>NW_005363247.1:10957638-10974795 GCF_000412655.1 Myotis brandtii
AAAAGGGTAAGCCAACTTGAAAGGATTCCATTTTACTTATTAAAAATTTTAAGTGCACTCATTCTTTTTTTTTTCCTGAAGAGGAGTAATAAAGTCCACAACACCTGTCACTATTTTAGATCCAATGATCTGGGAAAACATTTGGTACAGAAAATACACCAACCCACAGGCATTAGTAGAGCTGGCTTCACAGGTAGCAGAGTGTTGTTCATGGTATTTGCATTTGATTGAAGTGCACAAGTGGCAATAGGAGAGAGAGAGAGAGAAATGCCCCAGGCCCTTTGTAAGGAGTTGCAGACAACTTCTGGACTGTTATTCAGAGGCCAAAAGAAATGAATATAAAACAGTCATTCAACAGTTTTAGCCTGTTTCCTTCTACTTAACTGACTTGTGGGTTTACATAGTGTTCTGATGCCCATGGCACACTGATTCTCCGATGCTCACACAATTCTCTTCCTAACAGTGCACTTAAATGATTTCAACAACAGTAGTATTTTTTTCCAAAACTTGTTAATGCCATGTTTGTTATTGTTGTATCACTTAATTAAACTAAGCTCAATAAATGCTTTCAACATCACATAAAAAATTTGATATTAAATGAAATGTAATTCTCCAAGTAAATAGCATCAACAGAAAAAACAAAATTGATTCAAGCACTAGAATTGTCAGATACAGAATATAAAATAAATATTTCAAAAATGTAAGAGGCTTCATATAAAAGAAAACTTAGGAAAAAACAAGCAAAATCACTAGAAATAAAAATACAGCAGTTATGATTTAAATTCACAGGATGCTTTTTAACAAAATAGTCTTTACTCCTGCAGAAAAAAAAAAAAAAAAAACCCGGAAAACAAAAAAAAAAAAAAAAAAAAGTTATCCAGAAGTTTTCACAAAGAGATAAAAGCATGTGCATTCAATGAGAGGGTCAAGAACATGGAGGATAAAGTGAGAAAATCTAATTGGATTTACAAGAGGAGAATTTAGGTTTAAATTGAATTTAGAAGAAGAGGCAAGGAGAAATTTTAAGTGAAAATAACAGAGTTTTCCAAAACCAGTTCAAAACATCCTTTCCATTTTATAAAGTCCAGGAACAGCAAAGCGACTTCTAGCCTGAACACAGTGAAAGTGCTGAGCGCCATACTGGTGGGTCGCTTCCTCTTCTACTTGTTTAGAGCCTGTGTGATTTCATTCCTAAATGTTTTAAATATAACCTCTTGGCATCATAAAAATGAACCTTCGATGAGTCAGGCCTTGAAAACTTCCCAGTTGTAATGAATTTATGATATGTTGAAGAATTATTAGTTCTAAACACCAACTGTGGTAATTTTACAATATCTCTACAAATTCTCTAACCTATTACCTTCAAAATGTAAAGCCAATTTCCTACCTCTTGCATGTTGGTCACATTAAGGGACTATAAAAAAAATGTGGCCAAAATAGACCTCTGAGACTACTTCATAAATAGGGTATACCTGTTGCTTGAATCTTTCTCTCTCTGGAAAAGACAGGATACCATGTTGTGGAATAAAGAGAGTAAAAGTATCAATAACCTTTATTTTTGAAATTGTCTATGTTTAAGTTTTCAATATCTCAACTAAAATGTACCCCAATATAAAGGAATAAATAAATTTAAAGAAACAAAAGAAGAAAAACAACGTAGAAAAGGTAGATCACTCATTCTCATTCTCTTATTTCCAATCTTTCTTATTGGACTGCAGATGTACAAAATGCGATCAATCATTATTCTTGGTTTGTGGCACATCTTTCCAACATAGATCCATGAATGCCTAACTTATAACGATTTACTTAGCCAATGTAAGTGTGAAATAAAATTCTGCAAAATCACCACTCTTCCTTCCCCCCAAAAAATAAAAACCTGGGATATACACAACAATTCATGGAGTATAATCTTATTCCCACTTCATTGCCACCCCCATCTTTTGCAAACAAGAGAAATATTTTCCTAAATTTCTTCCTCAACATTTCCTTGTTCTCTTTCCCATTTTCCCTTAAAATGCATAACCACAATCTTATTCATTTGTCTTTGTTTGTTTATGCTCCAGAACATAATCTCTTTGTAAACAAGAAATGTGTCAATCTTGTTGACTATAGATTCAATAATACCTAGAATAGCACAAGGTATATCATAGAAATGTAAGGTAATTTTTTGTTGAGTAAATGAATGAATAAATGTATATTTCATTTTTTAAAATTTCCAGCATATAACATAATGCTTATTAGACATACCATGGATGTTTGCTAAAGTAAACAGATACATATGCATATATCATGTTTCTTTTTCTCATAGATTAAAACTCCTACATGGCAGTGACCAAACACCATATTTGTGTTACTGCATCATATTGTCTAGATCAGTTCTTTTCAGAGTGGTGACTGAAAACTGAAAATAATGGAAAGGAAAATGACAAATTTAAAAATCCAGAGTTATAGTGGCATTTTAAAAACATCAAATATTTTTAAAATGTACACAAATAGCCCTAGCTGGTTTGACCCAGTGTATACAGCATCGGTCTGTGAACTGAAGGGTCCCGGGTTTGATTCCGGCCAAGGGCACATGCCCAGGTTGTGGGTTCCGTCCCCAGTGGGAGGGCTAGGAAGGGGGCAGTCCATTAGTGGGAGGGGGAAGGGGGCAGTCCATTGGTGATTCTCTCTCATCATTGATGTTTCTAGCTCTCTATCCCTCTCCCTTCCTCTTTGAAATAATCAAAAACATTTGAAAAAAAGAAATGATCTCTGAACTGAAATCATCTCCAGAATGAGAGGCCCACATAATGGATGAAAAACAAATGAATTTCAGATCATTGAGTACATAGAGGAAAGTTACTAAAAATCTTCCAGAGAGAAAACGCAGGTCACATGAAAAGGAGCAAAGGTCAGAGTGGTACCATGCTCCTCAGCCATACTGGAAGACAGTGGAGGAATGCTTTCAAATTATTACCTATAATTTTAGGAATTAGCCAAAATTGTGAATTCACTAAAGTAAGCACATTTTCAGATGTATGAAATCTTATTTTTTTTTAAAGTATATGAAATCTTGAAAATTTTACTTCCTACCCATCTATCCTTTCTCAGGAAACTACTGGAGGATGTGGTGCACCAAAACGAGAGAATAAACTAAGAAACAGGAAGACATGTGGTCCTAGAAACAGGATATTCAACATAGGTGAGAAATGAAGAGAATCCCCAAGATGATGACGAAGGGAAATCCTAGGGTGACAGACGGCCTGGCTTAGAGAGTGATCAGTCAGGATTGGGGCAGGAGGACAGAAGGCACCAGAATGGATGTCCCCAAGAAATAAAATGAGATGAATAGAGGAAAAATGTACACTTTTGGTGATAGTGGAGAATAAATTCATTATAGGGACATGGAAAACTAAACAAATAAAAACCAATTTGTTATTAATAATTCTAAAAAATTGATTTTTTTAATAAACTGAAAAAGAAAGAAAGCTTAATTATAGAAGACTAAATAACTTGGCTGTGCATGGTATTTATGGAGGCATAATTATGTAAACAGAGTATATGGATGGATCTCCACTAATCCCAGCATTCCTGGGCTTGCTCCTTGCAGTCTGCATTCCAGCCAGCAGGGGCTGGCTCTCTGTTCTAACTATTCTGGGTTTCTTTTGGTTAAACAGGAATTGATTTAATTACATTCTATTGGAAAATTAATACATTAAGAAATTGTTGAATTAAAATATCAATAAGAAAAATGGGTCTAAGCAAAAGGCTGTGGACAAAACTACACACACACACTTTATCCCCCCATTTTTGTACTAAACACCTGTAAAAGATTGTCTGAAGCTTTAAACTTGTGTTCTGCTAACTAATTTGAGAACTTTGATTTACCCAAACTATATATACCCAACCTTCATCCTCTTATGGGGAAGTTAAGTTGTGTATATTTGAATCCAGCATATGTTAGATTGACCCTTACCACATTATATTGCAAGTTTTTTGTGTTTGTTTTTTTTTTCTAGTTCCGTTTTCTTTTTATTCACTAGCCTGTACTCAGTTCAAGGGCAAGTTCTTGTTTTTTCCCTCTGCAAGGTTCTGGCACCTAACACAGACAGACCTTGGCTCTCCTCTCCTTTCTCCTCTCCTCTCCTCTCCTCTCCTCTCCTCTCCTCTCCTCTCCTCTCCTCTCCTCTCCTCTCCTCTCCTCTCCTCTCCTCTCCTCTCCTAGTCTATTCAGAGCACTGCTTATAGATATATTTCATTGTAAGTTGCTCTCTTTTCCTTTCCACTCTATAGTAAGGGACAATTTAGTCTTTCCATCTTCTTCATCCTCTTTTAAAGCAAGTGGCACAGCTGGTATAGCTGCAAAAAAGATAACTTTTTATTCTATTGCTTAGCTTTGCTATATACAAATATGCAATACAATTGCTTCTTAGCTAACCCATGCAAAAGTCATTTTCATCCATTACTTCTAGAGTACTTATTACTACTAAGTCTAAAATAAACCTATGCTACTCTTTGTTACAGACAGAATCTCTAGGAAAATCTGATGGTACATATAATATTGTCTTCTCCTAAAAGGAGAATATATGCACTCCTATGTTCATTGCAGTGTTATTTGCCTTCAGCTCTTTGCCTCAGTTGACTACAAATAAAACCTGTTCAATTGAGCTCTTTTAATATACAGACACATTAAAAACAACTTAAAAGCTTCATCCTGTGAATAAATAAAAAGTATAATCTTAGCAGCCTGTAAATGTAAGCTACACTTGAGAAACTTCAAAATGTGAGGCATGGCAGTGTCTAAATATTAAGCTTCAGGAGATTTTAGGAAGCCTGTATTCAGTACATAGAAAAGGATTATAGTAAAACAAATAATGGCTCATGTTCCGTTAAAGTCAGCAGATGGGGGTTCAACCTTGGACCCAGTTTGGTCCTGTAATCCATTGATCCAATGACTTTTTCACTGACAATCAACACTCCCCTATTCACACTTCCCTCATAAGAGCATGTTTCCCTGGCCATTATGATCATTATCCTTTTGCATAAAACCTCAACCGCCTTACCTTTTTCTTGATTTGTGATACTAGCCTGGCAACCCCCAGCCTGTTTTAAAGCCATTTCTCTGCCTATTACACAGATTTACAGCTCATTTGTCCTTCAGAAAAACACACAACTGCTAACTTCATCTCACTTTAAATAACCCCCCAGTAGCCTCAGGAGTGTTCCTAATACTTCCCAGCATGCTCATCTAGTTTCTAAGATCCTCTCACTGAAACCCTCTCACAATTCAGCTCCAACACATTACCCTGATCCTCATACTCAACTGATCTCCAGATTTTCAGGTGGTAGTTTGCTCTGAGATTTAAGTTCTCTGTAGTTTCCAGGAAAAGTCACTGATTTTCCATTTTTCCAGGTTTTTCTTGTTATAAGGATAGAACTGATGACTCCCAAGCTCTTTATAGGTTAGACATAAAATTTAACAAATCCTCTAAATATACTTTTCTGTATGAACTTTGAAATATTTTAGTATTGTACAAAGCACCCTCAGCACTTCCAACACTATAGTAGGTTTTATCTGTATGGATGTCCTACAAGAAACGTTGTGCTTGCTGCTTGCCTCCAGCTACTATTTGTTTCCACAGAAGAAACAAGAGAGACAGAGGGATGCCAAAGAGAGTATGGATATGAAGACTTAAATGGTTGCTATTTATGATTGAGAATAATTTTAAATATTCCTTTTTAGATTAATAAAATTTTATAATTAAAAAGGGACATAATCTAACCACCTTATTTTGTAAATAAATAAACTTGAACCCATAAAGATGTCTGTATCTTTAGTATAATCTGCAATGTCTTGGAAACTAATTTATTATATTAACTCTGGTGACAATGAACTAAAACACCTCCAAACAATGAATATTTTGCCCAATTTTACCTTTACAATAAGAACCAACCAGTACACTTTAAACTACGTAGAAAAAATCTTTTATCCCTTTCAGGTATTATCATTATTATGACTTAGGTTTTTCAAGCAGCATTTCAAGTAGTGTAATTAATCAGAAACCACACACATAAAATGGTTAACAATGGAAGCCTTAGAATTCTAAAGTAAGCATGTGGGAAATCATAGGACATTTTAGAATGTTTAGGGTTTTGAAATCCTGTTATACTTGGTCTCCAGCTGTACCTCGAAAGTGCCTCCTTTTCATAGTGAGTTGTACACAGCAGGAAAGCTAGCCAAGGAAGGATTTAATAAGCACAAATGAGGCTGTTCTGCAAGCATTACAAACAATCACTGCTTCTCCCCTATGTTTTCAGTTTATTCTCAGAGTTTTAAACATTTGTTAAATAGCAACTGAGCCTTTGATCACTGATTTCCAACCAATCAGAAAGTACACAGCGTTAGCCTTTAAACCAAGACTTTTGCCACATCACCTTCAGCTCTTCGCCTTAGTTGACTACAAATGATTGACTTTCATGTTGTGACAAATGGCTTTGGTTATTAGTGCTTTTCTTCTTTTTCTGCTTACAGTTTATTTTATAATTACAGATATTATCTTTCTTTGATCTGCTCTCTAACTTTTTTCTCTAACATCTTTGAAAGGATATATGTGAAGAAAAAGAAAACTGTCATCTCTATGCTTACAGATACTAGGGAAGATATTTTTTTATTTGACAATTTTATGTTACAAATAATAAAACAATTTACAGTTTTTGGGAAATCTAGAAATCTGTTAATTTAGAAATCTAAAAATTTCTGTTTTTGAAAGGTAAAACTTTAAGTAAATTAAGAGAAATTATATACATAAAATCTCAAAAATAAATGAATCTTACCTAAGAAAAGAAGAGGAAGCATCAATAATGATTGTTTGTCCATTATAAACTTTGAGAAAAGAATAAGGAACTCTTGTGCACTGTTAGTGGGAATGCATATGAATGCAACCATTGTGGAAATAAGTATGGAATTAGCTCAAAAAATTAAAAATGAAACTGCCTTATGACCCAGGTGTTCCATTTCTGAGAATTTATCCAAAGAAACCCACAACACTAATTTGAAAGAATATATGCACTCCTATGTTCATCGCAGTGTTATTTAAAATATCCAACATTTGGAAACAGCCCAAATGTCCATCAATAGATGAGTGGGTAAAAAAGTTGTGGTACATTTACACCATGGAATGCTATACAGCAGTAAAAAAGAAGAATCTTTTATCCTTTGAGACAGCATGAAGGGACCTGGAGAGTATTATGCTAAGCAAAATAAGCCAGTCAGAGAAAGACTAGTATCACATGATCACACATATGTGGAATCTAGTGAACAAAATAAACTGATAAACAAAATAGATCCAGAGACAGAGAAGCATGGAACAGACTGTGGAATCTCAGAGGGAAGACAGGGGAGGATGGGTGGGTGGGAGGAGAACAATGAAAGAACTTGTATACATATATGCATAACCCATGGACACAGACAATAGGGTGGTGAAGGCCTGGGGCAGGTGGTGAGGGCAGGCTAAAAGAGGTCAATGGGGGAAAATAGGGACATATGTAATACTTTCAACAATAAAGATTTTTTTTAAAGCAAAAAAAAAAGCTGTGGTACATTTACACAATGGGATACTACTGGGCTATAAAAAAGAAGGAAATTTTACCCTTTGCCACAGCAGAGATGGACCTGGAGAGCATTATGCTAAGTGAAATAAACCAGTCAGAGAAAGATATGCACCATATGATATGACTTATACATGGGATTTAATGAACAAACTGAACTAACAAGCAAAATAGAAACAGACTTATAGATAGCAGGTTGACAGCTGTTGGTGGATGGAGGGGTGGGATTGGGTGGGAGAGCGGAGGGATTGTGAAAAAAAGAAAAAAGAGAGAAAAAAACCTCACGGACATGGACTAGAGTGTGGTGATTGCTGAGGGGAGGGAGAGTGGAAGGAGGTAGAGGAGGGTTTAGCGGGATAAATGGTGATTAATGGAAACTTGACAGGGGGTGGTGAACACACAATACAGTGTACAGATGAGGTACTGTAGAATTGTACACCTGAAATCTATAGAATTTTGTTAACCAGTGTCACCCCAATAAATTCAATAAAAAGGAAAAAAAGCCTGGGGAGGGTCTCAGGGAGTTGAAAAATTTTTGGTTTGCTAATATGTTACTGAGAATGTTTTATCTGTATTCATCAGGGAGGCTGGTGTGTAGGTTTCTTTTCCCGTAGTTCTTATCTGGCTTTAGTAACAAAGCAGGGCTGGCCTCATAAAATGAGTTTGGGACTGTTCCCTACTCTTCAGGTTTTTTTGGAAGAGTTTGAGAAGGATTGGTATTAATTCCTTAAATAGTTGATAGAATTCACTAATGAAAACATCTAGATCTGGATTTTATTTGTTGGGAGGTTTTGATTACTGTTTCAATATCCTTACTAATAATTGGTTTGGAATTGATATTTCTTCATGATTCAATGTTGATTTTTTGTATATTTTTAGAAATTTATCCATTTCTTCTAGATTATTTGTTGGCATACAGTTGATAAGTAATTTCTTATGATCCTTAGTATTTTGTGTTATCAGTAGACCAGCTTTTAGTTTCATTGATCTTTTCCATTGTCTTTCTAGTCTCTATTTAATGTAATTCTACTGTGATCTTTGTTTTTTCCAAGTCCATGGAATGTACAATACCAAGGGTAAACTCTAATGTAAATGATGGTCTTTGGGTAATGATCTGTTCACAGGTTTATCAATTGTAATAGTTGTACTACTCTTGTGGGGGGTGTTGATAATGGAGGAGCTATGCACATATGGACATAGGTTGTATATGGGAAATCTCTGTATCTGTCTTTTAATTTTGCTGTGAATTTAAACTGCTCTAAAAATTAGGTCTTTTAAAAAATTAATGTTTTCAAAAAAGCTAATCAGAAAAATTCTATTAACAGTGATCACCTCAAGGGAAGGGAACAGGATGCTGGGAGACAAGAGAGGAAAGGAAATTACTATTTACTTCTGTGAAAAGGAACTTTTGTAGCTTATTAATTTTATTATGTCGACTTATTCAAAATAATATTTGCATAATAATTTTAAGGTAAGCACAACATGGTTCATATAGGAAAAGGAAATATAAGAAAAACCTACTCTATTCATTGGCCAAGAATGTCCTCCTGAATGTTCATTATTAAACTTAATGAAATAATTCTTAAGAAAATATCCAGTATGGTGTATAATCTTTCTTTCTCTCTTTGGTTACTATCTAACAAAGTCTGGTGACACTTTGGGAAAAAATTGCCATCCTTTCTGGATACTTCGGTGAGGCAGGCATTTAGGACTTTTCTCTGTTAGAGGTGCCTGTAGGCCAAGTATGAGGAAGCTTGTGAAAGTGTAGAAATGGTGGGCAAATCTCTCATGGTATTACCATATACTTACTTTTTCTTTCAATTTAAACTTTTCTTTAAAATTAAGTAATAGTCTCTACTCCCATTCTATGGGAGGTCTTAGATGTTTTATGTGTGTGTGTGTGTATGTGTGTGTGTGTGTCTTAAAGAAATAATAAGTAAGAGCCCTCTGACCAAATGAGGGCTTTGCTAGCAGAATTGGAAGGCAGATTCAAGGATAAATACAGGCCAGATATTACAGTGAGGAAGTTCTGTTTCATAGTCCTTTGTTTTTAAATGGACTCTCAGCAATTACATGGTAAACCTATATTACAAGAGCAAGAAAACCATTACAGTAAATTTAGGAAAAAATAAATACATGGAAGATTATATTCACCAAATTAGATTTCCATATTATTGATGCTAATTATATGCAAGGCAAATTTATAAGTGACAACTGGCATTCTTTTCTCCAAATTACATTCCTCCAAAATTACATGAGTGTTAAACATTCTGTATTAGCCCTAATCTCTGCATGAATAAAATGAATCTCAAATGTGGTATAACTTGCTGTGTCTAACTTTGTGTGTGTTGTTGTTGTTTTTTATTTTAACTTAACAATTTCTGCCCTTGATTTGTGGGCAGATCAATAAAAAAGCAAGTGTTTACATTGAAAGTGCAGAAATTTTTTCATAGGCTATTTCATAAAAGACTATAAGAATGTTGGTATCATTCCATTTTTATTATTTACTAGCTAATAAAAGAATATTTTAATTAAGATATGGAATCTTAAAAAGATTCTAAGCATTGATAGAGATCTATACAATGCAAAATTTTCTAACCGTCCCACAAAATCTCTAAATAGAAAAACACACATTTAAATAAAAACAAACCTTTACCTGATTTAAAAATGTAAGGTCAGTATCGCTTCCTTCTGACTTCGTATTCAAACAAGAACACCTACTACAATGTCACACAGCACAGTCCATGCCATAAAGCCGGAAGTCTGAAGCTAAAAAACAATCTGCAATACTATAGTCAAGTATTTGCCTCACATGGACATGTTCTGAAGGCCTAACACTGAAGAGAAATATATGATACTGAGCTTATTGATATGTAATTTTATTTCTAGCTACTTTTATCTTATTTTTCTCATGCATAGCTCCACCCTCTGTCATAAGCACAAACCTGATGGAACTCAAATAAGAGTTTAACGCTATCTCCATTGGAAAACTAAACTCTCAAGGTGCAGATTAGAAGAAAGCATTTCCAGAGATGGTTTTAGCACTGCTACTTCCCTACAGCTGGTCTTAGTTCATAGAAAAATCAATGAAACATTTTCTGCAGGTTAACCTAGAGGCCATGACATAAATTCATCTCTGGATTATCAAACTTTTAGCTTCAATGCACCCCTCAAAAATAGTAGGAAGAAAAAACATATACTTAACTATAAAATGAAAACAGTACCTCTTCCTCCAAAAGAAAGCTAAAGTGCTGTGAGGGCTATAAACAATCCATTCATTTTGCCAGAGATGGGTTGAAGAGAGCCTGCATTGCAGAAGTATTAAGAAAAATTCAAGTAGAATTTATTGAGAATTGAATAGCAGTGCTTTCTGCTGGGAAGCACATGCCATACTTTCAAGTTTAGCCTTGAGATAGTACAACCATTGTCACACAGCACTGGCTTTGCAAAGTGTCCAAGTAGAATGCAGAAAAATATTATTCTGATGGAAACCTATTCTGAGATGAAACAGAGCTGGATCGTTTACTATAATACTTTCAGTAATATGAGTTTTGTAATTAACCTTAACTTAAAAAAATTCTTTAGAATCTACAGCTCTGGTTTGTCTAGATTAATGTTCTTCTCAATATTAAACAATGATTTAGCAAAAGTTTAATAAAGTATAATGAAGTTTGGATAGGATTTTTTTTATTGTCTCAGAGATATTTGTCTGAGGCTCCAATTCTCAGCTCTATGGATGATGAGTTTCCGTATTTCTAGGCCACACCTCTTCAAGGTTTGCTAAGAGATATCAAAAAATAGTCTAGCTACCACTGTGCAGCATACTAAAAGAAGGGCAGAGATTCACTGAGGAGAAAAAGTAATTCTTTTAAGGAATTAGTGAGAGTTGAAAGGACAGGGTAATATTCCCTCATCTGCTTCAAGTCAGGTAAAATGAGCATCAAGAGAATTCCTTGAAGAGACTATGACAGTGGTGGTATAGGGTTGGCTTGATTTCCAGAGGGGAGACCAGAATTGTCTTTCCAGTTGAACATTTGCTAGTCTGTAGAAACAGATCTGACACTGTTAGGACACCATCACTGACCACAATGAATGGATATTTGGTAAACTTTTTATCATCCTCTGGTGTTTGGTCAGGACCCAGAGATTTGGCCTTAACTCTCCTCTGAAGTCTCAAAGAGAGAGGCTGACTGTAACTACCTATAGAATAGGACAAGAAAAGAGGAGTTGAGTGTGACCTAAGCTCCCTGGGTTACTAGGACAACAATGAATGAATTACTTTGGCATTTGCTCTTTGATATGTGTGTGTGTATCATATAGAGATTTGACCCAGAATATCTGCTTTCCTGGAGGTATAGTGCTGGAGGGCAGAAGTTTGGGAAGACATATAAAAAGTTATTTTAATATTACCTACAGCATGTAATATTTCAGTGCTGCAGTTCCCAAAGGAAGGTTCTTGAAATTACATGAAAAGGGGTCATATAAGAGAAACCAGAATCTGTACATGCTCCATATAGTGCTAGATAACATCAGCACAAAGCAAACATCAGCACAAAGGAATTTGACTTTCTATCTAATTCACCCTCACTCTTACCCTACAGAAGCCAGACATCCAGGGGAGGGGAGAAGCAAGTATAATGAGGAGAACAAATAGAACAGACCATGCCCCATCTCCTACTGCTATTCTGGGAATTCTAAGGGTGGCTTATATTTGAATTGAATTTGTTAGGAGTTTTAAAAAACTGAAAGGAAACTGTTCTAATAGCTGAAGATGAATAGGAATTTTGGGAAATATGCTTGAGACCTTGACAAAGAATAGAGAAGAGAAATTTAGGAAACTGGGTTTGAAGTCCATGGTGGAAACCCAGCTATTTCCATATTGCATCCAACTGAGAATACATACTTTGTTTTATAATTACTCAGACTGTAAAATGGGTTTAAATTGTTGACCTGGATCAGATGTTCCCAGTCCAGCCAGTGTCAATCACTGATAACATTTTTGCTTTGCATGAAGAAATAATAAAAATGAGAAAAATGTAGCAAGTTTGTTCAACTTAATTTATTCAACTTAACTGACACCCTTTATTGTAAGATTATATACTTTATACTTAAAATATATATTATGCCAAAAAATATTTGAAGGGAGAGTGGCTGTGGTTTTCTTTAGTTATTTACTCTTTCTTGGATAAAAATTAAAGGTTGTCAACCGTATGTCCACACTCATATATAATTTTTTTTTATTTAATATGTTTTTATGTAAGATTATATACTTTATACTTAAAATATATATTATGCCAAAAAATATTTGAAGGGAGAGTGGCTGTGGTTTTCTTTAGTTATTTACTCTTTCTTGGATAAAAATTAAAGGTTGTCAACCGTATGTCCACACTCATATATAATTTTTTTTATTTAATATGTTTTTATTGATTTTTTTTAGAGAGAGAGGAAGGGAGAGGAATAGAGCTATAGAAATATAAATGGGAGAGAAACATCAACTGGTTACCTCCTGCATACCCCTACCAGTGATTGAAACTGAGAATTGAACCAGTGACCCCTTGGTTCATGGGTCAACACTCAAGCACTGAGCAACACTAGCCGGGCCTCATACTATTTTTTAACTACCTGTATATTCCATTGATCTAGGACATGTTATTTAATTTGAAATCATCTAGTTAATATTTTTTTCTATTCTAACTTCACTAACTTAAAAATCACCTTTTAAAATAAAATTAGTTTAATTTTTTAAAAGTAGAAATGGATATATTTTAAGAATTTCTATGGTAAAATAAGTGAGTTATCTAATGTCTAATAAATGAATCTGAAATTTTAATCTCATCCAGCATTGAACTGTTCTTCCCTGAATTGGTCTCCTTTACCATTAGACTGTCTGATACTTCTCTCTTCACCTTTGAAGAAGTGAGTGAAGAGGACGATGTATTGCACCATATTTGCAGTGGTTACTCCAGAAAAGGAAAAACATTTTGCATCAAGGAAAAATTCTTACAGAATTTTAGTCCTATCGCCCATTTCATTGTTTCCCATGTACAAAGACATTTTCATTCTTCAAATCTGCATAGCTATTCAAGCCATGTAGCTAATCATTTTAGACTGAGAAAACAAAATCACACGTAATTGAATGAGTCATTTTCAAGAATAAGCTCAAAATAGCTCCTCAACTCATCTTTGTTTCCACCAGCAATTTACTTCAAAACATAGTGATTTCTGCCAAAGTTATTTTGTCGGGATGGGCCGTGAAGGAAGTGGGGGTGGGGGACTCAAAAAGGCAATTTTGAATTTAATTGAATTCTGATAATGCATACATCCAGGCTCATGAGTACATTAAGTTATGTGCCTTGTTTCATATATTTTTCTAAATTGGAATTCTTTGTCCACATATCTGTGACCTTTAACACCAATAAGTAGATGCTACCCATTCTTCAGTGGTCAACTCAGAACATCTACCAAAAAGCTTTTCTTGATCAGTGCAGTTTTCACTGATTTCCCTCTTCCCTTTATCCCACTGTGCAGTTTGTCATATAAAGACCTGCACCTAATCATTCACTGTTGTGTATTTTGGAATGATCTCTACCACAGGGAGATCCAAAACTTATATTTTACTAAATCTCTATGAGGTACTTTAGAGATTCAGACATAGACTTTAGAATCAGTCAGCATGGATTTGGATTCCACCATATTGCCACACATTGCCATATGTTGGTGTGGCAAACCATAAAGAGTATTTAACAGAGTACTTGGCAGATATGAAGCATGCAATAAATGCTGCTTATTGCTGTTACTACTGCTGCTACAGCTGTTACTGTTAAATGGTTTCCATGTAGTTAAGATTAAAAACAATGAACATTTGCTAGAAACTTACTAGGTAATTGTTACTTTTATTACAACTCTTAAGAATTCTTTAATTCATTCAATCTTTGCTTCCATACCAGCACTACCAATGTTTTCACATATTTATAGTTTTGAAAACAGGACCTTATATTTATTAATCTAGCTCTGCTAGAATGGAGCTCTGTGGACTTTCTTTACTCTATCCCTTCAAAAAATATATAAATATGTACTATATATTTTTATGTGGTTATATATTTTAGACCTGTATGTCTGGTTTTTATTAATATGAAAAGTAATAAAAGACCATGTGGACTGTGGTTGCTTAATTATTGAATTTCAAAAAGAAGAGTTGTCCTGGCTGGAGTGGTTCTGTTGGTTGGAGGTTGGTCCCATGCACAGAAGGGTCATGGGTTCAATTCCCTGTCAGGGCACATACCCAGGTTTCGGGTTGGATCCCCAGTTGCAGCATGTGTAGGAGGTAACCTCTCTCACATGGGTGCTTTTCTCTCTCTCTCTCCTTCTCCCTTCCTCTCTAAAATCAATAATAAACAGCAACAACAACAAAACACCCACATATCCTCATGTGAGGATTAAAAAGAAGAAGAATGATAAATCTCAATAAATAAATGATAGTTAATACTCAATTAAATGATATTAGCATAGCCTGCTAAGTGTTAGGATGGAGCTCCTATTTCCACACTATTCTTTTCTATAAAAAGGACTCTATCTTTTCAACAGTAAAATGAGTTCTTAATTGTAATTAGTAGTTGTTTTTTTTAAAAATAAAAACATAATTTTTCAATAAAAAGATGCTTAAGTGTATAAATTCTGAACACTAAGAAACAGCTAATGCAATTCATGTCAAGTTGAGCATTAAACATAAGATCTCAAGGACAATACAGTCTTTCTAAGGATCCACAGTCCTTGAGATGGAGGACACAGAACAAAACAAAATCAGATCCCATTTTCTCAGCAAGATAACCTCCCCCTGGTGATCAGAGCATCTCTTTTATCTAACTTCCTTCATCCTTTCAAACAGATTTTCTTATCTAACCAGGGATAATGCAACTATCTATTCTGGGGCTCAAACTACTGCTCTGAAATAAGAATAAAGGAAAATAGCACATACACAGATACCTCTTTCTCTTTTAATGTGTGTGGTTTAAGAGAACAGAAGGCTTACAGTATGGGAGATGTTTTCCCCTATTTCCATGCATCATTTGCCACATGAGCTGTGCTCGACGGTTTCCAGGATGAGTGTGAACCCACTGGCCTTGACACAATGCAGCCATCCTTCTTCTCCAGTTGACTCCTCCGAAGCTGCAGGAAACTGTCAAGCACCTGCTGTGGAGGGCAGATGCTCCTAAGGTTAGTAAACATGAGGCTAAAGCACACAGGGGCTGTTCCTGCCTTCTTTTGGAGAAGTGCACTTCTTATTCTATTTTCAGAAACAGCACAGGCCCAATGAAGACATAAAAAGCAATCTTGTCTGTAAGTATGGTGACAAATGGAGTGTTATTTTTAAAGATAATGTTGCCAGTTGATTTCATAGGAATATCTGTAAAAATGTTTTTTATCAATGATTATTTTGTGTCTACATGACTTTAAATATCTACAGATTACTTTTCGGTTTAATATTCAGATATTTCTATCATCACATCTTAGATCTTGGCTTTTTAAAGGAAGAACATACACAATAGGCAATATCAGTAGCATAATATTACATTTCCTACTAAATCTGTTCACAGATTATCAACTTCAAACTTTAAATCCCTTTGTCTGTTGGACATGGGAAAGTATTACTTTAAAAACTCATATTTTAATGGTTCTTGAGAAAACAGGAAGGTAAGCACTGCAGTGACATTAATAAAAAGAAAACACTTAAATCGCCCTTCTCCTGACTTTACTCTTATACATATGCTGGCAAATAGTGAAGTGAGTAACAGTAAGAAATGTAAATAATAGAAACTGTCATATTGGGTACACAGGTCCCACTCCTCTTGAAGAAACAGTAACTGCCAGAGCAAAAGCTTCATTCGGGAAATGCAAAAGACAGTTTATCTTGTTCTTTAACACAGTTGATGCTAAAAACACTGAAATAAATATTGAAGACATTGATTAAACCATAGACACAAATTGCTGCGAAACATAAGGATAATTTAACACTTAAACTATTATCCTAAAACCACATTAGAGATAGATTTCAATTTACCCAACAACAAAACAGACTTCATGCACATGAGACCTTGCAGACAAGTAAGTCCTCCCACTCCGTAAGATACACCAACAGACCATATATACCTTTTGTTCTGATAGACTAATTGAAATATTTTTAAAATCCTCTACTTCATATATATTCCAATGCCAGGTTCAAAATACAAACACATAGTTCTTAAATTTGAACAGTACAGCTGTTATTATAGATGAATATTTTTGCCAGAAGACATGAAATTAAATTTGAACAGAAGCCCCAAATCAGAAACATTACTTGAATAATTCAAAGTGCACATTACCTAATTTTAATATAGTACTACGTTTTTATTGTTATTGCTCCTCTTTCTTGAGCTGTGACATAAATATTTATTAAGAACTTTTCTGGAATCAATAAAAAAAAACAAGTTTTAATTTTAAGTAACTTATTAAATATTTAAAAGTGTGACTTATTAAGAAAACTAGAGGCCCGGGGGCAAAAAAATTGTGCACCCGGGGGGGGGGGGGCGC
>NW_005363247.1:10975495-10978458 GCF_000412655.1 Myotis brandtii
GTGATCCCACTTCTAGGAATATATCCCAAGAAACTAGAAACACCAATCAGAAAGGATATATGCACCCCTATGTTCATAGCAGCACAATTTACAATAGCTAAGATTTGGAAACAGCCCAAGTTCCCATCAGCAGATGAAAGGATTAAAAAACGGTGGTACATTTACACAATGGAATACTATACTGCTGTAAAAAGGAAGGAACTCTTACCTTTTGCAACAGCATGGATGGTCCTGGAGAGCAGTATGCTAAGAGAAATAAGTCAGTCAGAGAAACATAAGTATCACATGATCTCACTCATTTGTGGAATATAATGAACAATATAAACTGATTAACAAAAATAGATCCAGAGACAGAGAAGCATCAATCAGATGCTCAAACCTCAGAGGAAAGGTAGGGGATGGTGGGGGTAATGGGGAGAGATCAACCAAAGGACTTGTATGCATGCATATAAGCATAACCAATGGACACAGATACCAGGGGGGTGAGGGCAGGAGCAGGGGTGGGGGGCAATGAGAGGATAAGGACACATATGTAAATACCTTAACAATAAAGAAATTTAAAAAACCCAAAAATAATATATTATATATAATTATATATAATATTTTTATAAAACGGACTGTTCTTATTGAAAACATCCATATTGGTTTTTAATAAGTCAATTTAATTCTTATCTTGCCTAATTTTAACATCCTCTTTGTAGGATGCCAAATTAAATACATATCCTATATAATAAAAGGCTAATATGCAAATAGACCAAATGGCAGAAAAATTAAACAACCAAGCACCGGTTTTTATGACGTGTGCTGACCACCAGGGGCACATGCAGAACACGGCGAGTGTTGGCAGTAGGTGGCTGAGTGAAGAACATTGAGGTGTCAGCCATGGCGGGATGGTGGAGCAGGTGAGCAGGGGCACCAGACCAAGGCAGGACATTGGTTGCTGTCATTGGGGCCAGCCTCTGGTGGTTACTGAAAATTCTTTGCTCTGGCACACCGCGGTTCTGCCCAGCACTCGCACCTGCTGCTGGTGCTGGCCCTGCCTGCACCTGCTGCCAGTGCCTGGTGCTGGCCCCAATTGCTTGGCACCATCAGCAGTTCGAGTGGCAGCTGCTGGCCTGATCACCCCTCAGGGCTCCTCCACCTCCCCCTGCTCCTGAGGGGCTATGGGGGAAGCAGCTGCCACTCCCACCTGCTGATAGTACTGGCCCCAATAGCTCTGTTCTGTCAGTGGGTGTGAGCGGGGCCAGCACCATCAGCACATGGGAGTGGCAGTGGCAGGAGCGGGGCTGCTGGCAGACAGGGGGCTGGGGTCCACGGCGGGAGGAGTCAGACAGGGGCACAGAGGATGGGCCGAGACCCGCCCTTGTGCCCACTGCAGCCTCACAGCCCATAGTTTCTTTCAAGGTGCAAGAATTTGTGCACTGGGCCCCTTGTGTGTGTGTGTGTGTGTGTGTGTGTGTGTGTGTGTGTGTGTGTATGTATTGCCCTTTGTTGAAGCCTTTTATATCTTAGCTACAAAACTCAGGCTTCTAGAAAAGACTGAACACTAACAGTAAATACTTTCTACTATTCTTACCTCCTACAGTGTTGGTAATGATGAAATAAAATATTTCAAAAACCTTAGAAAGCAGGTGGTTTTATTTTTCTGTTTTACTATCTGATGTAAAATATCAATAACTATTGGATAATTTGTCTATATAAGTACTGCTTTACTTTTCCTGCTTATGTTTAAATTACTTGGGGGAATCTTTTGGAGAAGAGTTGATGCCAAATACTAATATTGTATAGTATTCAAAACTAGAAAGTTAACTTGACTTCCTACAAAATGATGGAATTAAAAAACACTCATTTCATTAAAGCATAACTGCTGAATGATACAGGGACACATTTGATGTGTCCTTAAACATTTGTTTTAATTATACATTAACTTTATATTCAAGGCAGTTGTTTGATTTAAAAATGTAAATCCTGCTTTTAATTTAGTAAAAGTGGGCTGTTATATTTCATCTTTATAGAATCCATATTGCAATATATGCTGTAATAGAGTTTAAGATAATCTGTTCAAAAGTTTTGTTACAGATTCTAGAAATAGATGTTGCAACTGTTTTCTGTTGGGTTGTGTGAGATTGTTCACTGCCCTTGGGTATGTTCATTCCTGATTGCTGCTCCACTGTCATAAATCTCTTGAAAGAAGAAATAGTGAGTTCTTCTTTTAGAGCAATTACCAGTCACATCTGAGATAGCAAATTTGAGAAATCAAATGCATCTGTCACATATTTCTAACTTTGAATTAATGTGGGTTTGTTTACACAAATAACCCCTCAAGTATATTGTTTTCCAAATCCACAGAATTATACTAAATCTTTCAAAACACCAAAGATGTACACAGGAAAAAAAATGGGAAATTGAAAGAGTATAATTTAAGAACAATTCAATGACTGAACTACAAGGAATGTTCATTTCCTGGATTTGTGCCTAAGTCTTTGATCCTCAAGTTCAATCAATGAGACTCTAATTATGGTAAAATCCTATTTTTCTAACTTTAGAAATTTTGTATTTGTTTATATATATATTGTTTTATATTTTTAGAATTGAATTAGCTCTTTTAAATGAAAAAAAAAAAGCAGCTATGGGAGGGAAACAATATACCTGATAGAACCACTGACAAGATTTTGAAATAACAAAATTGAGAATAAGTTTATTATTATCCTAGTAAGGTGTTGAAAGGAAGATCTTAGCAATGTTAGAAGCTGAGTATGGTGGGTACAGGAAGTGCTGAATGGAATGGAGATAAGTGGGATGGTATGCAGCATGGACAGTTGGAAGGGAAACCCATTGCCTTCTGAGAGGAGGGACTGAGAAGAACTGAGGCTCAGTCAGAGATCTTGTGCTGAATTACTTTCCCTGGCTACACCACGGGTAGGGTGGATCACTGTCTAAGGCAGAAGCTTCATTTGTTAGTA
>NW_005363247.1:10978999-10980918 GCF_000412655.1 Myotis brandtii
GAGGAAGGGAGAGGGAGAGAGAGATAGAAACATCAATGATGAGAGAGAATCATTGATCAGCTGCCTTCTGCACACCCCACACTGGGGATCCAGCCTGCAACCCATGCTCTGACCTGGAATCGAACCCTGACCTCCTGGTTCATAGATCAGTGCCCAACCACTGAGCCACGCCGGCCGAACAAAAGTCGAAGTTTTTGACTCAGAGAGCTCTCAAACTTCACAGAGCCAATTTTGTGAATATGCCTGAAGAATTTTTGATGCTAAAAAAGGTTTAGGCTAAGTGAGAAGTTTGTATAATATTTAAAAGGTAGCATCCAGGCATTGAGTTTACATATTCAGGAGAGAGAGAAAGGGAGGAAAAAATAACAAAAGATAATTTAAGCCGCATTTGAAACTTGCCCAACTGGAGAATATCCAAAATTTGTTCTCAGCATGACGTCTTTGCTATAATCCCTAACCTATGTGATAATCTCAGGATATCAAAACTTCACACCATCTTATTTCATAATTCTTACACAGAGATATTCTGTGAAGAGTCCAACCCCAACTTAAACATACCTCATACACCACACCTAAAATCATTTTGTCAGTGAGACTACTTATTTTTCCTAATTAACTGTTCAAATACCTAGTTTGATTGAATGTGTAAGTAGGGCCAGGCTTAGCTCTAATATGTTTGACCCAGTAGCTGCCCATGTAGGAAACATCAAATGATGTCACTGGAATTTTGTTGGAGATATACTCACAAATTCTGTTACAGAAATATACTATGGTAATAAGAATAAACTTACTAGAAATATCATCTTAATAAACTATAAGCTATACCATTATTCAATAGTAGTAACATTAAACATGTGTTAATATTGCAGTATTATACCGCTGTTTGTCTAGAACAGACAATCATTTGCCACTCTACATTATTTTTCCTAACAAATTAAGGGCCTAGAGGCCATGGAAGAAGAGAATTTCAGAGTGGGTACAGTCACAAATTTATAATAACTCTTTTAACCTTTAACTCAGTGCTTTATTACTAAAAGCTCTTTTGAATGTGCTTATAGATAATGCGGAAAAGCATTTAGGATCTTTTTATATAAAAAACATGCATATTGTCAAGGCATAAACAATATTCAAGCAACCCAATTTTAAATGAAAACCTGCCTATGCATAACATAGCTACAGTAGTATATCATAAAAATAATTTATGTGACAAGTTATTTTATGTTTAAATTTCCCCTATTTAAATGTTGATTGTTCCTTAAATCACAGCTTTTAACACGAAGTCTAGAAACCACTGTAAGCATGTGTATTGCCTTTATGATCTTATCAAAAAGAATATAAATGCCCAGAGGTTTAGAATTTTTTATAGGAACAAACAGAATTAGTAACAAAACTACTAAATAAATTACCCAGCATGGCAATGTGCCTGGGATTCCTCATACTTATTTTTATTCCACATTCTATTATCGCTTCCCAATGGAATAGTTGATGTTCTCACCAGGGCAATACTGTCTTTCAGAGACTGTTGTATAGCAAATCACAAATAAGTACATAAATAAGTAAATTCTAAACACAAACATGGATGGTGTGTTGAGTTTCCTTGAACTTATAGGTCATATCTAATTTATTAATTCTTACAGAAAACACTGAAAGATTATAGGCACTTTGCTCAAGTCTCCCACACAAGTAGATCAATAGCAGTTTTCAGTCATAATTCTGATGTGATTCTTATATGCAGGAATTTCCACGTCACTGACTCAACCACCAAAGCAGTTTGAAATTTCAAATAGTTTGTCTTTAGGGCCTTCATAAAAAAGAGATAAGCCACATTCCACAGAGACCTTACTTCTGAGCCATGTTTATCTGCAACTTTCCATAATAAAGACATCAAGATTTGAATATTTTGATAAGGGCCATAAATA
>NW_005363247.1:10981988-10993053 GCF_000412655.1 Myotis brandtii
GGGTGGCATCGCAACCTCCCGATCCGCCCTGCTCTGTGCATGACAGGGGGCGGTGCCCCAACTCCCCAATCGGCCCTGCTCTGAGCCCGACCAGGGGCTGCACCTAGGGATTGGGCCTGCCCTCTGCCACCTGGGAGCAGGCCTAAGCCAGCAGGTCGTTATCTCCCGAGGGGTCCCAGACTGCGAGAGGGCACAGGCCGGGCTGAGGGGCCTCCCTATCCCCCCCAAGTGCACTAATTTTTGTACACAGGGCCTCTAGTACAATAATAATAGCAAAACCAGAAATAAATGGGGCATTTATTATTATTTTTGTTTTTTTAATATGTTTGATTGATTTTAGTTTCATGTTTGTTTGTTTTTTTGTTTGTTTTAAAGAAAGAATAAGAATGTTATTGTTATTGTCCACAGACTGGAAGGATGAAGCTAGCACAGAAATTCTCCCTACACAATGACTAGTGGGTATATCAGCTAAAACAAAACAAAACAAAACAAACAGACAACTAACCAATGATTTCCTCAGGTTTCAGATCTACCTTGAAATATTATTGACCTGTCAATGTATCTGGGGCTTCTACAAATATGGGTGTCTATTGAATGATCTTCTCTTCTATGAACTGATCTAGAAGAAATGATGAAGGGTGGCCAATTCTTTTTTATATAATTAAATTTATTGGGGTGACATTAGTTAATAAAATTATATAGGTTTCAAGTGTACAATTTTATGATACAGCATCTGTATATTGCATTGTGTGCCCACTACCCAAAGTCAAATCTTCTCCCGAGGATTTGGCCTATTCTTTAGTATCTTCAGATATGCAGATTTAGAGGCATATTTTTTCTTCTTGATAAGTGCTTATATAATGCTTCAGAGTATTATCTGAATACAAAAGGGTTTTAAAATGGTGAATAATAATTATGACAGAGAAAAAACTTGAATTTAGCTCTTCACATTTGCTAGTGTAACAAGTAAAACATATGTAGAGCATGATCTCTTATATGTCATTCCTACAGCTCCTTTGAATTAAAGAGTCTACAAGAATACATATTACAGTAATAAATTGAAATAGAAAAAAATTGATTTATGTTTTAATCTGGTATCATGGATACAATTACCTTTGCTCTAAGTATTATAAGTTAGGCCTATGTTAGAAATTTACTGATATTAGCATTATTAATTTAATTCATGA
This sequence comes from Myotis brandtii, assembly GCF_000412655.1. Classification (NCBI taxonomy): domain Eukaryota; kingdom Metazoa; phylum Chordata; class Mammalia; order Chiroptera; family Vespertilionidae; genus Myotis; species Myotis brandtii. The sequence continues at coordinate 10,983,176 of NW_005363247.1, forward strand.
AGCAATTTCAAATTCCCTTTTTCAAAAATAATCTTTCCTTCTTACTGTCTGGAATATCATTTTGTTAATCTCTAGTAACAATTATTTTTAATTGTTACATCTTTTCTTTTCTACTAAATTAAAAGTACATAATGTCAGACACCACATGGTATTTCATTTTTGTATTCATGGCACTAAGCCTTTTGCTTGGACCAGAGCAAGTACTTTATAAATGTTTATTAAATAAAACAAGCCATCTTTTCTAATGTTTTTCTCCCTAAAGTCATGACTAAATGTAATTACTTAAAATTGGTGTTGAGAAATGCGATGTGCTCAAGGGATTAAGCACAATAGAGAAAGGGGAAAACATCTATTGCTGTATGTTATATTAAATTATTTACGTTTTAATCATATTAAAAATTAAATAGCCTGGGTGTGGTGCTATGTTTATTTGAATGATAATTTTCGCCCTCCCCCTGTTTCACTTAAGCAGGTTTTCATCCTCCTCCCTGAAGTTAGGTAAAGAAAGAAAATGTGTTACCTTGGTCAGTGTGGCTCAGTTGGTTGAGCATACTTCCATGCACCAAAAGGTCTCAGTTCCATTCCTCTGCCCTGGTCCAAGCTAGATTCCCGATGGGAGGTGTATAAGAGTAGCCCATTGATGTCTCTCCCCCTCCCTTCCTCTCTAAAATCAATAAACACATTTTTTTTTTAAAAGAAAGAAAATGTTTGTGGCCCATGGGAAATGGTTAACTTTTTTAAATACTGAAAAATTTTAAAAGATGTTTAAGAACAAATTCAAATTACAGAATATGCAGCATTTCCTAAAAATGCTAGTCCTGAGATATTAAAAAAAATTGCTTCTATTGCAATGAAGACTTAATAGAATCTCAGCAGGCAAAGCTTCAGCTTATAGTAAATTGCCAAGCAAGATTTCCCAGCTATAAACAAAACAGATGAGTTCTTCATGTCTTCATATTTACTGACAAAAAAATGTTACCAAAGGAAAGGCATATAAATAATTTCTGCTGTATCTTAAAATGCTAATACTCTCAATAGAATATTTCATGAAGTATTTATATAGCACTGCTGGAGACTCTGGTGAACTGTAAATCATAACACACTTCAGCTCAAGACTCTCAAAAATAAGCTTCATGATTTTAGAAACAGAACTGGTAGGTACATTTGGATTTTTCTGCCTAGAAATTGTCGCTTGGTTTTGGTACATGTTCAGGAACATGTACACACCACAGACCTTTTGTTCTATGTTGAACTTCCTCCAGTATGTGCACTTTTAAATCTATCAGAGTATTACACTAATAAAGTAACTATAATGATGTAATAAAGAGCTAAGGTATCTGGGCTCATTAAAAATACAAGTTTTCAGCCTGGCTGGCGTGGCTCAGTGGTTGAGCATCAACCTATGAGCCAAGAGATCATGGTTCCATTCTCGGTCAGGGCACTTGCCTGGGTGGCGGGCTCGATCCAAAGTGTGGGGTGCGCAGGAGGCAGCGGATCAATGATTCTCTCTCATCGTTTATGTTTCTATCTCTCTCTCGCCCTCTCCCTTCCTCTCTGAAATCAATAAAAGTATATTTTTACAAAAACCCACAAGTTTTCCTTATTTTCTCTTTCTATCAGTTTTGTAAAAATGTTAATGGTTTGTGCTATACCTCCGTGCTGGGTAGGTGAGGGTGTGTGTAGCAATAGTTTTTGTCATGTTGTTGGGGCACGGAGAAAGTGGGAAAGAATGTGAAAGGAAGCACTGAAAGAAAGATGAAGAACATGGACTAAGAAGAGTGAGCTTGCAGTTGCCTTTCTCACAGGCACTCATAACCACTGATTACTGTAGTCATCAAGTCAGGAAAGGGAATCAAAGATTCAGTTCCTATAAAGGTCCAGTGTTATAACTTATTTAGGTGCTATGTAAGTAGATTTGTTATATGAAACAGGAATGAATGACTCAAATAGAAAGACTAAATTTTCTGGGCACAGAAAAGGAAGTTGCCATATTCCTTTATCTAAATTCACTGGATTATGAGTCTTAGTATAAAATACTGTAGAATGTGTTTATTTATTTTCACTTTCTAATATGTGATACTTGTAACATATAAACAGTTTAACATTAATAAAAATATATTTGCAATTAGCAGGGAGAGCCTTTGTTGGGATTTTTTTTTACTTCAGTTAATTTTTTAGTACTTAACACAAAAACAGATAGCTGGTCATAATATTTAGAGTAATACTATAAGTTATCTGAACAGGACTTAATTGAGGTGGAATAATTCATGTTGGGTCAGATTTGAAATATAATTTATTGTTTACATATGAAGGAAACAACAATGCCAAATGAGAAATAACAAATTTGTGTCAGGAAATAATTTCAGTAATTAAGTTGCAATAAATTAATAAAATTGTGGAAAACACAATTTTATGAAACTACTAGGGGCCCAGTGCACAAATTCGTGCACCTTGAAAGGAACTGTGGGCCACCAGGCTGTGGTAGGCACAGGAGCGGGTCTCCACCCATCCTCCACGCCCCCGCCCAGCCCCTCCTGCCACAGTCCCCGGTCCCCTGTCTGCTGGCAGCCCCACTCCCACTGCTGCTCCCAAGCACTGATGGCGCTAGCCCCACTCGCACCTGTTGAAGGCTGCTGCCCCAATCACCCTTCAGGAGCAGGGGTTGGTGGAGAAGCCCTCAGGGGTGATCACGGCCAGCAGCCACCACTCTGGGCTCTGGCAGTGGGTGTGAGCAGGGCCGGAGCCAGCAGCAGGTGCAGGAGCAAAGAACTTTCAGTAACCACAAGAGGCTCGCCCTGATGACAACGGCTGGCGCCCCACCTTGGTCTGGCACCCCCACTCACCTGCTCCACCATCCCGCCACAGCCGACACCCACCATGTTTTACGCACACCCCCCCCTGGTGGGAGCACATCATAGCAACTGTTTGTTAGGTTGTTCAGTTGTTCTGGTTGTTCCGCCATTTGGTCTATTTGTACATTAGCCTTTTATTATATAGGATTTTTGCTGGCTAGATATTCTGAAATTAACATATAGGACAGTGGTTCAGAATACAAGCTCAAGAATATGGTCTTCGGAAAGTCATGCAGTCGCTTTCTGCCTGTTTTCTTATCTATAAAATGTAGGAAAATGATAGCATTTGCCCCTTTGTATGTTGAGAGAAAGATATTAATATATAATTTAATTTATGTAGGCATTTAGAGTGATTACATAAGACATACAAAATACTGCTATCATGTCTTTTAATTCAATCGGCTAAAGGAAAGTGATGATGCTTTAGTATTTATTGATGGGATCATGGAAATCTACTCTCACTTTTTTTTCTGCTTATTTAGATCCATGACATAGGAAATGGGGATGAAACAAATGCATATTTAATGGTTTTAGCTAGACATATCCATGCAAATATTTAACTATAGTGGGGAGTATAGTCTTATCTGTTTTTGAAAACAAGGAGAAGAAATAATTGACAAATGTAGAAATAAAGATTGTTGCAAGGACAGAAAATATTACAGGAGAAGTCATATGATGAAAATCACAGAACAATCGGCTTAGATAAAATTAAAAATGTTTACCTCAGCAAATTTTAAAAATTATCACATTATATGTAACTAGAGGCCCGGTGCACAAAATTCGTGCATTTTGGGGGAGGGGTAGTCCGGCAGCTCGCCCTGCACCCTCTTGCAGTCTGGGAGCCCTTGGGGAATGTTCCTCTGACGGCTTAGGCCCGCTCCCTGGAAGCGGGCCTAATCTGGCAGTTGGACATCCTTAGTGCTGCCTTGGAGGCAGGAGAGGCTCCCACCACCACTGCTGCGCTTGCCAGCCGTGAACCTGGCTTCTGACTGAGCAGTGCTCCCCCTGTGGGAGTGCACTGACCACCAGGGGATAGCTCCTGCATTGAGTATCTGCCCGCTAGTGGTCATTGCACGTCATAGCCACCAGTCGTTCCACCGTTTGGTTGATTTGCATATTAGCCTTTTATTATATAGGATAATATTTTTAATTTATCTACTTAGAATCAGAATATCTAGAATATCTAGGTCAGAAGCAATGTTAAAAGTGTAATCAAACCCAATTCTATAATCAACAGGTTAAAATTAGACCTGCGTGTACTAATGGAATAAATATAGAAAGGTTTTTTTTTAAGTAAACACTTAGGTTATTCAATCTCATGTACAAAAATAGGCACTGACTTGAAAATAGGTTTGATACCTTAAAATAAGTAAATTCATTACTAATAGAAATAATGGTGAAACATTTAAAGTTATTGAAATTTGAATCAAATTGCTATGGTAATAAAGGAATTTCTCATTGTCCTTTTAAATAGTCTATTTCATGATGAAAAAATACACCTAAACTACAGATACATCAACATGATATAATCCAGAAACATTCATTTAGCTGGCAGCTACTTCTTTGCATTCAGATAGGCACTGAGAGATTTGTGATTCTAAAAATACCTACAAAAACTGATATGATTATAAGGAGGGCTTATAATTACTTTCTAATAATTAAAAAAAAATGTGTCATTCTCTAATGGCAAGGTTTTATTAGGTAATATTTTTAAGCAAATTAAGCAGTATTAGTGAATAATGGGTTTTATGAACCTTTGAAGAATTAAGAAATATACTATTTATTTGAAATGAGAATAATTAAAGAAAATCCAAGATAGTATCCACACATATAGGTAGCACTTATATGCAGATAGCACTGTAAAATAAAATATTATTCCATTATAAAATATGTAGTATCAGAAAAGGTTATTAGTATAAGTTCATAATTGATCTCAATATACAGGGCTGGGAAAAAGTAGGTTTCTAGTTGTTCCTATGGAAAATAACACAATAATTAATAAATAATAGCAGGAATAAACTCTGTGTTTAGCAAAGTCACAACTATAAATCTGCTTTTGTCCCACCTTGAATAAAAACATATACTAATATTATAAAGCTACATGAAATTTAAATTTTTACTCAAAATATCTATAAAAGTAATGTACCCTGGGAAATAAATTTTTAACTAAGTGTTCTAATTTTATTCACATAAGGACATGCCATCCTTTGTTTATCATCACTTTTCAGTACAAAAATTTGCTGGATATTACTCTTTTTTGTTGGCCAGAAAAGCTAATAATTTTTTCTTGGCTAAAAATTAAATTATTCTAAGTTCTTTGGAGTATGCCTTCATTGTGTATCATTTATATATGTGTCACATATATAATATATTTCACGAATCTATATTATCTGATTTATGATATTATGTATGATGGAACGATGTTTAACAAACTTTTTCAGTAAGGGTGAGCAATGATTTTAAATTTGGGGAAGACAATAGGGACCATGCATAACTTATTTCCCATTCTCTCAGATGCAGTCCTATCTTCAAATGAAATGGCACTACCTAGGATCTTTTATATAAATAAATCCCATCAGAGTACAAAAAAAAACAGAAAAAACACCAATAAGCAAATGTTTCCACAATAGGGAATACATGCACAGTCTCTCCCCTACACCATCCTGGCTCATTTCCCACTCCGCAAGGCTGTTCAGGTCAGTGCATGTGGGTGCCTGTCAAACAGCCCTTTGTCTGATGAAGACATCTGCCACACTTTACCATTTCCTCTCATTTCCAAGCATCTTAATAGAGATACCCATTTTCTATAATATCATGCAATGTCATCTCATTAATTGGAATATCTCGTTCATGTGTCTTATAGTGATTTATTCGGAGATTTGAATAGCAGCTATTTATATGTTAATTAATAAAGTGACATACAGAGCCCTGTGATTAGACCATGCAATAGCCTATTGAGCATATTGCCATTTTCCATTTCCTCGAACATAAAGATGAAGAGCTGCCCTCTCTAGATTATTTTAGTATGGTTATGCAAATGAGCTCTATCCTTATAATCTCATTAATAAGGGGTATCCTCACCATTAAGAATAATTTTTAAGGGAAAATAGCAACTGCTTATGTATCATCACATTGATTTTGTGAGGATTCTGACAGCTTTACTCGAAGGTTTCTTTAACCACAAGCCTTCCCTTAGAGTTAGATGAAAGGAAAGGGAGAGAGCGAATCATTTAAAATTAATAGAGTAGCGTTCTAAAGGTGAAACAGTTTTCAGTGTCATCAAAGAAAACAATTTGGTAGCTGAAACATGACACCACTATCTAAACCAATTAGAGGCTGATTTCAAATTTATTTCTCTTCACTAAATATGTATTGAGGGTAGGCTTTGTACAAGTAATAGAAAAAGGAACTACAGGTGGTATGGAAATCTAACATATTTGCAGTATTTTTAACATGAATTACAACTAGCAACTGATTGCTGGGAATAATTATTTATAATATTCATATAATATAATCTACACTAATAAAAGAGAAACATGGTAATTAGCGTACGACCGCTACCCTTTTCATTGGCTAATCAGTGAGTATATGCAAATTAACTGTCAGCCAAGATGGCGGCTGGCAGCCAGGCACTGAAGCGAGCACGAGGCTTGCTTGCTGCAGACTCCAACGTTCCCCGCCTAACTTGCCAGCCTCTCAGTTGCAACTCTAAGCAACTATATACTATGTTGCAAATAAGAAGCTAAACAAAACCCCAGAAAAGGGCTTCCATTCAGCCGGGCTCGGACCGCAACATTGTATCGATGTTTTCAGCAGCGAGGCCTCAGAGCTAAAGCTGGCCCAGAAAAAAAAAAAAAAAAAGAGAAGAAAACAAGGAGCGGTTGGAAGCTTTAGTCACTCGCCAGCCGGAAAACAGCCCTCAGCCCCTCACCCAGACTGGCCAGGCACCCCAGTGGGGACCCCCACCCTGATCCAGGACACCCTTCAGGGCAAACCAGCCAGCCCCTACCCATGCACCAGGCCTCTATCCTATATAGTAAAAGGGTAATAGGCCTCCCAGCACCGGGATCAGCGGAGCAGCGAGGCTCCCGGCACCGGGATCAGCATGACAGGGGGCAGCGCCCAAACCCCCTGATCGCCCTGCGGCTCTGTGTGTGACAGGGGGCGGGGCCACAACCTCCCTACTCTATTTGTGACAGGGGAAGGCACCCCAACCCCCTGATCAGCCCTGCTCTGTGCCTGATAGGGGGGAGCTCCCCAATCCCCTGATTGCCCTGCGGCTCTGTGTTTGACAGGGTGCAGCACAACAACCCCCTGATCGGCCCTGCTCTGTGGGTGATAGAGGGTGGCGCCCCAACCCCCCTCCACGGGCCTTGCTCTGTGTGTGACAGGGTAGAGCCATAACCTCTCCATCAGCCCTGCCCTGAGTGTGACAGTGGCAGCGCCCCAACCCCCTGATCGGCCCTGCTCTGTGGGTGATAGAGGGTGGCGCCCCAACCCCCCTCCACGGGCCTTGCTCTGTGTGTGACAGGGTAGAGCCATAACCTCTCCATCAGCCCTGCCCTGAGTGTGACAGTGGCAGCGCCCCAACCCCCTGATCGGCCCTGCTCTGTGGGTGATAGAGGGTGGCGCCCCAACCCCCCTCCACGGGCCTTGCTCTGTGTGTGACAGGGTAGAGCCATAACCTCCCCATTGGCCCTGCCCTGAGTGTGACAGGGTGCAGCGCCCCAACCCCCTGATCCGCCCTGCTCTGTGTGTGACAGGGGGCGGTGCCCCAACCCCCCAATCGGCCCTGCTCTGAGCCTGACCAGGGGCTGCACTTAGGGATCGGACCTGCCCTCTGCCACCTGGGAGCAGGCCTAAGCCAGCAGGTCGTTATCTCCCGAGGGGTCCCAGACTGCGAGAGGGCACAGGCCGGGCTAGGGGACCCCCCCGAGTGCACAAATTTTTGTGCACAGGGCCTCTAGTATAATATAATAATAATTATGTGATTATATTACAAACCATCCCACATGTTAGTGGCTTAATACAGTAACCACTTATTTTGCTTAAAATGTTGTATGTAACTTCAGTGACTGAAATACTTTAGAAGTTTTAAAGGAAGTTTATGGTTCTTACAGCCGTACCCTTGCCTGACAATTTCTCCTTAGACTGCATTTTCTTTGAAAATCATTTTTAAAGCAAGGAGAATTCATTGAAAGCCAGTTAGTTATATTTCCTAACCCAGCAGGTCCTGTCCATCCTGTGTCCCTCTAAATTCTGCTAACACATTAAATGGTTCTCTGTTTAGCTCAACTCCGTTATAATACCATATTATATATGGTTAGTAGTATCTAGCAGTTGTTTTCAACATCTCTTCTGACCAGATCTAAAAAGTCTTAGGTACTTTTTTGAGAGTCTAAAATACCACAGATGATAGTTTTTGCCAACTGTTTGTTACTATTTTTCTAGCTTTCAATGATAATTTCATCACCCTTACTTAGCCTTCACTAACAGTTTTCTCTCTGCTCCCAGACTGCATTAACAATTTCCTGCCTGCCACATGGTCCCAAAGCCAAAGTCACATGTTTTATGTTCAGGTTACAGCAGTGTCTGAGTTGTGGCACCAATTTCTACATCAGTTAGCTGTTTTCTGCATAATTCACCACATCAGCTTTTAGTATCAGGAAAAGCAAACATGTATTAACTCATAATCCTCTGGGTCATCAGTTTGGCTTGGACTCAGCTAGGTGGTCCTTCTGCTGCTATTGGATGTGCTTTTTCATGCATCTGCCGTAAATGTTGGTCATTTGGAAAGCGTGCTTTGCAGGGCTGTCAGCTTGAGCAGTGGGGCTGACTGGACCATATGTCTCTCAATATGTAACAGACTATCCCATAAGCAACAATGATAGTAAATAGGAAGCACTTTTCAAGTTTCTGCTTCTTTTTCATGTTTCATATTGACCTTTTATTCAAAAGGCCAAAATAAATTATATGGTCAAACCCTGATTTGGCTTAGGAAGGGATTATCCAAGATAATGGTCACAGGGAGGCATAAACATATCACAGTCATCCAGAGACTATTTTTAAAACCACTTTATTGAGGTATGATTAATATGTAAAAATATGTACATATTTAATCTATACAACTCTACAACTTTGCAGATAAGTATATACCATGAAACATTGCCACTGTCAAGGCCATAAACATACCCATCACCTCCCAAAGTTTCCTTCTGCTTGCTGTATTATTATTATCATTATCATAGTGTGTGTGTGTGTGTGTGTGTGTGTTATGAATACTTAACATAAGATCTACCCTTTTGGAAAATTGTAAGTATACAATACAGCATTGTTAGTTATAAGGATTATGCTATAGAGTAAATCTCCAGAATTTATTTATCTTGTACAATGGAAACTTAGACTCTGTAACTACCAACTCCCATTTTCCCTTCCCCATAAACAACCTAAATGTCCATCAATAGATGAATGGATAAAGAAATTATTTGTATACATACAATCAAATATTACTCAGCATTTAAAAAGAAGGACATTTTGTCCTTTGTAATTTGCATAGACCAGAGGGCATTATGCTAAATGAAATAAGCCAGACACAGAAATACAACACCATATTATCTCACTTATATCTACACTAATAAAAGAGAAACATGGTAATTAGCGTACGACCGCTACCCTTCCCATTGGCTAATCAGCATATCCTTATGCAAATTAACTGTCAGCCAAGATGGCGGCCGGCAGCCAGGCAGCTGGAAGCGAACATGAGGCTTGCTTGCTCCAGTGACTGCAGACTCCAACGTTCCCCGCCTGACTTGCCGGCCTCTGAGTTGCAACTCTAAGCAACTATGTACTATGTTGCAAATAAGAAGCTAAACAAAACCCCAGAAACCAGCTTTCAGCCTGCCGGGATCTCAGAGCTGAAGTTATACATTGTTTCGATTATAGAACGGCAAACAAACCAGATACGAAGCCTCAGAGCTAGAGCCAGAGCTAAAGCTGGCCCAGAATAAAATAAAAAAAAGAAAAAAA
>NW_005363247.1:10994148-11031000 GCF_000412655.1 Myotis brandtii
CCCCCCCCCCCCAGTGCACAAATTTTTGTGCACCGGGCCTCTAGTATAGAATATAAAACAATAGTCCAACTGATACAACCACAAAGTGAGAAGCATGGGGAGTGTGGGGTGGAGAGGGTCAATGGGGGGAAAAAAGGAGACTTCTGTAATACTTTCAACAATAAAGATAAATTAAAAAATAAATAAATAAAAATGGTTCTTATTAGTAACAACAAAAATTATTAGACATTAGATTAGTTTTTTAGTGGTAAAAATAATTCTTTATAAATACTGCACTAAGTATTTTGGTTCAATAAATTATAGTATAAAATTGTAGGATATTTAAAAATTGAAATATGAATTATATATGACATCATGCACAATCAAGTTATGTTATGATCATGTAAAATGAAAACTCCAGGCATGTGATCTCAAAGTGTAATTTTGAAAAGAGATTTGTATCAGGATTCACTAGCTTATTCCCTGAATTTTGGCCCCAGTCCTAAACCCATTGTGCATTGTAGTAGTAGCCTCTGTTAAATTGTAAGACTAAATTAGGATTCCCTGCTGTTATATATGCTAGAAAGAGAAGCCAAGAAAACAGCCTCGTTCACATCAGTACTCAGGAGCCCTCCTCTATTTCATTTTTGTGTGTGTGTTCTCTTTAAAATTCTTATTACTCCAGAAAAGAAACTTAGTTGGAATTCTCCTTATTCTCTTTTTATCTTTTAACTCTTTCAGATTTACATGACAGAGATTTTTCCAATGAAGAGGCAATGTGTTTTTTGAAATTGCTTTTATTCCGCTAATGATGAAGACTCAGAGAGGCTTATTTGACAGCCGGACCAGATATCAAAACTCGAACAAAAGTAGACCCCTAACCACCAAATTACACTCTAATTCGTGAACAATCTGTTATCTATGGGAAAAATAATAATTTTATGCCCCATTCAAATATAAAAGCCTAATATCCAGCAAGATAAGAATATTCAAAGCCTTAATTTCTGCTTCATTGATTTTTAGTAAAACAAAACAAGCCCAACAAAGCATAAAAATAAAATAGATTTTTATAAAAGAAACCATTTTGACCACCACATCAAATTCTAAGGAATCTTTCCCCAAGGATTTGGGGATTTAATGGGGAGAAAGAAAGGGAGTTTCTGCTCCTTTTTCATGTTTGGGGAGAAGAGGGGGAAAGAGAGAAGAGGGAGGGAGGGGGAGAAAGAGAGAATCCTCCAACTAACATTCTTGATCAAGAAGGAAAGATACACAGAAAAATCCCTTCTGCAGGTTGCAGTGCTAAGAACAGTAATGGTGAACCACACACATCATCTAACTCAAATTTAACTCAGTTGCTTAGCTTTGTGGCATAAATATTAGTTGTTAAAAAATCAGGTTTTTTTAATGATAGTCATTACCATTAGTAACCTTTTAATTTAGTTATTAATTTCACAGTTTTTGCTTCAGACTATTTCACGAAACTAATAAAGGGGGAACAAAGTCATGTTTGCTCATTTGTTTTTGAGTAGAGTGATTACCAAATTAAAATTCACAGATTTATATGCTATTTGGTGTGGGAAAAGACGGAGACTAGTATTATGGTAAATTCTCAAATGTATCTAAATTCTATAACTGTTACTTTAGCAACAGATAAATGTCAAAGCTCTCTTAATCCTTTTCTTATAATTGAAATGGAAAAAACATCTTAAATCTTTTTCAAAATTAGGTTACTTTTCTACATTTCTTTGACACAGATGAAGTATTAAGATTGAATGAAGTGACATTCTTATTTATTAATACAGATATGAATTTTGTAACTAACTGATTTATTATTGGAAATTAAATTTATTACTTTAAAAATGCAGGTTCTGACTGCATAATGATGGCATTTATAATAACAGCACAATAGTGAAATGATCATATCTATAATAATAAAAGCATAATATGCTATATTACTTTAAAAATGCAGGTTCTGACTGCATAATGATGGCATTTATAATAACAGCACAATGGTGAAATGATCATATCTATAATGATAAAAGCATAATATGCTAATTAGACCAGACAGCTGAACGACCTTCCTGACATCCTTCTGATGACCTTCCAGATGAAGCCAGGGCTGTGAGTGAAGCCCGGGTCCCGAGTGCCAGAGGGAAGTTGGTGCCGGCAGCCAGGGGAAGGAAGGCCTACTCTTGCACGAATTTTGTGCATTGGGCTTCTAGTAATTACATAAGCAAAGATGCAAATAAAATAAATATAATTCTAAATATATATTGACTGCCCTACTTAATTAGAAGATGATTGTAGTAAATAGATCAAGTTATCCATATCTTTTTTTAAATGTATTTTTATTGATTTCAGAGAGGAAGGGATAGATAGAAACATCAATGATGAGAGAGAATCATTGATCAGCTGCCTCTTGCACACCCCACACTGGGGATCAAGCCCGCAACCTGGGCATATGCCCTGAATGGGAATTGAACCATGACCTCCTGGTTCAAAGGTTGATGTTCAACCACTGAGCCATGCCAGTTGGGCAATCCATATCTTTATGTAATAGATACACTGGATGGCAGCTAAACCAACTAGGTCAGAATTCTTTAATGATTCCTAGAAAGCATGATATAATGTGGCAAAAACCAAGGTGACTATTTAGTCAACTTTCAATCTGATGCTTAAATAATAAAATGCTGGTTTGTAAAATAACAATAAACAATATCAAAAGATAAATATCAGCCCTAAATGGTTTGGCTCAGTGGATAGAACATCGGCCTGCAGGCTGAAAGGTCCTGGGTTCAATTCCGGTCAAGGGCATGTACCTTGGTTACGAGCACATCCCTAGTAGGAGGTGTGCAGGAGGCAGCTGATTGATGTTTCTCTCTCATCGATGTTTCTAGCTCTCTATCCCTCTCTCGTCCTCTCTGTAAAAAATCAATAAAATAATAAAAAAGATAAATATCATTCTCCAAAAAATAGGCATGATGCCAATGTATGTCAGTATAGTTTCAGTAAGATGTATTCATATGTCATTTTTTATGTTCTGATACATTACATAATTATTGAAAGTTTCTATTTTATTTTGATTACATTACTACATACTCAAATATTCATACTCTTTTTACTTGAACATTTATATTTAAATTTCATATTCTTTTTCTTCAACTGTTTTCTATTTTAAAAATTAGCTTTAACAGCACTATCCATTTACCCAGATTCATTCTGCCACAGATACTTTTGACAGTGCTTTGTACCTTTATTTATTTCTTCAGTTGAGAAATCTGTATGTTTTGTATATTATATTAATACCCTCCTCAACTGCCTTGAGTGTTGTCTCTCTTTACTTGGAATTTAAACTCATTCAGATTAAACATGATTGGTCATTTATAACCTCATATGTTATTATAATTCATCATATAACTTCAGATTAGAGCACTAAATTTGTCATACTCAAACTGTTGCACCTGAACTGAGATAAACCATGACTAATATATTAGAGGTATAGTGTATGTTATCACTTTTAATTTTTTATTATTATTGTCTAAAGTATTACATATGTCTCCTTTTTTTCCCCTGATTGACCCCCCTCCTGCCACTCCCTTCCCCCCAGGACAAGCCCCTACCGCCCCAGTGTCCACGTCCATTGGTTATCCTATTATGCATGTATACAAATCCTTTGGTTGCTCTCTTACCTTCTTCCCCCTCCCCCCCCCAAGACTTCCTCTGCCTTCTCTCTGAGGTTAGACGATCTGTTCAGTGTTTCTTTGTCTCTGGATCTATTTTTGTTCATCAGTTTATGTTGTTCATTATATCCCACATATGAGTGAGATCATGAGATGATATTTATCTTTGATTTTAATATATATTATGTTTTAAATGCTCATATACTTTTTGAGCCTTTGTAACCCACTGCCTATTATTTACTAGTTAATAGAAGCAAATAACAAATACACAAGTTGGTTGCAAAGAACTAAAAGCATAAGTAACTCAAAAAAAGCCAATCATGCCCTGGCTGGTTTGGCTCAGTGGATAGAGTGTTGGCCTTTGGACTGAAGGGTTCCAGGTTCGATTCCAATCAAGGGCATGTACCTCAGTTGCAGGCTCCTCCCTGGCCCAGGTCCTGGTCAGGGCTTGTGCAGGAGGCAACCAATTGATGTGTTTCTCTCACATGGATGTTTCTCTCTGTCTTTCCCTCTCTCTTCCACTCTCCCTAAAAATCAATGGAAAAATATCCTCAGATGAGGATTAACAAACAAACAAAAAGCCAGTCATGTTTATTTTCACCACTTATGTTTCTATCTTGTGTTTTTATGGGTATGTGGACATTAGTGCTTATGTTTATAATTTTTATAAAATGTTAATATATCTTAGTCTTATTTTAAAACAGCCAGGTAGTTCTCTGTGGGCATGTTGATATTTAATCAATCAGCTTCTCATGGCATTGCACATAGATCTCCTTGCCTTCCAAAACATCACACCTAAACAGATTTTCCAGGTATAAACTTGGTGCCTCATAGTCATGCACTTAACCATTTGTCAATTCCTCAAATAACAGGAAACACAATCAGGTATAATTGGAGGATATAGCACCACTGCAAATTCATTGCTAAATACCAAGTTACTTTGAGTCACTCAAGACTGGAGTATTCAACAAACTTCCTATAGTCAACAGAAACTGGTATATTTTAAATCATTTGATTGAAAGAAAAATTATTAATGAGCAGCTGATGCAGTGATCTCCTGTTAGGATTAATAATGTGAATCCACCACATCTAAGGAGGCACTGATCATAACTTGTCATCTTATGAACATACTAGAGGCCAGGTGCATGGATTCATGGGTCCCTCAGCCTGGCTTGTGCCCTCTCACAATCCGGGACACCTCAGGGGATGTTGGAGAGACAGTTTTGGCCTGATCCTTGCAGGCCAGGCCGAGGGACACCACCGGTGCACGAATTTGTGCACTGGGTCTCTAGTATGCATATAAGATCTTTGGTTAATCTCTTTCCACCCTCACCCCCCCTTCCCTCTGAGATTCATCAGTCTGTTTCATGTTTCCATGCCTGTGCTTTGAACGTCTACCCCCTGGTCGTCAGTGCACATCATAGCTACCAGTCAAATGGCCAAATGGAAGCGTTCACTTAGACTTTTTATATATAGATTTACGCCCGCTCCTGATTCACTGCATTTTTGATGGAAATTTAAATCTTTCCCAATGGTAGAATGACTCCAGTAATGATTATGAAAATGCAAACAGATTTTTATTGCCATCAAATGCTGAAGGTTCAGGTGTGCTTCAAAGGGTGCTGAGGGACTGCAAAAATGATCATTGAGCCACACTGGCTGGGCCAATTTCACATTATTTTGTGCAGCATAGATATATTGAATCCCTGCTAATGCTTTTAAAGTCATTTCGTGTTAAATGTATGCTTGGGTTATTGACAGAAGAAAAATTCAATATAGAGTAAATTTTTTAAAGGCTAAAAAAAATCAGTATTTTTATCTTTTTAACTATCATCACATTAAAAGGCTCTTGTGCAAAAGTAATAACTTCACTGTGTTATCAAATAAAAGCAGCCGGTTATTCAATTTGGGCCTGAATGAATGTAAGGGGTAAGTGCTCTACATAAACTGGGTTCTTACCTCTCACTCTACTCCCATCACCGCCTACATGATCCAGCCACATTTGTTCCCTGAACATTCCTGAGTTTTTCTTGCACAATTGCATGTTTCATTTTTCATGTATTCAGAACATAATAAAGATTTATTTGTGCAAGGCAAAGTGCTAAGTGCTGACTGAGGATGCCAAAGTGATAAAGCCAAAAGCAGATTCATCCTCACTGAGCTTAAAAGCTAGTGGAAATATTTTCATATCTTTGCACATTTTTCCTGTTCCTGGATTATCTTCCTCTCCCCTTTTCTGCCTGATAAACTCATATTCATATTTAGAGATCCAAGTCAAGAATACTTTTTATATAGTCTTTTTTATATTATTTTTTCTAAGAAAAATAAAATCTTCTCTCCTAGATATCATTAACTTTTGCGTATGCTTCAGTTGTAGTTGTGTGTGTGTTTTTTTTATCGCATTATAGAGAAAATATTTGTTTTCATTCACCCTCTATCTGGACAAGACTACAGTCACCCAAAGACAAGAACTGTGCCTTAATTATTATTGGCTTTTTATATAGTTAGTAGTAAGGAGGTCCTTGTTTTGTTGGACGAATAAATGAATGACTGAATCATCATTTCGTTTTTCTTTCCTAGTGAATACCAGGCATTTGTTCTGAACTTGAACGCACCAGTAGGTGACTATTTAATGCTCTTGATATGGTGGTAATATTTCTAATTAATTAAAAAATGAAAAACAAAATATAGATTTGATTAAGATTTGATTAGATGACAACTGTTTAGTTATCTATTGCTAGAAATCAAATTACCACCAACTTTGCAGTTTAATACAACATACATTTATTATGTCAGGTTTCATGGTTTAGGAGTCGAGGTATAAAGCAGCTCCTAAGTTTAGGGTCTCACAGGGATGCCATCAAGATATTATATTGCCTGTGTTCTGGAGCTCAGGTTCCTCTTCCAAGCTCACGTAGTTGCTTCTAGAGTTCAATTCCATTTGAGTGTAGAATATAAATCTCCATTTTTTTGCTGGCTATCAGTCAGCGCCACTCTTTACTCCCAGATGCCAGGAGCAATCCTTTGCTTCCAGGAGCAATCCTCTGCTGTGGCCCTCTCAGTGGCCCTCTTAGTAGCTTAGCGCTTCAATGCCACAGGAAAATTCACTTCACTATGCTAAGAGGGAGTCTTATAGAATGTAAGGTATCCAATCACCTTTGTCATATTCTTTTAGGAGGGAATTATTCTAGGGCATGATTCATTGAAGCTCACCTTAAGGTGTGTCCACTACAAAAAAAAGTAAAAGTGAAAACCACCACACATAAAAGTAATATAAAATAAAGTTTGGGAAAATAACCAATATGACAAATATTCAAAATATTCAGCTTCATCTCACTATCACAAATTTAATAAAGAAATATCAACCAAATCAATTACTGTCTTCTAAGTTGATATATTTTCTTCATTTTAATCATAGTGTAATACACAATGCTAAGTGAAAGGAGAGTAACAAGATGGGCCCTTCCATAAACATCCCTTCTATATGGAAAGCAGAGGTTTAAAATATATATATCAGAGTCAGTTCCTATCTACACCTTTGCCAGATTGGAACAATCATTGCAATGTATCCATAAGTAGGAAGAATTTATTTGTGCAAGGCAAAGTGCTAAGTGCTGACTGAGGATGCCAAAGTGATAAAGCCAAAAGCAGATTCATCCTCACTGAGCTTAAAAGCTAGTGGAAATATTTTCATATCTTTGCACATTTTTCCTGTTCCTGGATTATCTTCCTCTCCCCTTTTCTGCCTGATAAACTCATATTCATATTTAGAGATCCAAGTCAAGAATACTTTTTATATAGTCTTTTTTATATTATTTTTCTAAGAAAAATAAAATCTTCTCTCCTAGATATCATTAACTTTTGCGTATGTTTCAGTTGTAGTTGTGTGTGTGTGTTTTTTATCGCATTATAGAGAAAATATTTGTTTTCATTCACCCTCTATCTGGACAAGACTACAGTCACCCAAAGACAAGAACTGTGCCTTAATTATTATTGGCTTTTTATATAGTTAGTAGTAAGGAGGTCCTTGTTTTGTTGGATGAACAAATGAATGACTGAATCATTTCTTTAATTTTCTTTTCTAGTGAATACCAGGCATTTGTTCTGAACTTGAACACACCAGTAGGTGACTATTTAATGCTCTTGATATGGTCAGAATATTTCTAATTAATTAAAAAATGAAAAACAAAATATAGATTTGATTAAGATTTGATTAGATGACAACTGTATTAGTTATCTATTGCTAGAATCAAATTACCACCAACTTTGCAGTTTAATACAACATACATTTATTATGTCAGGTTTCATGGTTTAGGAGTCGAGGTATAAAGCAGCTCCTAAGTTTAGGGTCTCACAGGGATGCCATCAAGATATTATATTGCCTGTGTTCTGGAGCTCAGGTTCCTCTTCCAAGCTCACGTAGTTGCTTCTAGAGTTCAATTCCATTTGAGTGTAGAATATAAATCTCCATTTTTTTGCTGGCTATCAGTCAGCGCCACTCTTTACTCCCAGATGCCAGGAGCAATCCTTTGCTTCCAGGAGCAATCCTCTGCTGTGGCCCTCTCAGTGGCCCTCTTAGTAGCTTAGCGCTTCAATGCCACAGGAAAATTCACTTCACTATGCTAAGAGGGAGTCTTATAGAATGTAAGGTATCCAATCACCTTTGTCATATTCTTTTAGGAGGGAATTATTCTAGGGCATGATTCATTGAAGCTCACCTTAAGGTGTGTCCACTACAAAAAAAAAAGTAAAAGTAAAAACCACCACACATAAAAGTAATATAAAATAAAGTTTGGGAAAATAACCAATATGACAAATATTCAAAATATTCAGCTTCATCTCACTATCACAAATTTAATAAAGAAATATCAACCAAATCAATTACTGTCTTCTAAGTTGATATATTTTCTTCATTTTAATCATAGTGTAATACACAATGCTAAGTGAAAGGAGAGTAACAAGATGGGCCCTTCCATAAACATCCCTTCTATATGGAAAGCAGAGGTTTAAAATATATATATCAGAGTCAGTTCCTATCTACACCTTTGCCAGATTGGAACAATCATTGCAATGTATCCATAAGTAGGAAGAGCATATAGGGTCTGTAAATTGGTTTTAAAATCTGCTAAGCTATTTGAACAGTCTGCAAGGCTACTGTTAGTAATATTTATCAAAAGGGAACTTTGTCTCTAAGAAATAGGTTAGTGCTTTTCCTGAAATTGTAAATTTTCCTGATATTGTACAGAATCTGAGCTCCACATTTGCTAGCCACCATGAGCTAGAGTGAAATATTACAGTTCCAGTCATGTCAGCTACACAGGACTTGGTACACTCAAGGCACCTTGGGTTAGAACCTCGAAGGCTATACCACCAAGTAAGAGAGAAATAGAATTAGACCAACTGTAGCAGTAACTGTAAATCATTCAACACCCTCATCAAAAGAACCACCAAATCTTGAGGATTCCATTTGCTACTCATTTCTGAAATCCTTCCATTATTTCTGACACACTACCAGGTTCTTATCACATTAATTCTGGGTTACTGAAGCTGACATATGTTGGTCTGGCCTCCAATTTTATTCACTTCCAGAATGCCAGCAGAATGACCTTTATAAAGAGAAAATCCTCTGCCTTTTCATCTTTTGGTGTCCTCCTGACTGATCTCAGCACACAAGCTGAAATCCTTCATGTGCCTGTCATAATCTAGTACTTAAAATAATTCTTTTTATGAAGTTTAAGTGGGTGACATTGGTTAACAAAACCATATAGGTTTCAAGTGTATAACCCAGCCGTGGGCAAACTACGGCCCACGGGCCGGATCCGGCCCGTTTGAAATGAATAAAACTAAAAAAAAAAAAAGACCGTACCCTTTTATGTAATGATGTTTACTTTGAATTTATATTAGTTCACACAAACACTCCATCCATGCTTTTGTTCCGGCCCTCCAGTCCAGTTTAAGAACCCATTGTGGCCCTCGAGTCAAAAAGTTTGCCCACCCCTGTAACTAGACCACTAATAGCAGGGCCACACAACTCTCTCAGGGCACAGAGAGAAAGCTAAGGCCCAGAGATGGGATGTGAGTTCCTTATAGATGCATCACTAGTTAAGGCATCTTTACTGCTAATAAAAACAGGACTAAGGAGACGGTGGGACTGGGCTATGTAGAAAGGCACAGGCCTGCTTAATCCCTTTACCTTTTTTTCACCCACACCACCAATATTTCTCTCCTGTGAAAGCTGTCAGTTTGTTCTGTGGTGTGTATCTATGCTTCTGTTTCTATTTTGTTAGTTAAATTATTTTGTTAATTAAATACCACATATAAGTGAGATCATATGGTATTTGTCTTTCTCTGACTGGGTTATTTCACTTAGCATAATGCTCTCCAGGTCCATTGATATTGTTGCAGAAGGAAAGATTTCCTTCTTTTTTATGGCTGAGTAGTATTCCATTGCAGAAATGCACCACAGTCTTTTTATCCATTCATTTACTGATGGGCACTTGGGCTGTTTCCAGATCTTGGCTACTGTAAAGAATGCTACAATGAACATAGGGGTGCATACATTCTTTCAAATAAGTGTTTCAGGTTTCTTTAGATATATTGCCAGAAGTGGAATCACTGAGTCAAAAGGAAGTTCCATTTTTAATATTTTGAGGAAACTCCATAATGTTTTCCACAGTGGCTGCACCAGCCAGCATTCCCACCATCAGTGTACCAGGGTTTCCTTTCTTCCACATTCTCACCAGCACTTGTTTGTTGATTTATTGATGATAGCCATTCTGACAGGATTGTGATGATATCTCATTATGGTTTAATCTGCACTTTTTTATGATTAGTGAGCATCTTTTTTATATGTCACTTGCCATCTGTATGTCCTCCTTGGACAAGTGTCTGTTTAGATCATTTGCCCATTTTTAGTTGGATTGTTTGTTTTCTCGGTGTTGATTTATATACATTCCTTCTATATTTTGGATACTAACTCCTTATCAGATGCATCATTGGTAAATATGTTCTCTCCTTCAGTAGGTTGTATTTTTATTTTGCTAAAGGTTTGTTTTGCTGTGCAAAAGCTTTTTAGTTTGATATAGTTACATTTATGTAGTTTATCCTTTGTTTTCCTCACCTGAGGAGTTATATTGGCAAAAATATTGCTACAGGAAATGTCTGAGGTTTTACTGCCTATGTTTTGTTCTAGAATTTTTATGGTTTGGGGTCTAACATTGAAGACTTTAATCCATTTTTACTTTATTCTATGTATGGTGAAAGAAGGGGTTCTGGTTTCATTTTTTGCACATATCTGTCCAATTTTCCCAGAACCATTTATTAATAGACTATCTTTACCCCACTGTATGTTTTTGCCTCTTTTGTCAAATATTAGTTGACAATAAAGGTGTGGGCTTATTTCTGGGTTCACTATTCTATTCCATTAATCTATATGTTGGTTTTTATGCCAGTACCTTGCTGTTTTGATTACTGTAGCCTTGTTGTATAGTTTGATATCAGGTAGTGTGATACCTCCAACTTTGAAATAATTCTTCACTTAATATCCTACTAGTCTCCTCCCTTTCTCCATCTTCTTTTGTATCCCTTAACTTCTGGAATCATTTGTTGTTCTTGAAATGGAAAATGCTTTTTATTTATTTATTTATTTATTTTTAATATACTTTATTGATTTTTTACAGAGAGAAAGGGACAGGAATAGAGAGGTAGAAACATCGATGAGAGAGAAACATTGATCAGCTGCCTCCTGCACACTCCCTACTGGGGATGTGCCCGCAACCAAGGTACATGCCCTTGATCGGAATCGAACCTGGGACCCTTGAGTCCACAGGCTGATGCTCTATCCACTGAGCCAAACCAGTTAGGGCTGGAAAATGCTTTTTAGCTAGTAGGCCTTTTGACATACTCTGCCATCAATTTTCTCTACTCTTTACCTGGTTATCTCCTGCTCTTCCTTCTGATTTAGCTTTCTCATGACTTCCAAAAAGTCTCCCCTAACCATCCTCAACTGTGTCAGATTGTACGTGCCCATCGCCATTGCCGAGATGCATGATAAGTGTCAGTTTGTTTATCTGTCCTGAGAGCTCTGTGTGGCCCAGTTCTGTTTTCCTGACTTTGTTTCTACAGTCCAGCATTCAGCACTTAGCATATTTTTAACAAATATGGGGCAAGTGATTAAAGGCTCTAAATATTCAGATGTCATCCCTGAAGTCTTAACAGTCCAAGGATCACTCTGTAGTTGTCCATAAAATAATAAGTGATACTAGACCTCAAAGCACAGAGCAGTTGTCTCCTCCGAAGCAGCTCACTGGATACTTTCACTGACAGATTTAAAATGGGCACCAAAACTTCTAGATCAGCCTCTGCTGCAGGGAAGGAAAAGGAAAACCTGAGGCAGAGCTCAGCTAAGACTTTATAGCTCAGTCTAGCACAGATGGCCTGTGGAAGGCACACCTCTATGTGCTCCTGCTTCTAGTTCTTTCTACCCATAGAATGATTGACCTATCTTAAAGCCTATATCCCCAGGGGAGGCCCTGGAAGGATTCATGTGTTTGCTTTTGCAAAGTTTGTATTGGTATTTCTTGAATAAAGACACTCTATAGATACAAAGCATTTTGTTTATACAAATGCCCTACCACAGTCCAACTTACCTACATGATTCTGTGCTACCAAACAGCTGCTGGCGCCCACTACGAACATCTGGTTCCATTTCATGTTGGCATGGGCTTCATTAGCAATAAAACAGCTAATGACTTTTAGATGGCCTCATGATTACAGCTTTTATTGGTACCCCAGGTAATTGAGTTAATAAATTTAATTGCCAACACTGACACTTCCTCCCACCCATGCCTCCTCTCTAATTTCTTCTCCAGTTCCTGAGAGAGAGAGAGAGAGAGAGAGAGAGAGAGAGAGGAAGGAAGCAAGGAAGGAAGGAAGGAAGGAAGGAAGGAAGGAAGGAAGGAAGGAAGAAAGGAAGGAAGGAAGGGAGGGAGGAAAAAAAGGCAGAGAAACCATTAGTTAGAGTATGCATCTAATCATACAGGTGACCTCACAAAACACTTCTGAATGACTTCAAAACGTCACTGAGACCATCCCAGTTTGTTTATAGCAGCATGTGGCGCCATGACTCACATTTACTACCTTTTTCCTTTCAAGCTAATTTATAGAACTGTCCACACCTTATGGAGCAATACACAGAGTATATAGTGTATTGCCACAAGGATTTCCACGGGAATATTTATAGTTGCATAGGAGAGCATGGACACAGATTTCTGAATTTCTAGAGAGTTAATTCATATACTCGATTGTAAATCATGTGGAAATATTACATATTGCATAATAAAACAACAAGAGAGAAAGGGCTATCGAAAACTGAAATCTTCTCTTAAGAGACATTTTTAAGATCTTGTGGGGAAAATAACAGTCCCTGGATTGCAAAATGTATTTTTCTCAGGAAGACAGTCTCCTGTGTGGCTCTGGGTTTGTTTGTTACTCTTAGAAACTTCCCAATATTATCATTGACTAATGCCATATACCCGAATCTCTCTTATCCTTCCAGATTAAATTATCTACCCCTTGTAAAACAAAAGGCATTGCCCTCGTCTTTGCTTAATTAAAAGAGGCTGATGGACATATCAGATAATTCAGGTCTTCAGCCTAACACTTTGATCTAGGTCACCCAACTGTAGTAACCACATTGCTTTCATGCCTGACTCCAGCTCAATGACCCTTACATTTTTTCTTACAAAAACCTGTTGCCTGATTCATGACTCATTAATCTGTGTAGTGGTATTCTTAGTTTCCAAAATATTAAACCAGAGTTGGAAATCTTATCCAGCAGGTGCTAGTTACTATTTAGTCATTTCCCTACCCTAAGTGCTTGACAAACTTTACATTGAATCTTCACATCTTGTAAAGCAGTAGTTGTCACCCAGGATAATTTCTCCCCCAGGGAACATTCTCAATATCTGAAGATATTTTTGGTTGTCACAACTAGGGAGGTACTACTGGAATCTAGTAGGGGAGAGGCCTCGGATGCTGCTAACCATCCTGCAATGCATAGGACAGCCCCCATCATGATGACTTATTCAGCCTAATAAGCCAATAGTGCAAAGGCTAAGAAACCCTATTATAAGGTATTGTTCCCATTGTAAGGAAAAGAAATAGAAGCTCAGAAAGGTACAAGAGCCTGCTGAGCATCACTCAGATTACTAAAGGTGGAACATGAGTTCAAATCTAAGTTTATCTAATTCCAAAGCTCAGTCTATTTCTACAGAACAATTTTGCTTCCAGGGGCTTCTGGAAATCAGGAGGGTACATGGAAATGTTTGACAGGAGGTGCTTTAACTGCTAAGCAACCAAAACCATGTTATGTCATGAGGACATTTTTCCTAATGGTCATTATAAATATTGCCTCACTGTGATCATTGAGAAGTCTGCCACAACCTGCAGTGCAGGTGGATGTGTGATCCTGGCTACAAAACTCCACTTGGGGATGTCATGGTGGCGCATCTACAAAATATAGATGTGTCAACAGAAGTCATGGTAGATAGATCAAAAAGGACTGTGTGCAAAGCAATTTTACTAGTATGTTATGAAAATAGCAAGAAATTATAAAAACAAATGTCAATTACTGCTGAGAAAGTGATGCAACAGGGTATAAGCTGCAAGAGCAATAAGAGGCAGGGCATAGCAAGAGCCAGATGATGACACAGGCATGGCATTTCCAGAGAACTTTCCAGGTTTCTTACAGGAAATCATGGTGATGCATGAAGTTGTCCTTATTATCAAGGGCTTCCCAGTAAATTAAAATTTCATATATTTTATTATTTCTTACTGCCTTTTGCCATCCTTAGGAAAAAAGAGTGTATTGCAAAATCTAATTTTGGAAGTAAAAGTTAACAGATTAGCTGTTTAAATTCAAATATTTGATTTACAAATGTTATCTTTTCTCTTTTCAGCTACACCCAGAGGTTTTCAATTAATAACAAATATTTCATGTTTTCTTTTTTAAAAAAATATGTTTTATAGATTTTTTACAGAGAGGAAGGGAGAGGGATAGAGAGTTAGAAACATTGATGAGAGAGAAACATCGATCAGCTGACTCCTGCACACTTCCCACTGGAGGTGTACCCGCAGCCAAGGTACACGCCCTTGACTGAAATCAAACCCAGCACCCTTCAGTCTGCAGGTCAATGCTCTATCCATTGAGCCAAACCGGTCAGGGCATCATATTTTCTTTAACTGATTTGCATAATGTATTTATAGTAAACAATACAGGTTTTCTAAGATCCTTAAGCTAGTCACTTTTTTCCCATTCCTTGCATTCTACAGTCAGTTAGTGTACCTAAAGTTATTTTGTTTTTCCTATATTGTTTTCCTTTAGAATTAA
Source organism: Myotis brandtii (assembly GCF_000412655.1). NCBI lineage: Eukaryota > Metazoa > Chordata > Mammalia > Chiroptera > Vespertilionidae > Myotis > Myotis brandtii. The sequence continues at coordinate 11,009,197 of NW_005363247.1, forward strand.
GATATCTAACCTCTGGTAATTTGCTTGGTTTGGGAAGGTGGGAGTGTGTGGAGGACAAGATGAAATCAGTCCAGAAAGGGATCTGGTTTGGAAACAGGAAGAGAGAGAAAGCAAAGCACACTCCAATCAAAGACCAAGGGTAAGCCAGAGCTGTGAAGCAAGGTGAGAACTAGGAATCCATCAGATAAAGACACTGAATCTGAGATGGAGCCTGAAAACCAAAATGCACAAATTGAGGTGACTTTTGTAATAGAGAAATCTTCAGAAGGGGAGCAGGTATGGGCCAGTGAGTGTGGCTAGGACTGGGGGAATCTTAAAATGCCTGAGCGGGGAGAACCTCAGAGTGCCTTTATTCTAAATGTAAAAAGCAGCCCAGGGTTCTCCCATGCCATGCTACTAACCACTAGAAAGGGTAATGCTTGAACCCAGATCTCCTCCTGCGTGGTCTAGTGTCTTAGATAAAAGAGGAAAGATGCTGTGAAAGGTTCAAGCCTCCTAAGCCACCCACCAGGAGACCTGTTCCATATCTGTGTGCACGTCATTGATTTGAGGCTTGAGGTTCTTCTGCACAATCCTTAGTTATCCTCTTGGCTTCCACATATTATGGTTGTAGTCTCATATCCTCTTCCTGTTCATCTCTGATTTCCTGTCACAGGACACAGGCCTCCACCAGCCCACAGTTGCTCTCCTACTACCTACAGGCAGAAAGCCATACTATCTTTCCTGTGCTGGGAAACTCTGCTGTGTTAATTAATGTTTACGTATTTATGAAATACTTTGATTTCCAACCAAATTTCCCTCATCCTAAAAGCAAATTAGTGCATCACTTTTTACTGATACTATTATTTATAGTCATTAAAGATGGTCTTTGGTCTTGTACCAACTCTTCAGGTCTCAAAGCCTCTTAGGGTGTCTGTACTATCGCTAGATATTTTTATCACCATGAAATTATAAGGAAACCCATATGCTGTAAATCCAAAACAGGTATGTTTTTCTCTCATAACCATAATTAAAGTTTATCTGAAGGAGATACACAAATAAACATCCATTCTATTTCTGCCAATAGCAACCAGAATTTAGTTGGCTGCTCTCCCATACCCAGGAAGCTTGCTGGTTGACAATAACCTAAAGGAAACAAAAAATGTCACAAAATTTAAATAGTCTATCTCTATATTATTCCAAAATATTACATTTTAGACAATTTAAGAAGCAGCTGGTTTAAGTTCCAAGAACAATAAAATCAATCTATATTTGTATGTATGTATGTATCTCTCTCTCTTTCCCCCTCTCACTCTCTGTCTGCATGTATATATTAGTATATATGGCAGAGTATGAATGATTGGATGGTGGTTGGGGGGAGTAAATAATTCCATTGGTCTGACATATACATCCACCAATCTACCTCTAATCTTTAGAATATGACAGAATCAAGAATTAGAAAAAATGTGGAGTTTCAAATTATTTTAAATAATGAAAACATATTTCAAAACATATGTCCTATCTGAAAATTGAATATATAAAATAGACAAAAGCATAGAGTAATTTCTAACTTCTACCCTATCGGGAATTTTGAGGAATTCTTTGGAGCTCTGTGGAAATATCTCAAGTGTACATGGCAAGCCACTGGTGGGGTGGAAAAACCAGGTGCCAAAGTAAGACTTACCTAGGGATGAGTCCAAGTTATTAGCTATGTGACTTTGAGGACGTTGTCTCTATTGGGGACTCATCTATGAGCCACACCTTATGTTACTACTTACACTAAGCTCTTGTTGAGACAGATTTCCCCTGCTAAATTTCCCAGTGTCCATAGGTTTCATTTCTTTGAATTTTCAAAACTCATGCATGGAAAAATGGAGAGTTAGGTAGATAGAGATCTTCGGGACTAATCCTCTGATTTAGGGGGAGTTAGAGAACAACTATAGCCCAGAGGACAGTTGTTCAGGCACAACTTATTTTGCCATTTCCATTCCAGGGCATGGTTCTTAGCAAACACAAGAATCCACTCACTCACTCTTGCTTGAAAACCCCTCAGACATTTGTCATTGATGGTGATATCAATATCACCCAGTATAAAAGCTGTCAATCTGATGAAAACAGGAAGAAGCCAAAGCACCCCAAATATGCATAGTCAAAGACTTGGCAGCAAGGAGTTTAGACTGTGGATTTTGCCACTCTCTAAGTGCGACATTAACAGAATTATGCTAACAATGTCTTTTCAGTTTGGCTGAGAAGACAATTATTTTCAGGAATCTACCAGTAACAGCTTCCTGTAGGCGATTAAAACAAAACAAAACAACTTGCTTTTGATTGAAAATGTACCTGTTCACTCCAAAAGCATAGCAAGCTCCAAAGAGAGAGGAGGAGGAGGAGGACAGCTTCACTTTAATCTCTAGATCCTTGGCCAGCTCCTCATTTGAGTCATTGAGGTAGGAGAAAATTTGTATTTCTATTCAGAGAAAAATAAATCTTTCTTTGGAAAGAGCACGAGCTGTTATTTGTGGGCAAGTGAGAAAAATCCCTCTCACTAGCTGGATTCTCACAAGGCACCTCAGCTCCTTTTGGTGAAAGGGCATGATGTTGATGATATAGGTCTTCTTTTCTTCCTTTTATTTATATTTTTTGGAGGGGTAAGTGTCTACAATACTTAATGGGCTCACGGAGAAAGCGGTATGGACTTCATGGAAGCCTCTAGTGTAGGATATTGAGATTAGCCGCGTATTAAAATACAGAGCCTTTGACTGTCTATTTAAAAAATCAGTTCTGTGCAGATATAATACTGAGAATTAATAATGTTTACTCTTCTTCTATTATTCAGAACCAGACCTCAATCACGTGTGTGTGTGTGTGTGTGTGTGTGTGTGTGTACATAGAGATATAAACACACATTTGGGTTGCTTTGGCACTTTTTTGGCTTTTTGGCCTGTTTTATTATATATATATTTCTTTTTCCTTTATTATATATATTTCTTTCTTTCTTTCTTTAAGTTCTATTTTCTTTGTCCTGTAGAAAGACAATTTCTGTCATCACTGGCAACACTTAACTATACCCATTCTATGCTAAAATAGAATTTTTCTCCACACACAAAATATAAGGAGACACAAAAAACTCAATTTTATTTAAACCAAAATATACTTTAAGACCTTGAGTTTAACCTTAGTATTGGCACATGCAGCTGAAAATGCATCCATGTGACAAAGTAAAATATGTCAAGAGTTACAGAGTGGATCATCCCTTTGATGTATTTTGCCTGTTAGGTATAAAACTATCAAGAATTACCTGATATAAAGCCTAGTGGATACCCAAGTCACACATACGTTGTTCCTTTTTTTAAAAAAAAATGAAATAGTACAATATATATTAGAGGAAGTAAAAAGCTATGGCACACAATGCAGTTTGGATTTGAAGACTCCAGTAAAGTGACAAAGTTGTGAGGACTGTAGGAGAGTTATATTGTGTTTCAGTGAAAGAAATTTAGTCATCTACCTTATTTTACAATGAATACACTGAGATCAGAATACTAGTCAGTAGTAGAACTAGACAAGAGCTAAAGTTTCTTAACCCTCACCCCAAAGCTTTCCTATGACCTGTAAGCAATTATTTCTGCTTGCAGAGTTTACTTGGTTCTTCAGTGCCATGAAATTATGGATTATGAGATTATAACCCACTGTTTCCTAGCTTCTTGAATTAGTTAGGAAATTGTAATTAAAACCTTTGCAAAAACAGATGTTTCCTTTTGAGCATTTCACAATTAAATTATGGAAGCATCAATCTATTATAAACTTCCCCAGCCCCCAGCCACTGCTGTTCTTCCACAGAACACTCAGAGCAGCAGAAGAGGAGAAAAGGGAGTGGGGAATGTGTGAGTGGATTACAAAGAACCACCATCATAGGCACTTACACTGTCCATCCACCCTATGCTGTCCCACTCCCTTTTCATAGAGATGTCCTGGGACCAGTACACTGAATGCCGGTGCTGAGGACGTAGGCATGCCAGCAGAAGTAGCTTTATCAGACCAATGCTTCTTTATCAGGCCACCATGGCCAAGGCCAAGGCTGTGCTCCTGACCTGGTAATGTACTATGTTCACATGCCAGGGCCTCTTGGATTCTGGCAGAGCCTAACAGATATGAGCAACGTCTTAGATCCCCATGATGAGAATTCCATCAAGAGAATACTTTTGGCAGTGATTAAAACATGGGGCATCGGTATTTATTAGTTGTTTACTTTAAGACATCACTGGAAGATGGGAAGTCCCAAAGAGTATTTAGATAAGAACTTAGCAATGTCTGCAAGGCTCCTCTGTTTCTTTTTCTCTGCTTCTTTCGCTGATGATGAAGTCTCCCTCTCTCATTATGGAAAAAGAGAGCTACTTAGCCATGGACATCATAGCTTCACACAATAGCATCCAAACTAGGAACTAAAGATACCGCCTCCAAAGTCTCTCCCTTAATAGGAAGGAAAATATTCCAGAAGTTTCTCGGCAGACATCCTTTTGCATTTTATTAACCCTTGACCTCATGCTGGACCTATCATGAGCAATAGTGAAAAACATTAATACAAATTAGCTTGCAACATTTTGACCAATCAGGATTTACCCTTAGAAATGGGACCTTAACTACGTGAAGAGAATTGCTGTTTGGTGAGCAAAGAAGAATGCACTGTCCCCCAAACAGTCACTTTTTACCAATGCCAGCCAGAGGCAGTGTCTCCCAGGAAGATTTAGCCTTTAGTAAGGCTTGCCATGCATGAGCTGGAGGTCAATACAGATACAAACTCTCACAGTTCAACAGCAGGGCCCACCGTTCATTTCTTTGGCTAAGGGTTGCCCCTCACCTGCAATCATTCCAAAAGCCTCTTAGAACTGCCGAGCTCTATGCTTGGAGTCACTGTCCTCCCTGCATCCTTCACAGAATATGCACTAGCAGGCTCGTGACCCGCCTGCACTGTTTGTGCACATCTGGCTGTTTCAGAAGAAATAGAAATCATCCAGCTCCATATTCACAGGGAGAGAATGGGCCACGTTCATGATCTTGCACTCTTCTAAAGGCTGCTAGGCCACTACTTGACAACTCCCCCTGCCCTCTAGAAGGTATAACACTGTATTTCGGGACCCCCCTTGCGAGTCTTGGTATGAGGACCATTTAAAACCTCAGGCACAGAGGAGACCATAACCATGCAGTTCTCATTCTTCACTCAAGCATAGTTAACTCCAGAAAAAAAAGAAAAAGAAAAAGAAAAAACTAGTTATAAGGCGCAGACTGATTAATTGCCCTAAGCTACTTGCCCTTTCAGCTTTTCAAGGTGAAAATAATATTGTCTTCACCAAAATTAAAGCATCCACATCTCTTTATGGTCCTTTCAATGTGTCCCCACCATAACCAGGAAAGAAGGGAAACACTGCTGTTGGATATTCTCCTGTAGCAAATTGAACCACTTATCTAATGTCTAGTTTTCATATATGTACCCACTCCACTAAGAAATCTCACAGCTCCTCCCTCATGGATCATTCTCCTTTGGAATATCAGAAAGGATCCTGAATGCTATATTTCCAACATATGTTAAGAAACAGAATCAAATCTTCTCATTAAAGATTTTCAGAGCACCATGAACTTAATCTTTATAGAGCTTGTCACATTGCCAATGAAAATTGGTTTTATGATGTACTTTACAAACAACAAAAGAATCAAACCAAACTAAAGGCACTGAAGATAATGCCTTGCAATATTGGAAATGTACAAAATATTAACAGCATCAGTAAAAAACATGATCACTATAGTATCTTAGGTAATCAATACAAAGTCAAAATAAAATTTTAAAATTTGTTATGAAAAATAAAGTTCTGTTCCACAGAATTTTATAAACTTTTAAAATTCTCATTTAAGGAAGAAGAGACAAGTTTTCTTTCAAGTTTATTCAGAGATGTTGGAAGTTTATGGTTATGTTGATCTTTTGCACTCAAATAATTTTCAGTATTTGTCTAAACAAAAACATTGCCTTTGCATGGATCCATCTGATTCGACAGCATAATTCTTCTCACCGTAACAATCAAGCTGCAGCTTGATTTCACCACTTATGTGGAAATTGGTTTTCTAATGGAAAAATACATCATAATTGTGTCGATAAAATTCCTGAGCAAAACCACTTAACAATGCAAGATTCAACATCAAGTCTTCATGTTACAAAATACCTCTGTAAACTGCTTTCTAGAAAACCAGCTATTTCATTGTTTTCTTTATTTATACTAGGTCTTTCCTTATTACCAATTAATAAACTGACTATTTAATTCAACAACTAACAATAATTTTTGCTTAACAATACAAAGATAAAGCCACTAATTTATTTTTAATCTTATTTTTCAGAGAATAACAGTTTCTCGTTGTAGTATGGAAAGAAAATTACTTCTTTCTAATGCGGAGATATGGTAATCAAATGCAAGGTCATTAGTATTTCCAAAGAGTACTCAGGGGAAATATTTTTTTCTGTCTCTCTTTTAAATATTAACTTATTTGTTGATCTCTGTATTTCATTTCTTTGATGGCTTGAACAGTGAATGAAAAGTACTGCACAATCAAATACATTACATTACATATTCTCCTAATCACAAGCCACATTAGATATTCATATCTCCTTCTGTCTCAATAGCCACAAGAAATATTGAAAATAAATATATCTCATTAATCAACTAAGCATTGTAAGACAATATGTAACAAGTTCAAATCTTTTTCAGAAACAATGAAGAATCTAGATCATCACTGTTATAGAAATACTAGAGGCCCAGCGCATGAAATCATGCACGAATAGGGTCCCTAGGCGTCGCCTGCGATCAGGGCCATCTTCCGCCCGCTCACCAGTCCCCAGTCCCTTCCCAGCACCGCCCACCCCGGTTCTCCATGGTTCCCCATTCCCCATCCAGCAAGCAGAGCCTGTGGGCCAGGGGGAGGGACCAAGAGGCCTGCCTTCCGTCTGCTCGCCAGTCCCCAGTCCTGCCCCGCCACCACCCACCCTGGTTCCCCATGGTTCCCCATTGGCCATCCAGCGATCAGAGCCTGTGGGCTGGGGGGAGGGACTGAGAGTTGGTCAATGAACCTCATAGCGACTAGTAGATTGGTCATTCTGGTTGTTACACCATTATGGTCGCTGGCCTTTTATTATATAGGATAATGTGAGCCACCAATAGGGGCCATATATGTAATTTTATTTATTTTATTTTATTTTATTTTATTTTATTTTATTAAGGTTTTTTTTATTGATTTCAGATAGAGGAAGGGAAAGGGAGAGAGAGATAGTAACATCAATGATGAGAGAAAATCATCCATCTGCTGCCTCCTGCACATCCCCTACTGGGGATCAAGCCTACAACCCAGGTATGTGCCCTGACCAGGAATCAAACTGTGACCTCCTGGTTCATGGGTCAACACTCAACCACTGAGCCACATCAGCCAGGTACCACATATGTAATTCTAAATTCTCTAGCCCTAACCGGTTTGGCTCAGTGGATAGAGCACTGGCCTGCGGACTCAAGGGTCCCAGGTTCGATTCTGGTCAAGGGCATGTACCTTGGTTGCAGGCACATACCCAGTAGGCCCAGTAGGGAGTGTGCAGGAGGCAACTGATCGATGTCTCTCTCTCATGGATGTTTCTAGTTCTCTATCCCTCTCCCTTCCTCTCTGTAAAAAATCAATAAAATATACTAAACTCTCTAGTAGCTACATTTAAACTGTAAACAAAGTAGTTAAAAAATCAATTTTAATAATATATATTTACAAAACATATCCAAAATATTTCAATGTTCAATCAATATAAAACTTATAAGATACTTTACATTCTTTTTTTTTCAAATTAAGTTTTCAGAACACGGCATGTGTTTTGCATTCACATTACATCTCAATTTGAATGAATGGAACCTGGGCTGGTGGCTTCCAAAATGGGCAGTGGACCCCCAGGGCATATGGCAAAGAAGCCTTGTCCTAACAAAGACTCATTTTCCTAAGGCTACTTATGGGACATTAGCATTTCTTAATCTAGTTCCATAAAGCTCAGCAAATTCTAAAAGCATCTGCGATTAAGGAAAAATATATATTTTTTAATTTTTTTTTTTTAAGGAACTTCCATGAGCCTTGAGAGATGACTCAACTTAATGCATGGATTGAAAAACTCAATTTATGTCCTTCCATGCTTGTTTATTTAACCTAACTACATAAAATAGCTTATATCAAAAGGAATTCTTCTCAGTTACTTTACATTAAGGGAACTATAATCTCAGACACCTTTTTCTCAGTTCACATGCCTAGTTTATACCAAGAATTTGAGATTTCCTTTCTTATTATTTCTCTTTAACCCAGATAAGAGTATGATTCAGATTAAGATATGTTCTCACATATAGTATTGTTTACATTTTTAAATGAAATTAGAATGGTGTCTGTTTAGCATTCTAAAACCTGATAAGTAATTTTATATTTTACTGTGGAAAATATATTCAGTGTATGTCCACTTTTCTTGCCATTGCTCCCCATCTTAGAGGATAAAATGATGAAACAATTACTTCACAGCTCTGTGCGTATGTTTGCCCAGTCTTCAGATTTTGCCCAGAGTAGTTATACTAATCATATCATAAAGAGCAGAAATTAATCATTTCTCCCATTACTACACATGATAAGTAAAACGTTTTTTTCCATTGTGAAAGTGATACATTAAAATGCATAAAACAGCCATTTAGATTTTGACCCTTCAGCATCCCACTTCAGCATACTTCAAAAAATATGATTTCCAAGTAATTTATTCTTGGAAATCACTGGTTATTCTTGAAGTGGTTTGAATGTTAGAAGCATGGAGGTAATTGCAAATAAATTGTTAATTTTCCAAGTTAAAGTTTTTGAGGCTAAAAGCTACTTCCCTCTTTTTACTAATCAATAAAGTAGAGAGAAACATTCTGCTTTGGGATAAGTCTGCTTTTGGTTTTCAAGGATTTGGCACATTTCAGCAAACTGTCTTCAGGAAAATAAGTCAGAAAGCAAGGACATTGGTGACTGTTAGGAGAATTGAAACCTTAGAAATAAACTGATCCATTTACTGTTTATTTAAAGTTAAGGGATACATTAATGTCATGTTCAAGGCAATATTGGCTGCATAGAGCTGGGTTCTGCAAAACTACTGAAGTATCTTGGTAAACTGGATCAAGAGAAAAGTCAATGTTACTTTAGCTCTATGATTACAATGGAGTAACAAGGCATTCCACGGCATGGTACTGAGCTGCCATGGGAAAATGCAGCAAAACTGCTAGTGATGGCCAACACATAAAATTTTCATAAACTTTTCAAGAGTAATGCACGTGAGCACAGAGCAAGTGCAGCAGCACAGCAACAAGGCCATGGGAGAGAGAGTTAAAAAAAAAGAAAAAGAAGTGAATATTTTTGACAGCTCCTATCTGGGGATTTGGGATTATCCAGACAATAGCAGAGAAAACAATTGCCAATCAAGTGATTTAACACAAGGTCTGCGGAAGGATTGTGACTAAAAGATCATCCAATAATCCTTCTAAATTTTCATCTGCATAAACTATAAGGCAAACTAAAAAAAAGCAAAAGAAAAAATGTTATATGGTAAAATGGAAAACAGTTAAATTAAAATTTATCTAGAGAAGGGATTTGATGGGCATAAATAATCTTGTGAGCAAACCTAAACTCGCCACCTACTGTCACTTTTCACTGGGATTATTTCTGCTATTGTAATAAAGGAGAGGAGAAAGTACCAGGCACTCTGGGACCTTTGTGCCTCTAGCTAAAATCTAAAAATCTTGAATATGGGTAAGAAAAAAGTTAATATCAACCAGCAGAAGGCAGGGATAGAGAGATTAGTTATGGATGCTTCCTCTATGGACGTGTCAATAGGTACCTTTAACATTTTAATATGCATACAAATCACCTGGATTCCTTTGGCTTGAAGATTCTATTCAGTAGGTCTTGGGTGGGCCCTGCAATTCTGCATTTAAATCCCAGCTCTCAGGCACTGTCAGCACCGCATTTTTGCACACCACACTAAGAGAAACAAAGCTCTCATGGACGATGAACTGCATTCCTTCTTCCCCCTTCCTTTGTTCTCTTTCTCCTAAGGAACCCTCTCTTTGCATTTGGGGTCATCTGTGACCCGCTCACCCCTGCACCCTTCACCCATGCAGAGGTTGAAGGGTTACCCAAACCCACCAACCAGATTCTCATTCTCTAGACCCGGTGATTAGTTTAGGGGTGGGTGGGCATGACACAGCCAGGACGATCAGAATCCTGTCTGACCCTTTGCTGAAACGTTTGGAAAAGAGGCATTCTCTTCCACCAGGTTTCTACCTGGAAAGACAATTCAACCCATCTGGTGGTGGCTGTTTTTGATTCCTCTCAGCAAAAAACCTACTGAGAATGAAGCCAAAATAGATGAAAGAAGTGTTAAGAGTTGGAGAAAAAGACATTTATAATCGCATCGTTTTTATGCCAAGATCCAGTGATATCTGAAGTCCATTTACCCCTGTGACGTTTCCCTTCAGGGAGCCAGCACATCTTTTCCTATTTAAGTTAAACTGAGTCTGTTTCCTTGGTGAGGTGAGAACTGATCTTCCCCTTGTGCATCCGATAGTCTCCTTAATTAAAAAGTTTCAGCTTTTCTCCTTGCCGTCCACAGTCCCCTAGTTTCCAACATTAAAGCCTTACATGGATAGCCGCGCTCCTTTCCCAGGTGTTGGGAATGACCCTGATTCAGGCAGCCACTTTATTTTTACTTTCAGCAGAACTCAGCGGCCTTCTTGGTGATTCCTGTAGAATCACAGATCCAAAAGCACATTGCTGACTTTTTTATTATATACTTTCATTACCTTTGTTTATGAAGAAAAGTAACAGTAATCTAATATACAAGCAAAACTGCTAGGTGTGTGTGATAAATTAGATGCCTGCCCCTCAGGGAGAGGCTTAAATATGACAGGTGAGCCTCCTTCACTCTCAGTCTGGGTGCAGCCGGCTGCCCCTGCGCTGGATACTGGGACAGGTGAGTACAGCAAAGGGCCATGGGGACATTTTCCAGGTCACCACTGTCTTGTGGGTCTCAGGACACAAGTCGCATTGGTTTTAAAAGTTAGATGTTTGGAGGGCTTGTCTCTCATGTGTAGTTCTTAAAAGTTGATGCTTAATGTGAGGTGTACCCTTTGCTCCTCGGGGAGAAGCTCTGGCTTTTTAGTTTTCTCCTGGTTGTGCGTCGCCACACTGAGGGTGGGGTTAATGCCATATCGTGTCCCAGCCTCTCCTACTCATTTGGATGTGGTTTATTCTTGTTTGCCAGTGTGTAGTCACCACTCAGCCAGCCTGGGTTTTTTAAAGGAGGAAATGATTCAGGATCTTCCTACGTCGCTTCTTGAACCCAGATCTCCCATAGGTGACTACAGAGAAATCCATCTTTTGGGTGGTGACTTGTTTTCCGATTTACACACTTGTCTTCCTTCTGGCATATTTATTTGACTTGGTAGCTGCATGTAGTTCTTTTTTTTTATTTAAATATATTTTATTGATTTTTTACAGAGAGGAAGAAAGAGGGAATAGAGAGTTAGAAACATCGATGAGAGAGGAACATCAATCAGCTGCCTCCTGCACACTCCCTACTGGGAATGTGCCTGCATTCAAGGTACATGCCCTTGACCAGAATCGAGCCTGGGACTCTTCAGTCCGCAGGCCGACACTCTATCCACTGAGCCAAACTGGTTAGGGCTGCATGTAGTTCTTACAACTTTACAGCTGATAATACTTTTAGGAATTAATTCAAATATATTGAATATTCAAACAAAACTTTAAACTTTTTCTATTTACTTTCTGCTTCTTGATACAATTTTATTTCAGTTATTTAAGGCAGAAGAGAAGGAACAGTAATCTAATACAAAGCAGAACCTTTCGAACAAAAACTCAGCAGATGTCATGCAGAGATGGCATTATCGTCATTTAGCATTTATATTGCTTTTCATATTCATAAAATGCCACCATTCTTTTTTACTCTCCATAGGTAATGTTTGTTTTTATCAGCTGAGGCAAGAGTTCAGCCAGGTGTCTTTCTAAAGGCTAATTAGTCCCTACAATGCTAATCTGAGAATTAAATTGTGCATAATTCCGAATTTGAAAGCTCAATTTCTTTCAAAAGCAGCTCAATTTTTTAAAGAAATGCTTGTTTTCGCCTGTACTGTAAGGCAATTATAAATATTATAATATTATTATTGAATTTGAATTTCTTACATTCAAGAACTACCCGTTCACCCTAGACCTCCCATGGGGAAAAGACATTGGAAAACTCTACTTCTATGGTTTTCAAATCTCATCATGGCGGGAGGTGCTTTGTCCCAGAGGTTCCCAGGATTAACATGAGGCTTTAAAAATGTTTCCATGTAGATACACAATTTAGAAAAGCATGGTCAACACAGCAGGCTATGGAATCACAGTCTCATCAGAGGAGGCCAGAACACCACCCAGATTCCCAGCATTCCTCTCTGCTTCACAGGCTTCTGTTTTGCTGTGTTATTCATTCTCAGGATTCGTTCTCTTAAACTCCATCTCACCCCTCCCTTTTACCAACACCTAGTACCCTCATGTCAATTCACTTTCTGGAACTGTCCATAGAGGTGCTACACTTTAACTTTTCTTTGTCGTGTCTCCAAATCCAAATCTGTTTAATTCTTAGAAGAAAATAAAAGAGTTTTCTGTAGAATAGCCTCAGCAAGGTCTCTGCCATAAATAATCTGTCCAGTGCTCTGTTTCTGATGCCTAAAAGTTTACCAATAGCACTATCTTCTCTGTGCATAGTCTTCCTGAGTGCTTAATACCTAGCACAGTGCATGGCACCCAGTAGGTAGTTGGTAAGGTACTGATGAATGTAAGCTAGAATCTGTGTGTGGACTGGGTTTCTTTCATGGTTTCACATACGCTACTCACGTCTGGGGCTAGAGTTGCCTGAATGGGACAGCTTCTGGCAGGCCATTATTTTGCTAATTGCATCAATCATTCTTCATTTCTTCTTTATGAAATAATCTATTGGGCATCCATTGACCCTTAAATCTCCTTGTCACAGCTGCTGAATCTTTCAGTCTCTTCACCGAAGTTAAAGCTGCTAAATCACCAATGACTTTGATATTAAATTTAACTTGGTTGCTTCTAAATCTGACCTCAAAGGAATACTGGCCATAAAATGATGTGGACAAGAAAGAACACTCATCTTATTTGCCCCTGCAGATTGTTCTCAAAATGTTGTTTTAGTCCAGTAAAGAAAGTAAAAGCTAAGAACAGATTTAGTCAAGGTTATGTAAAAGCTAGGACTGACCCAGATTCAAGTCTTCACAGGAAAGAAAAAGTATTTCCCTGACAAAATAACTGAATATAGGAAACTTAAAAACTGTGATAATCCTCTCTTTTAGGGCCCTTGGCTCTTCTGGTAGGTTCTTCTTCCTCTATCAGCCAGACTGTGCTCCCTCATCCTTTCTGCTTGCCCGAAACGTATTTCAACCATATCTCTATCTCAAGTAATTACTCAATTAGACCAGCTTCTGGACCCAATACCAGCTTACTCAGTCACGAAAAGTTGCCCAATTCCAAATACTCAAGGGAGTTATCTGACTGGTTCAATTCATTTTTGTGCAAAAGATTATATACACAGGTCAAAACGAGCCAATGATATTTTGATATCCCCCCGAATGCCTCTAATTTAATCCCTGATTGTAAACAATAGCTGGTAAATATGGCAACTTAAATAGCAGGACCTGTGGGCAGAAATTTACCCCCAAATCAGTGTGACTTAGTACAGGTGTAAACTGTGAACACTAATACAATAATTTTATATATTTTTACACAAAATGGATAAGTAATTTTAAATTCCAAGAGGACAGCTCCGCAAAGTATTAACACTTGAGGTTTATTAGTTTTACAAACCAAAGAGTTCTCATTTGCTACCCTGCCACTTGTAAGAGAACGAATGACCTCACTGTTACTGCATGTGTCTCTATTTGAGTAAACGTGGTTAATACTGGTGTTAGGGCATGGGTCTTCTCTTGACATTTTCTCTGCCAGAAAGCCGGAGTTAGGTAATAAAGAAAAAAGAAAAGGGAATCAGCCTCTGTCTCAGGAGAAAATTTAATGTCTGAATACAATAGAAGGTTTTCCTGTGTGATGAGTATGAAAGATAGCATCTGCCACAGGGTGGCAGGCATTTAAGAGACTCAGTGGAATATCTTCCTAAATTTGATTCTATCACAATGAGGCAAAAATTTTGTAAAATAATCCAAAACCTACATAAGACAGGAAAAAGGGTCATTTTTCTCAGGCCTCATATTTCCAAGGAAATTAAAATTTAGGTTACTAATGACATAACTAAAAGTACTGTACTTGCAGTAGTCATATACAGGTGTTTAAAGAACAAGTTTGTTCTTTAAATAATGAAGAAGTTTTCATTTTTATTAATGCCTTTCATGTCTATGGATTTCAGAGCTCTTTTAGTTGAGACAAATAGTACTACAGGGAACTGTTCAATCAATCATCCAGTGTTGCTATCTGTTAAAATGTGACATTGTCAAATTTTAAGTTTTGATTTCTTCATTATTAACACCCTAAAGGACAGGTGCACGAAACTCGTGCACGGGAGGAGGGTGTCCCTGAGCCCGGCCTGCACCCTCTCACAATCCAGGACCCCTCGGGTAGGGTTCCTAGGCTTCTGCGATCAGGGGCTATCAGGGCTTTTCTTCCCCCAGCTGCCGGCAGCTGGCCCCGCCCCACTGCTGCCACTGCTTGCCATCTGTGTGGTGTTGCCGCCCCCCAACCCTGGCCCCTGTCACCAGTCGCCTCCCTCTGTAGGCAACAGACATGGGCTGTGATTGCTTGGCTAGACTGGGCCTCCCTCTGTGAGGCGATCGATCACGTGGCTCTGCAGATGGAGGCCCCACCCACCTGCTGTAGCCTAGACCTCCCTCTTTACTGATTGCCCAGCAGTGGGAGGCCCCGCCCACCCGGCCAGGGCTCTGTGATCAATCGCTGAATAGAGGGTGGCCTGGGCCTTCCTCTTTGGGGAGATCGTGGAGCCCTCCCCTGACTGATCACCCCATTGGCCTATGGCCTGGGCCTCCCTCTGTGGGGGATCATGGGGCAATGGCAGAGCCCCCTGACCAATTGCATCACACCCGCCTTGGCTGGCCTGGCACCAGTGCATGTCATAGCATGGTCCTCCGGAAGGTTGTCCGGATGGTTGTTCTGCTGTTCCGTCATTCAGTCCATTTGCACATTATGCTTTTATTATAATAGACTGGAAGCCTAAAGAATTGGTAATGCCTCTCTGTCTTTAGTCATTTTGGGAAGCTATAACAAATTTCCACAGACTTGGGAGTTTAAACATTTATTTCTCAGTTCTGAAGGCTGAGAGGACCCTGACCAAGGTTCTGACAGAGCCAATGCCTGGTGAGAGTCCATTTGCTGCTTTAATGATAACCAACTTACCATTGTATCTCTTATGGAGGAAGGAGAAAAGCTTTACTCTCTGGCCTCTCATTATTATTATTTTTTTTTTATAAACATGACCTAATTACCTCCCAAAAGTCCTATTTTCAAATACATTGGAATATTGGAACTAAGGTGTTTACATATGAACTTGGAGTAGGGAGCACTCAAATTCTGAAAATCTCTAAAATATATCTTCTGATGTAACTTGTTCGGATTCCTTGTACTATAAGGACTCAAGTTCCTTCTCTTACTCCTTGGCTCTTTAAAGCTTAAACTATCTCCAGCCCTATGTGAGATTACCAAAGGGAATGTCTATTTTTGGTCCAGGGTTAGAAGGGAAGGTGCAGCCCCTGAGGGTATAGCAATGGCAGCAGTAATCAGAGGGAGAACTTCACGGAGTTGATCCATGGCCAGTGGATGCAGCTGTTTTAAGAGATTTCTTTACAGACCTAACTCTTGAAAGCCTAGAATCTCTATTACTCAGAGCTTTTGTCATCTTAAATTCTATATTCCTTCCGCCATAATAAACACATCTGGGATTTGGAAGCTTGTCCTCCAAACTTTTTATCAGGTCACTTAAAAGAAGTAAATATTTAGTATTTAGAAAGTATTTTTCTTAATTAAAAATTATATTTGACTTTTGACCTTTGTATGAGTAATTAATAGGATATAAACAATGACTTTACTTTTTAGTCAGCTGAGCTATCCATTCCCATGGGGGGATTAAAACACCACCACACATTTTAAAAAAATTTAGCCATGCCAAAATTACCAATTTCGATAAGCTTGCCAATTTCATGCTGAAACATTACGTCAGCCTTCATTATTATTAATGCATTTCATACCTATGAATTCCAGAACTCTTAGTTGAGACAAATAGCACTACAGGAAACTGGTTAATTATCCAGTGTTGCTATCTGCTAAAATTTGACTTGTGTCAAGTGATTGTAACTGCTTATGGTTTTAATAATCAAACTTTTATAATCTAAAAGAAGACTAAAATAATAGGTATAGTAAAGAAAATGATAACCATTGAGAATGGGGACATTTTTGAAAACTGTTTCTGATCCTTCAAAATCATGTTTGACACATTTTTCTTGTGCATTTGCTTTATAATTTATCAGTGCCAAGTTCTTATGCTATTTAGTTTGATTTGCTCTCATAGTAATAAAGACAATGTTTGATTATATATTCTTAATACTCAATATTTTTATGCACAGCAATAAAAATTCATGTTAAATAGGTGCATTCTCCCTTAAAAATAATAATAATTACAGCTGTGTTAACTACATTACATTGAAATCCACTAAAGTTGTCAGGAAGAATCACTATATGCTTGAAGATATTATTAAGCATTTAATATTATTCAAGATTTTGCTATTTTTTGGCCTCTTCAGCTTTAATTGCCCTTTCCTGCCCTGATAGGAATGTATCCAATTGTACAGACACAGAATATGTTTCAGCTCATTAAAAGGAAATAGCACTTACTCTAGCAAATTTTAATGTGTTCTACATCCCTTTTGCAAGTGCAGCTAATTTTTTTCTTTATATTAGAGACGTTACTATTATAATTATTAAACTCTCTAGTTATACAAAATGGCACACTACTCTTTTTCTTCTCTCTTTAAAAATAGTGAAAATACTGGAGTAGATTATATTCAGTAATTGTATGTTATGTATAAGAGTATGGGTATTTTTAATAAGATCTTGATTAAAATCATAAAATATAAAGTAGAACACCCCATTTCTAAAATTAAAATATTAGTTATATAAAATTAACCCTTCCTTGAAAAACATTTAATATAGTAATTATATCAGTTATCCATTTATATTCTTTCATATTTGAATCTGTATCTTTAATTAAAGGCCTAAAAAAATGTTGAGTTTTTCCAAGTATTACCTTTATATTTATGTTTAAGTTATTTTAAGATGTTAGTGGAAATTATTACTTACAACTGATAAGAATAGAAGTAATACTTAAATTTGATCTTCACTAGCATTTCAGCAACTGGAAATAAGGAAAAAAGGAGAACAAACAGTTTAGGAAAAAGAACTGATGATGATAATAATTCTTGTGCACTGCTTAGGCATGCTTCCAGGCACTATACTATTTGCTCTTTTAAATGACATTTTGTGAAATTTAATCTTGAGATAGCCTTATTTGCATATTACATGTGTAAAAACCAATGCAAGATATGTTGAACCATTACCCAGAATAGATGATTAACTATTTGAATTAAAAGTGGTAGAAAGTTAAATTTAGTTGAGGTCTTCCTAATATCAGAATTGAATTTATCTCAAATATAAGTAACTTCCCAAATGGGGTATAGATATCATTGTAATGAGATTTTGTGATGATACAAAGACAGCTCTTTTAAAATGAAGTTAATGATTTTCATGGCTATTTTCTACTATGGCAAAGGTTATTGATTTCCCAGTAGTGTTATAAAGATTCTCTCCAAAGCAAATCTTTTAAAGTAAATAAAGAGAATAAAACTTATAAATCCTTATATGCAAATAGTTTGTAGCACATATGGAATTTTTTTTCAAACCATAATTTTCATAGCTTTTCTCAAGACAAGTACTAGAAGCAAATGTTTCTTCCCATGAAAATAAAATACGTAATGTAATAAAATAAAATAAAAAAGAGCCGTAGCAATTTTCAACATAATGAAAACTGATGTCATTAGAATACTTTAGAATTCTTTGGAGGCCCTGTGGGAAACTCAACACTTTATACTTTTCTCATCTGAGCTATGAACATGCAGGCTAATCTTTTTTACTCCTATCAACAATAGTGACTGCTTCTAAAGGTTCACAAAAAGCACTCCTCTACAGGAACAGATTGCTTAAAGACAGCTTGTGCTCAGCTGTCTACAATGACATAAATTTGGCAAGCCATGTATTCTCACCACACCTCACAGGGGAGTACAAGAGGCCCCACTGTGGCACTGTGCTCTGTCCTGTTGTAGAGGACTTCTCCACCCATGATTCTACTTTCATAATTCACCAAACAAAAGAAAACCACCAGTGTCTTTGTTTACCTAGTCTATATTCAGCTGCAACAATAAACTCCAGAGGGCATATCAGGCTCTTCCAAGAACTCTCCATGTGAATATCTAATATATTTCCCAATTATGTCATCTTTTTTCTATAAAGTTTTTTTTGTTTCCTTTTTTAAAAGAATAGTAATTGCAGTTAAAGTCCTAACCTGTCAACTCTAATAACTGAATCACTTCTGGGTCTTTTCCAATTCTCTATTTTTCCTCTTGGAAATATCATTTGGAATCTCAAAAAATATTAATATAAAGTGGTATTTGATCTAAAATTACTAAACATTTCAAGAATCAGGATAATAAAATCCTAAACCAAGGGAGAAATAAACTTTGTATATGTATAAATAAATAAATATAGAAATACATATGAATGCATATATTGACACATTTAATAAATATTTTCAACAACAAAAAATATTATTTTTAAAAGGTAAAAACCTGGAAAGAGAAATAAATATAGTTACTAATAATAGCACTTTGGTTAGTATAGTAAAATAATGATTGACATATATTTCTATTATTACAAATGGTCTATAATCTAGCTGCATCATATTAAAGTTTTTGTTATAATAAAAAAATATTTGTTCTCTAATTTTTGAAATGTGTTACATTTGTTTTGGTTTTTGCTTTATGGTGCCCTAATTGAAGAACCTACTTTCTCAGAAATATCTAGAAAGTAGAATGCTGAAAATGAAGGCAGGATTTAAGCCTCATTAGCAAGAAAGTGGACTCTGGTTCATAATGTGGACATATTTCTTTTTTTGTAACCTTGTATTATCCAGGATTTATTATTGTTTGCTATTTCAACATACTGAAAATTAGCATTCATAATATAAATGGCTGTTAGTCTCTGAAACTGTAACTTGGTTCAACCTTACATAAAATTTATTTCCAATAAAGCACATAGGCCTGGTATTTTTACTGTAATCCAACATATCAGGTACCTGGGTCAGGGCTATTTTCACAAGAACATATTTGGACTGAGAGGTTAAATTACATTATTGTTTCACCACTTTAACCAATCTGTTTTTATTCTAAAAGTTTGATCATCTCGGTATTGCTCTTAGGACCACAATTTAGTTAAGCCTCCACTTTTAATATTTCTTTTTATTTTAAAGCTGCTAGAGAGTCAACAATTCAAGATGAAACACATGCAGAGCTGCCAAAACATAACTAATAAATAGGCATAGAATCAAGTTCACCTACCCTGGGATCTAAATGTAAAGTCCTTGGATAAAGTTGTTGATGAAAGAGAAATGGATTGGGCAAAGAAGAGGAGTCTCTGAGGAATGGAAATAATTGCAAATACTTTTTTTTTCTTCAGGATCCCACATCCTAAAAACATTGCCAATGATTTACCAGGGGGTCTGTTTTGTTTTCCTCTCAAAGGCTCCAATTCCATTCCTTATATGCACAGTCTCTTCTCCCATAAACTCTAGTATGCCAACCTCACTACTCAGACTAATTATTACTTATTCATTCAAACTACAGATGTTTATGAATTCTCTGCTAAGTATTTAGGCACCATGTTAGATGTTGGCTATGAAGTGGTGAACAAGTCAAACACACACCTATTCATTCAATATAACAGGGAAGCATTTAAACAGGTTGTAGTGGGTCAGAGAAGGCTTCAAGGAGAAAGTGGTATCTAAACTGAGAAGTAAAGAAGCAGGAGCTGGTCACATTAAGATGTGAAGAATGAAATTCCAGAAAGAAGGTGCTAGATTGAAGAGAAATTTCTCAGCAGAGTGAAACTCTGCCTTCAATGAGAAAATGAGAAGAAATGCTGTCTTTCTGAAGCAAACCGTAGAGGAGAAATCAGGGCCAGACATTGCATGGGGTAAGGGAGGAGTGGTTAAAAATGTCTACATTACTAAGGGCCTTGTAAATGACCACATCTGTGCTTTTATGCCACCTTCTTTGATTTTTATAAATTAGTTTCATCTTCTTTTACTTGCTGATCCGTTTTTTTTCATCATTGAATTTGTGACTGATTTTCCTAATTCAAAGAAATGACTTGAGATCAGGTAAATCTGCAAAGTTATTTCTATGTCTAGAAAAGTTCTAAAGATTCTTTAGATTCTTGTTCGTTTTTCTCTAGAATCTTTATTGATTGGCATATGAAACTATAGATGATGGCCAGAAAAAAACTCAGAAATAAATAACCTGCATTTTCAAGGTATTGTTGGAAATAAAGTAAATATATTCTGGGACTATATTCTAAATCTAGTTGAAATATTTTATATCCTTGGATGATTGTAATTTGAATTTCTGAACTAAATGGTAAGATAAATGATTTATTAAGCAAATGAAGTACTACTGGTCTCAGGATCCCAAAAAGAGAACATGCAGAACAGATTGTAGATCAAGCCAATTTCTTCCTTCACTGGAGTCTGTGTGCACTTCATACTTTGCATACTGTAACAAATAGTATACTCCTCAGTTCTAGGAAACAAAAATCTTAACTAAAAAAAAAGTAAAATTTAGAAAATTATGCCATGTATTGAGAAATGCTGAGAAAGCATAATTTTATAAATGGTATTTCAAAAGTTCAAAAACATTACCTTGAACCTTCTCTATTCCTTTATTTCTCTCTGGCATCCTCAATGCATTGGTCTTGTCCTCTTTCCCGCTACCCTATTATCAACCATGGGTGTTGCAGTTCCATAGATCACAGAAATAATAATGTCCAGTGAAAAAGAAAAGATGCTATCTATTCCAATTTAATCATATTAAAAATAAAGAAAACCTTTCCACGCCTCATAACTGACATTTCTTCACATCCCATTGAACAGAACTGTATCACCCTAAAGTAATCATTCTGAATCATCTCTAAGAGCTCTGGGATTTCCATAAATAATTTTCATTAAAGCCGATTTACCCCTAAAGTTTGGGTGGGGTTATTGACCTTTAGGAATGATAATTGAACAAACTTGCATCTATTGAATTACTATTTATATTATGGTTTGTTTGGAATTGTTTACATTTTATTAATGTTTTGACATAATATGGAGGTATCTCCAGTAGATAATTATGTATTTACTAGAGGCCCGGTGCACAAAAATTTGTGCACTGGGCGGGGGGGAGAAGGGGGGTCCCCCAGCCCGGCCTGTGCCCTCTCGCAGTCTGGGACCCCTCAGGAGATAACGACCTGCTGGCTTAGGCCTGCTTCCGGGTGGCAGAGGGCAGGCCCAATTCCTAAGTGCAGCCCCTGGTCAGGCTCAGAGCAGGGCCGATTGGGGAGTTGGGGCGC
>NW_005363247.1:11032286-11058099 GCF_000412655.1 Myotis brandtii
GCTTCAGTGCATGGCTGCCGGCCGCCATCTTAGCTGACAGTTAATTTGCATAGGGATATGCTGATTAGCCAATGGGAAGGGTAGCGGTCGTACGCTAATTACCATGTTTCTCTTTTATTAGTGTAGATTGTATTATCAAACTAGTTTGATCCTTGTATTTAGTTGCCATTAATAGAAATACACAGTTTTCAAATTACAGTGCTGGAATAAAATAATACCCTATAATAGTATTTGTTTACAAATACATATTTTGGAATTGCTTGATAAGGGAAGAAAATATTCAACTTAAAGGCTGATTGTGAGGATAAAATATAATCTGTTAAGTGCTAAGTATAAAACTTGGCATATTGCACAAGTAAATGCCAGGCAAATGAATTTATTATTTAATCCAAAAGTGTTCTTAATGCTCACCAGTTTAAGAATATATGGTAAACACAATTCACATCTTTTTAAATTTTATTAAAATTCTAAAACAGACTTTTATTTTATACTTTTCAGTATACAAATGTTTCATTTCTTTGGATAAGTTTATTTCTAAGTATTTTATTCTTTTTGATACTTTTTGATACTGTTGTAAATGCAAATTTCTTAATTTCTTTTCTGTATAGTTCAATGTTTGTGTATAGAAATGCAACATATTTTTGTATGTTGATTTTGTATCCTATAACTTTACCAAATTACTTTATTAGTTCTAACATTTTTTTACATTTTGAGGTTTATTTTGTTGTTTTTTACATATAAGATAATATAATTTGCACACAGTGATGATTTTACTTTTTCTTTTCTGATTTGGATGCCTTTTATTTCTTTTTCTTGCCTAATTTCTCTGGCTAGGATCTCTAAAACTGTGAATAGACGTGAAAATGAGCATCCTTGCTTTGTTTCTGATCTTAGGAAAAGTTTTCAGTTTTCCCCCATTAAGTATAATGTTATCTGTTAGCTTTTTATAATGGCCTTTATTATATTGAGGTAAATTCCTTCTTTGTCAGATGCTTCTCAAAATGGACTGGGAGACACACATTAACTTTGTGTTCAACATCAATGTTTGACAGATAATTTGATTCCAATGAAAGTGACAGCTGGTTCTTTACCTAGAAGAAAGGTACAGCTGCCATGCCATTGAAACCAATAATTTCCACAGAATTGGCTAATATACCAATCTAAATTTGATTACTTTTGTGAAAGTGGTCCTACATTGATTTGTTGCATAAATAGTCATAACCCCAAAAGCAAGTGGCAGAAAGCCCGGGCTTTCACAGTTAAAATTATTCATTTCTCTAATTAATACTAGACTATTTCTTTCATTTAAATAAGCTATTTAACCTACTATTTAACTACGTTTTCCTCAGGGTTTCTGGCTATTTTTGTTACTTATAATGATGCAACTGTGCTATAAAATTCATAATGAAGTTCACTGAAGTTGTCAGTGAATGCACAATAATAACCATTCATCAGTAATGTCTGTACAAACTCATTGTGGTAATCCAAACACCAGTGGGCTATCTTTCACCATGACTTCCTATGGTTAACATCATTATGGAATGTCTGTTCTTACACAGCCATTGAGGAAACAAATTAAATTGCAGTTTTCTTTCATTTTCAATTACCAGAGCAATTTAGATTTACATGAAATACTTTTTTTTTTTAAACTACAGCCTGGAAATATGGTGAGCTTGAATATAGAAAACCTAGTACTAAAAGTTTTTTCTATAACTATAGCTAGAGTTTTTCTTGGAATCTCTGAATCAAAAGAATATCCAGAGTCTCAGTAGTTCTGCTTTAAGATTTTGCCACAGAATTTCTCATTTCAATTAAAAATGTGGTGGTTTACTTACAATGACAAATAGAAGAATTGGATACAATATTTCCTTGAAATATCAAACTATGTTTAATTTTACTTAATTATTTTAAAAAGTACCCATAGCAATAAATTTCAGTGGAAATACTTTGAATTTTAATGTAATACATTTTAAACAATCTAATGTCAAAAGCCAAGAGCAGTGGTTCCAACATATGGGGCATATAATATTCCCATTCAGCAACATTAGCATCCCCAGAAGCTTGTTAGAAATGCTCATTCTCAGGCCCCACTTGGATCTACTGCATAAGAAACCTTCATGTTGATGTACTGCAATCTGTGTTGTCACACAAATAGATCCCCCATTAACAATTCCAATGACCTTGAACAAAATAAGGCAGCAATTTCTTTTTTTTAAAAAAATATATTTTATTATTGAGTTTTTACAGAGAGGAAGGGAGAGGAATAGAGAGTTAGAAACAACGATGAGAGAGAAACATCGATCAGCTGCCTCTTGCACACCCACTACTGGGGATGTGCCCGCAATCAAGGTACATGCCCTTGACCAGAATCGAACCTGGGACCCTTCAGTCTGCAAGCTGACACTCTATCCAATGAGCCAAACCGGTTAGGGCAAGGCAGCGATTTCTAAATGTGAAAAATCACGGTTTGCAATTCTTTGTTTGGCAACCTTAAGTTGAGTTGCTTGTTTTCTGCTATTTCAGTTATCCTATCAGTAAAATGAGAATAATCATAGAACAATATAATTGCTACAAGACTCGAATGTGATGATATATAAAGAACTTAGCACAGGGTCTACAGCACATAGCAAGTGCTCAAAAAAATAGCTTTTCAGTCAATATGCAGTGGTAACAATCATCTTTCAAATCTTTGTATTAGCTATTGTTACCAAATAAATTAACACAAAACATCAATAGCTCGCCAACTGACAGGTCATCTGGGCAGTTCTTCTGCAGAGCTAACCATTCTCCGAGGGGTTCACCCACACACCTGTGGTCATCTTCTGGTAGCCTTTATGCTTACACCGAGCTCTCATGCATACCTGGAGTCTCAACTGGGATGGCTCATCTCTGCTCCTCATGGTCCCTCATGCACCAGGGAGCTAGTCCCTGCGTGTTCAGAGGCCAGCTGTCCGAGTTACAAGAGAGAGAGAGAAAGCCCTGAAGGCCTCTTGAGGTGTGAGCTCAGATCAGGCACAGCATCACTCCCACCGCAGTTTATTGCCCACAGCAAGTTACAAGAAAGCCTTGATTCAAGAGGTGGAAAAAAGAGACTTTTTTTGATGTGAGGAGCTATAAAAGCACGTCCCTAAGGGGCAGACACATGAGGAAGGGTGAGAATTGTGCCGATATTTGCAATCTACAGCAAAAATTTCTCACCCATATGACACAATCATTATTTTTCCCTGGCACCTTTGCTGATCACAAAACTTACTCTTGGGCCCACACTAACAGAGAAACTTGGGTCATTTGCTGTAGGAGAAAAAAAAAATTTGAAAGGATTTTGTTCTGACTATACATTCACTAGCCCAGGAGTGGACACACATCACTTATACTCACAACTAATTGCCCAGAATAGTTCTAGGACTAAATTGTGTAAGTTGTGGGGCTCAATGCAAAATTAAAATATGATACTTCTTATTCAAAAACTTTTAAGACTTTAAAGATAATGACAGCAGAAAGTAAAATCAAACATTGGGACCTTCTAACCAGGGCCCTCTGTGGCTGCACCCATCACATGCCCACAAATCAGCCCTGACTAGTTTACAACCCTTCACCCAACAATAAGTAGGTAAGAAAATGAAAACTATAACTTCTGGAGAGAGAGAATTTAAAATGTCTAAAGAACAACACCAAAGATTCCCACACTTTTTCTTTTAGTTGTTATTTTTGAGATAAGTCAAGGTAAGTTTCGTTCTGATACCCTGCCACCACTTACTCAGCACACCATTGACTGATACCTCTGTCCTCTGAGAAGTCTAGTGCTGCGACCCTTGCCTCAGTTGCACAGAATCCCTCAATCGAACATAGGACACAAGCCCAACCCAACCAGGTGGAATCTAGATTTTTCACTCTACCAAGTTATATTTTACTAAGTTCAACCGTGAAAAAAACTCACGCAAATAACTATTTGCACTGAACTGTTAATCATGATTTAAAGTAGTCAGCATTTAGTGTACATAATTACATAATGTTAGTAAGAGATCCTGTCATAATCAACTAGAATAAGTATCTAATGAACATTTGAATATAAATAATTATCCTGCAGGGTAATTTTTTTTAAAACATGCGACTCCCTGATGTCCGCTCAATCACACTGGATAGAAGCAATTCCAGCCCATGTAGAAAGATGCACACCCAGTATTCCATCTGTCTCCTTAAATATCGAACCCTCTTTCCATTTCTGTGGAGCCATATTTATTAATTATTGTAATAAGACTGTGCTATGGACAGGACTAACTGAAGTCCAAAAAGAGACAGAACCTGATTTATCAATCCTCTCTTTTCCTGCTCTGATAATAGAAGGCCAATAATAGGTGATGACACCATGAGATATGAATATTCCATCAGCTTGGGTCCCTGAGCGACTGCATAAAATAAAGGTCCTCACCAACCTACATTGTTCATATAGTATGGGAGAAAAATAGCTTTCATTGTATGATGCCTCAGAAAAGGCTTTTATTCAGAAAAATAAAAACAAATTAAAAGAATCCTATCTAATAAAAGCAGCGGTTCTCAACCTGTGGGTCACGACCCCTTTGGGGGTCGAACGACCCTTTCACAGGGGTCGCCTAAGACCATCAGAAAACACATATATAATTACATATTGTTTTTGTGATTAATCACTATGCTTTAATTATATTCAATTTGTAACAATGAAAATACATCCTGCATATCAGATATTTACATTACGATTCATAACAGTAGCAAAATTACAGTTATGAAATAGCAATGAAAATAATTTTATGGTTGGGGGTCACCACAACATGAGGAACTATATTAAAGGGTCATGGCATTAGGAAGGTTGAGAACCACTGAATAAAAGAGTAATATGCAAATTGACCATCACTCCAACATACAAGATGGCTGCCACAAGATGGCGGCAGGGGAGGGCAGTTGGGAGAAACCAGGCCTGAAAGGGAGGGCAGTTGGGGGCAAACAGGCCTGCAGGGGAGGACAGTTGGGGGGAACCCAGGCCTGCAGGGGAGGACAGTTAGGGGCAATCGGGCTGGCAGGGGAGCAGTTAGGTGTCAATCAGGCTGGCAGGAGAGTGGTTAGGGGGTGATCAGGCTGGCAAGCAGAAACAGTTAGGGGCAATCAGGCAGGCAGACAGGAGAGCGGTTGGGAGCCAGCAGTCCTGGATTGTGAGAGGGATGTCCAAATGGGGGGTCCCACATTGGAGAGGGTGCAGGCTGGACTGAGGGACACACACCCCGCCCCCCCCATGCACGAATTTTGTGCACCGGGCCTATAGTGTTATTAATAACTTTATGCCTATAAATTGTACTGCTTAGATAAAGGACAAGTATCTTGAAATATACAAACCACTAAAGTTCACTCAGGGGTCATAAGTAACCTGAGTAGACCTATAACTCTTAAAAATCTCAAAATCATACATAAAAATCATCTGACAAAGAAAACTACCAGTCCAGAAGGCTTTACTGGCAAAATCTATCAACTATTTAAGGAAGGAATACAAGCAATTCTACAAAACTCATATAGAAAATAAAAAAGGAGGAAGAACTTCCTATCTTTTTTAAAGCATATATATTCTATATACTCAAAGAAAATGAAGTATTAAGGCAATTAAACTTCTTTTTAAAAAATCCCAAATTATACAAGTAATTCTCTGCAAAACAGGATGTGGTAAGTCTGATGTAGGGTCTTAATTATTTTTTATATTTATACTAGAGGCCCAGTGCATGAATTCGTGCACAGGTGGTGTCTGGCAGGCCCGGTCCCAGTCAGGGTGGATTGGGGCTGGGCCTCTCAAGAGGAGGAGATGGTGGGAGGTTGTCCAGCCGGCCCACCCCAATTGGGGCCGATCAGGGCCGGGCCGGCTGGGGGAAGGGGCCATGGGCAGTTGGCTGGTGGGCCCCACCCTTGATTGGGGTTGAGGGCTGATTGGGAGTGGGGCTGGCCATGGTGAGGGGCTGTGGGTGGTCTGCCAGCCAGCCCCGCCCCTGAATGGGGTGGGGGGTGCTGATCGGGGGCCAGCAGCCTGGGGGAGGAGCCATGGGTGGTTGACCGGCCCTGTCCTGATCTGGGATGGGGCCAGACGAGGGGAGAGGCTGCAGGAGGTTGGCTGCCCAGCCCTTCCCCCTATTGGGGTTGGGGGTGCAATTAGGGGTGGGGCTGCAGGCCTATCGTGGTGGGGCGAGCTGACTGGGGGCTGGGAGGAAGGGAGGGGGCATTTGGCCGGCTGGCCCCGCTCTTGATTGAGGTGGGAGAGTCCAATCAGGGGCAGGCCAGCAGGAGGGAGGGGCCACAAAGTTTGCTGGCCGGTCCCACCCCCTGATCAGGCCAGTTCACTGGACATAGTGGGCGTCATACTTGCTGGTTGTTGTGGTTGTTATGGCCATTATAGTTGCTGGCTTTTTATATATATACTATTGCCTGGTGCATGAAATTCATGCATGGGGACAGGGGGTTCCCTCAGCCCAGCCTGCACCCTCTCCAATCAGAGACCCCTTGAGGGATGTCCGACCCCTATGGGATCGAGCCTAAACAGGCGGTCGGACATCCCTCTCGCAATCTGGGACTGCTGGCTTCTAACTGCTCACCTGCCTGCCTGCCTGCCTGATTGCCGCTAACTGCCCTCCCCTGCCAGCCTGATTAGGTTTTGATTGGTAGGTTTCTATGCCAGTCAGTGTCAAAAGCTCTGCCTCCTAGGTAGCCATTGGTTCCTCACAGTTCACCCAGATTAGGTTCTAATTGGTCGGTTTCTATGCCAGTCAGTGTCAAAAGCTCCGCCTCCTAGGCAGCCATTGGCTCCTCACAGTTCACCCAGATTTGTTTCTGATTGGTTGGTTTCTATGCCAGTCAGCGTCTTGGGGCCTATCTCTGGGCCTGATCAACGAGGCGTGGCTGATCAGCAGCCCTGGAGAGGCCTGGAGGAAAACAGAGGTACGGCTGCTGGTGAAGCCTGGGAGAGAAAGAGAGAGGCAATGGCTGCCACTGAGGCTTCAGATCAAACCTTGCCTCTCTCCGGGCCTAATCCACAGCCTCCTAGGTAGTCAGTGCTGGGTCGCTGCCCCGCACCAGCTGCAGTCAGTGCTGGCTCACCAAGGCAACCCAGCACTGACTTCCAGTGTTAGGTGGAGCCTTCTGTCCTTACGGACCCTGGCTCTTTATATATATATATATAGAGATAGATTTCATCTGTAGCTAATCTTCTTTTGACCAGGATACCTGTTCTCAGGAAACAAACACACTGGAACTGTTCATCTTTAAACTTAGAGAACTAAAGGCAATATGAATCAGAACCCTTTATATTCCAATGTGAGACTATTACCTTTTAATAGAAACAATTGCACTTCTTACTATCATCACTGTAATTATTGCCCTAGGTTTGGCTTCAGACAATGTGTTAAACTTAAAGGATTTCTTAAAGGTTCTATCCTAACCCATCTTGGAACATGCTTTACATTCTTTACATTGAGAGTAGAGTATCTAATTGTTATCCCCGTGTCAATTTTATATTGCAGTAATAATGTGACAGAAAATGCCAAAGAACCTATTTCAATTCCAGGTACAATGAAGGCCTAACAGCTCACAAACACAATTTAATGTGATATTGTAACTGAAGAGTATATTTAAGCTCTGTTTTCCTACATGCCATTTTCAATATTAATGACAGAGATGGTCAGCAAGAATCTACCACTATGGTATTTGTTTTATTGCTAGAGTGGTGTTTTCTTTCTGTTATTCTAAAACTTTATACAGAATGCTCATTAAAAGGTAGAATCAAATACCCCTGAATCATTTCAGCAACTACAGGTTTCATTACTCTGTCAGTAGAGAAAAGCTTTATAAAGACTCTACGGCTATTTTTCTTGTTGGTTTTTCTGACAACATTAAGAGAATCTTCATTCTAGAGGTAACAGATTTTGACAAAACATTTGTACAAGCCATTATTATGAAAATGTCAGAAACTAAAAGCTCCGTGAACCTTAGGTTACATATAACTCAGTCTATATGCTAATTCAGGGTCTAGGATTCAAAACAAAAGTGATTTATATATCAAGTTTAAATGCTTATTTAAATCATATAAAACTTTCTGCACTGATAATATTTTAATTGAGGTTAGGGTGGGTGATATGCAAGCATCTATGTTTTTATCTGTTGCTATTAAACTCCATTAAAGAATTGTTATCTTTGTTGATAAAGTACAGTAGTTATTTTTACTAAAGAACTTATTTTATTAAAGGGTATGGTTAAAATTTTTAAAGGTAGCACTCCTAACTTGAGTATACATTTCCTAATATTTATTTCTTAATTAAAAATTTAATTCCACAGAATACCTATTGCAAGTAAGATTTATCTGCTTATAAAAAAGTTGAAAAAATGATAACATCATGAAATAAGTGATATACATAAATGTAATATACACTTTCCTTTCCCTTCCAGTATTAGGATTTCCAAGTTTGTTTGATAAAGAAAATAATATACAAGCAGATATATTTGTTTCCTTTATACCTGTTTTCTCTCTCTCATCCTTCCTCCTTCCCATTTCAAACAGGTAGTCAAAGCTTTTTTTCTCCTTGCAAGGCAAAACAAACAAACAACAAACCTACTGAAGCTAAGCCTTGTAAAAGCTTTATAATATTTTAAATTTATTCTAGAGTCGATTTCAAGACATTGAGGCTGGTATGCATAGGAGGGACAAGGTAAAGATAAAAAACAAATAATATAGAGACTGAAGGTGCTTGGTGAGAGGAGGAAGAGGATATGGGTGTATGCCAAGAGGAAAAGGAAGCAAAAGGATGCCACCTCCCTTGCCCAACAGGAAACCACCATGCTGAGAGATGCAACATTTCCCCCTACCTCCTTCCTTTCCCAATATATTTACTAGTAGTGATTAAAACCAAGAGAATAGACTGGGTGAGAAGGTGCGAAAGGAATCTAAATTTAGGTTAGTTGGCCAGGACACAAATTTGCTTAGCCATTTCAATTCTGAATTTCTTGGACTTACTTTTCTCTACGGAGTGAATACATCATGAAATCTCATTGCCTGCATGTGACAAAAACAGGCAGGACAATTTCACCTGGCAACTGGTGAGAGCAAAACATCTGATAATTTTACTGGGAGGCCTCCAATTAAGAAAACACCTGGATAAATTAACAAACACACTCATTCCTCTAGGACAGTGGTTCTCAACCTTGGCTGCACATTAGAATCACCTGGGAATCTTTTTAAAATCCTGATTTCTGGGCCTCATCCTCCGGAAATTCTGTTTCTTTGTTACTAATGTTGTGTCCTCACCCCGTAACAAAGAAATAGAATGTGCAGCCAAGGTTGAGAACCACTGCTCTAGGATCACATGCTCTAATTATCAACCATAAACTTGAAAAACCTTCAAAGGTTATTAAGAATTGTTGTTTGTTTAAATATAATAGGACAAAGGTTGATTGTGATCAAAATAGATAAAGTCCTCCATTTTTCTATGGTATTAGACCTAAATAGCAAACTTCAAGCCCTGAGCTGATAGGTTAATGCTAGGTTGCATGACTGATACCTTCAGTAGTTACATTGAATCCACTGTTAGAAACTACAAAATATGTCTTGTTAGCTTCTTTATACACTGTTGTTATATTTTTTATCAGCACAGATTAAAAGAGATTTGAAGAAGTTTGTCACATTGCTACCAAATAATTTGTTTTATTTTGCCTAATATTAATTTTTAAATTTTGATTCCTTGATAAAGAAACATGTATGACATAATAAAATGCAGTATTAAAAACACTGTAGCTTTGCCCGGCTGGTGTGCTTCAGTGGTTGAGCATCAACCTATGAACCGGGAAGTCATGGTTCGATTACCAGTTCGATTACCAGTTTGATTACCAGGGCACATGTCTAGGTTGTGGGCTTGATCCTCCAGTGTGGAGTGTGCAAGAGGCAGCTGATCAATGATTCTCTCTAATCATTGATATTTCTATGTCTCTCTCCCTTTTCCTTCCTCTCTGAAACCAATAAGAATATACTTCAAAAAGAAGAACACTGTAATTTTATAAAATCAATATTATTAATAAATATTTCATCAAAAATCATATATTGGAAAAGTCAGAGATTGAGGTTTTCACAATATTTTATGTTTGCACATTTTTTCGGCAATGCTTAAATGGATTTATGTAAGGATATATATTGCATCAATACATAGAATGGAATATGCAGATGAATTACTATTTCTATGGGAAAGCTTACAATTTATTTGATATATGCAGGCTTATATTTACATTTTAAAATTATAATTTAAAATATGCAGATTTTGAGGATAAGTTATGCCTATTAATCAATTATAACTACCTTATAGAAGGTTTGGTGATTTTAGAGAGTATATAGGATCTGCATTTTATAAATCAACTATTGATTTATGGAAGCATCAAAGAGAAACTTGCAAAAAGTCTGATAGAAAAATAAAGGAAATGCCAAGGTACTCCCAACGTGTCCTCATAAAAATACATTTTCTTCATTGTACATTCTGCTTTATTAAAAGAGATGTGAAATTTTCTATCTTAAATAAATCATAAAAACTGCATCCCTTGTCACACAAATCAAGTGAATAGGTACTCTATCCGCCCAGTTCCTGCACTAGAGCACCACAGTCAGTCATTTTCTTCTATCGCTTATTTAATACGGACTTTTACACTCTTTCGGGTGAAGCGGTACTCTGTTGGTAAAGCTGCCTTAGACAGTACAGATAACATCACAGCTTCGATGATGGTTGACAGCCATGTAGTGGAGAGAAGGGATGACTCTGCAACTGGCACCAGGTTGCCTTGAACAGATCACTACCCGAGACAAAGCTGGGTCTTCCCATTCTGCAATTGATGTTGGTATTGCTGAAGGTCAATGCTGTAAGATTTCACCGCGCCCAGGCAGGAAGTAAAACACACATCTCCTTCAAACCAAAGTCTGCATATATATGTTTGTCTGCAGTTAGCAAAAAATCTAACATGACAGTGGTAGAACAGGTAGAAAATAGACGTTTCTGTCTCACAGAAAATAAACCTAGGAATGCACAATCTGGTTAGGACACTCCATGGTCATCTGGGTCCAGTCTGCAGCTGCCATCCTTAGCCCACAGCTTGCATCTCATCACTCAAGATGAATACTGAAGTCCCAGCCAGCACATTTGCACTTTAATCAGTATAGGAAAGAAAAGGCATTAAAGGGCTCATTGCCTCCATTTAAGGATACTTGTAGAAATTGTGCTTGTATTATTTAGTCACATAACCACTATTAGCTACAGGAAATAAATATGCTCAACTGAAATTTAAAAGGTATATTGCTAAGGTGAAAGTGATTATTAGAGATGGTGAGCCTATAATCTTTGATAGGGCAAAAGAAAAAATAATAGCATATGAAGATATGTATTCAAAGATATTTGTTGTAGCTTTGTTAATAGTGGGGGAAAAAGACAACTCAATAAATGTTCATTAATGGAAGACTATTGAATAACTTGGGGGACATTTACATCATGTAATACTATGCAGTCATAGAAATGTATTAATTAAAGGTACACAGATGCCTTAGAAGTATTTCTACAAATTATTGCTAAGTATGAAAACAATTGAGAATGAAACGCCTGACCTATAGTCAATATTATCTTGTGGTGATGATCAAAGCATTCATGATTCGAAAGGCACTCTGAAACCTGCGGAGTGCCAAAAATTTCAAAGGATCTTTATGGATTAGCCATTATATAAAATTACATGTACTAGATTGACACATTCAATAGATATTCCAACTTTTTTAGTATGTCTCCTGTCCTACACAGACTGGGAATCTAAATATTATATTTCCCAGACTTTGACATATCTGGAATTCTGAATCTGATTTGAGATCACCTATCAGGTGCATTCCTAGAAAACTAGAATTCAGACATGAGTTCAGTGAGAAGAGAAACAGAGAGTGAGATGCATCGTGTGGATCATGGCAGAGTCAGCAGTGTCCTAGGGCAGGCAGGTGAGCAGTGATGGCGAACCTATGACACGCTTGTCAGAGGTGACACGCGAACTCATTTTTTTTGGCTGATTTTTCTTTGTTAAATGACATTTAAATATATAAAATATCAAAAATATGTCTTTGTTTTACTATGGTTGCAAATATCAAAAAATTTCTATATGTGACACGGCACCAGAGTTAAGTTAGGGTTTTTCAAAATGCTGACATGCCGAGCTCAAAAGGTTCGCCATCACTGCAGGTGAGCATTTGGTCTCTACTCAACATGTAGCATGCTTGTTGTCATAGGAGCAGGAACTCCTTTGACTGCCGCAGTCTTTGATGTGACCTAATAAATAGTTTCCACATCCTTAGGCAGAAGTCAATTTTGTCAACTAGCCTAATTTTTCTTTAAGCAACCCAATAGTCTGCAATACATATTTATACTTAAATTAGCAAGAGAAGATTTTGTTCTTAGAAAGTGAACCCTATCCAATATTGCACTTTTGCTATTTTAATATAAAAAAATTGGAAACCATTTTTGTACTCCTAGAATATCCTTAAAATATGAATATGCTTGCTAAATATACATCTTTAAGATTTATAATTTTGCTAACATGACTGAATCAGATCAAGGCATGGTAGATTGGAAACTATGCAACAAGAACCTAATCTCTGTAAAACTACAATACTTTGTTATCTGCTGGACTGCTTTCCTAGTCTCTCCCTCTTATTTTCTTACCTTTAGCAATAAAAAATGTATTAGATCTTATCCCTTCCTCCAATCCCTTTTATTAGTCAAGTACATATTTATTAAAATCTTGTGAAATCTAGCAAGATTTTCTTATCTAAGGGGAAAATACACAGATCCAAAATGCTGTCTGACTTATGTTCCATTTCTCTATCCAGGCATTTAGCCCATGGCAACCTTGTCACAGGATTAATAAAACATATTATTCACATTTATAAGTATACTAGAGGCCTGGTGCATACAATTCATGTACTCGGGGGTGGGGGAGGGAGTGTCTCTCAGCCCGGCCTGCACCCACTCACAGTCCAGGAGCCCTCAGGGGATGTCCTACTGATGGCTTAGGCCCACGGGGAGCGGGCCTAATCCATCAGTTGGACATCTTCAGTGCTGCAGCAGAGGCAGAAGAGGCTCCCACCACCACCGCTGCGCTTACCAGCCATGAGCCCGGCTTTTGGCTGAGCGGTGCTCCCCCGTGGGAGTGCACTGACCACGAGGGGGCAGCTCCTGCATTGAGTGTCTGACCCCCCCCCCCCCGGTGGTTAGTGTGCATCATAGCAGCCGGTCATTCCACCATTCGGTCAATTTGCATTATATAGGATGATAATGAGGTCTTGAGAAAAAAATGACTTTCCACCAAAAGAAAGACTACAGCCAACTGAGGGCCAGACCAGTTCAATTAAAGTTAGAAAAAATATTTTTAATCCTCACCTGAGGATAATTGATTTTAGAGAGAGGTAGGAAGAGAGAGAGAGAAACTTCAATGTGAGAGAGAAACATGGATCAGTTGCCTCCCACCCACGTCCCAATGGGGGATCAAACCTACAACCTTTTGGTGTACAGGACACTCTAAAAAACTGAACCACCCGGCTAGGGCAAAGTTAGAAAAATGTTTTAATAGCAAATCCTTTCATCAACTGAAGAATTATTAATGTATAAACTGGCAGTTGTGTAACTGATGAAGAGCATGACATTGAGCTAGAGAAGCATAGTCCACAGCATCTATGTTTATGAGTTGTCCCATGTCTGTAATTTTCTGCCATGTATCTGTTTACATCATGAGGAGAAGGAATAAGGGAGGAAGGCAGGGCTGGAAAGACAAAAAGGAGTTAACCTGTATGCTATCAAACCACTGGACAAGTCTGTGTTCTCTTATAAATACTGGATTCAAAATCATTGCCAGTGAAGGTCATTCAGTTTAACTAGAATAAAACACAATAGCAATGTCATTTTCTTAATCTCCCGTATGACTTTCCTTCCATGCATTACATTTCTATCCCTCATTTCTTTTGTCTCATTTCATGTCTTCTATTATAGGGGCTTTAATATGCTTACCACCCAATCTTTTATTAGCCTTGCTTCAAAACGCTTACTGTAGGTAATTAGCTTTAGTGTGTCGGAGCCTGTGTTATCGCTGCCTGTTCTGTTCACAGCAGAGTCTTTTATGCGTTCTCCTCTTCATTGAGAATGTAAAAGAGTCAGGACAGAATCAGTGTCTGCTAAGAACTGTGTGGTTTAGTTTTTTCATAATTTCAAGCAGCTAATTGCTCTGCTTCGTTTTCTTGATTAAAAAGCACAAATCCAGTGGCAGAAACACTGTTTAATTAAAAAATAACAAGTGAAGTCAATGTATCATTAATGAGGGGAAGGGGCTGTCATGTAACTGAATCAAATACACAACCAAATATGAAGCAACCACAAGAATGTGCAATATAAAATATTCTTAGTGAGCTTTTAGGGCAGTATTTATCCAGCTCATTGATTTTGCCTATACCAATACCAAATAAAATAACAGTTAGAATAATAATAACAACAGATAAATATGTCAACATTGTTTTTCACTCATCAAGAAAAGAGACAGCATTTTGTCATAAAATTTGAAAAGCAGTGGTTCAAAGGGATCATGTGAAAATCCTAGAATGTTTGTACACTGACTCAATCACCCCTCCCAAATATGCAAAAGACAGAAACTGGTTAGAAAACCCCGAGACTATTCAGTAGCATCACAGACACAGAACATGACACACTGAGGGATGGAGCTTACATGCAAAAGAATTTATGAAGGAAACCATCACATTGGAATTTCAGTTGAAGCAGGAAAAGTTCCAGGAGACAGCACTGTCCATAATGTCCCTTCAGGCTGAGGGAAAAGTGGAGGGGGGAAATCACCATAGCTCTGTCTAGAGCAGCGGTTCTCAACCTGTGGGTCGCGACCCCTTTGGCGGTCGAACGACCCTTTCACAGGGGTCGGTCGCCTAAGACCATCCCGCATATCAGATATTTACATTATGATTCATAACAGTAGCAACATTACAGTTATGAAGTAGCAACGAAAATAATTTTATGGTTGGGTCACAACATGAGGAATTGTATTTAAAGGGCCAGAAGGTTGAGAACCATTGGTCTAGAGAATTGTTCTAAGCAAATAGATAATACAAGAGTCTGTGAGGGAGCAGAGTACTCAGGTGCGAGTGGAGGACTACGCCAAAGAGCCTAGGGTCACTTGTCATGAACCCACAGAAATCCTCCTTGCTCTTCCCTCTGCTGAATATGGGAGTGGCTCCCAGGAAACACCATCTGATGATGTAGACAGAACCATCACAGCTTTGGGCTTTAAAGGTAAATTGCAGAATTTCCACAACAAGAAACTAAAACATAGTTCAGGCCTGGTGGGTAGAACTTTCACACAAACTCAAAAAAGAGGATCAAACCAAGCCTCCAACAAAGGATGCACTCTGCCTGCTGAATACTCCCAGCCCTATGCCCAGCCCTGACAGATCAGGAAAGTAGACATGAAGTGATCCTCACTTCACACTCCAACTCAGAGTGAAGGAGGAAGGAATCACATACATATGAGAAGTCACCCACTTTACATGAAATCCTACCGGGGCCTCCCTTGACACTTATATTTAAATTCAATTACTTAATCCTGTTTGGCATGGACTGAATCCTGCCACCCCAAAATGTATGTTAAAGCCCTAAACCCCAGTACTTTAGAATGTGATTGTATTTGGAAATAGGGGGTCTTAATTAAGGTTAAATGAGATCATAATGTTAGGGTCCCAATACAATATGACAGGTGTCCTAACAAGAAGAAACACCTGAGGTATGTGTGCACAGAGAAAGAGCCACATGTTATATGTATGCCCATAGTATTACTCATTTTTGAATATTTATTGCAATCTTATCATGAAGATACATTTTATCTGTGTTTTAATAAGCAGACTAATATCACACATATTAAAGTTAAATAAGAATGAATTTCTGAATCTAAGTTGGCACATGTGTTGGGGTAATAATTCTCAAGAAAAAATTGCTTAAACTAAATAAATATTTAAATTTATTGAGGTAACATTAATAATATTATATGTTTCAGGTGTATGACTCTATAATATATCATCTGTTTATTTCATTGTGTGTTCCCCACTCAAAGTCTAGTCTCCTTCCATCACCATGTATTTGACTCCTTTTACCCTCTTCATCCTTCCTCCACTGCCTTTCTCCTCTAGTGACCACCATACTGAATGAGCCTTTTAAAATAGCTTCAGTACTTTTAAAGACCAAAACAAATGATTCTTTATACACGGCTAAGAGTATATTAATATGTCCACTGTGTCATCAGCTCCCTGTGGGACACTAAACTTTAAAACAACTAAGGAGCCTCAACTACCAATCAAATTCAGGAGGTGAGGGGTTATTCTTTAGGCAAACATTTTAGTACACATAGCCTGTTCTCTCATTACCTCTCGCATGGTATGATGAAATGAGCACTGGACTGAGAGTCAGGAGATCATTAGCTGTGTGACTTTGGGAAAATCATTTGTCCTCCTAAGACCTCAACTTTCTTATTTGAAAAATTGGGATGTTGAACAAGGCCAATTTTAATGCCCATTCCAGGTTTCTATTTTAATAAACTATGTGTCCTCTCTTATTATTTTTTCTCTTACATGTGAAATCTTATAAAATTGTATAATTATCTCTTCTTTCAGAATTATCTATCATCAATCTCTATGTAATCGGCAGTTTACACCAAAGCATTTAAATCATTACTTTTGATTGCTAATATAAATGGCATAAATGGAAATTAAATAAGAAAATATGAATAATATACTACACCTACTGTTTTTAATATCTGAAATATGACCTTCTAATTTTTTTTGTTTTTTATTATATATACAGCATCCCTATCTACTTTTGTAGCTATGTGAATAAAACTTTCCCTTATGACTCATGTCCTTGTCATCTTCCTCTTGTAATTAGAGTTAGTTGATAATATTTAGTGATCAAAGTCTCATATACCAAGCAATTTAAGCTGTTATCCAGCCGTCAGAGGAAGCTACCCAGCAAGGTGACTCTGATTCTGTGGTATGTATCAAGATTAATTATGGAATTTATCTCCCTTTAACCGACACAAAAATCTAATTTCCTTAAGTCATTTTGAAAATGAGACAGTCACAGAAAATGTATGATAAGTCTTGGTTTCTAAGATATTAAAATCTTCTTGATATTTTTATTATGCTTTTATTAGTTTGCCACAGTGTTGAACTAATTAGTTATATTCCCAAAACCAGAATTGAATATAGATGATGCAAGTCTATAAAGTTTACTCTGACTCATCACTATAATTATTACGATTCTTTTCTGACAAAATTTTAAACATTCTTAGGAAATTATTACAATTGCTGAATTTCTTTAGGCTTAAGCAATATGAAAACTTGAAGTGCTTCTTAAATTCTGGTTTATTCCCATAGGTAGATCAACATCTAGGCTCCCAAATTTATAATGTATATGTGTATATATGTGTATATATAATACATATGTATATATTCTATTTGTGTGTATATACATATATATCCACAACATAATTTCTATAATCTATGTACATATCTGTGTTGGTTGGTGAAGATATTTGAGATAATTGATTTAATCTAGTATGTATTTTCTTATGTAGAAACTAGAGGCCCAGTGCACAAAAATTTGTGCACTCGGGGGGCGGAGGGAGGGGGGGTCCCCCAGCCCGGCCTGTGCCCTCTCGCAGTCTGGGACCCCTCAGGAGATAACGACCTGCTGGCTTAGGCCTGTTCCCGGGTGGCAGAGGGCAGGCCCAATCCCTAGACAGTTAATTTGCATATACTCACTGATTAGCCAATGAAAAGGGTAGCGGTCGTACGCCAATTACCATGTTTCTCTTTTATTAGTGTAGATATTTACCTTCACATAGGAAAAGGACTGCTGTTTTATCATATAATTCTGGTATATCATGTTTATTACATCTTCTCATATTGTAGTACATATTTCCCTGAGATTCTCTTAGAGGTAATGGTAACACATTATTTGCCAAGAAGCTTTGGTAATTTGAAGAGCATTTGTTACAAAGCCCTTAAATTAACAAAAAAATATATTTCAGTTGTATTACAGGTATAATAAAATTCTAATGAGTTCTCTTTTACATTCTAGCTGTATTGAAAGAAATAACATCTGGGTAAAACTGATACGTACTTTAATCTACATTCAAAGGCAAAATCATAATTGTGATTTAATCGATGATTGAATAATAAATGCTATATCCTATGGTGTATCAGATGAGATAAACAGACATTTGTTAATATATGGACTGTGCTAAGTAAGAATAAGAATTGGCCACTTCCTTCCAGGAATTTAAAATATAATTGAGGAAAACAATAACACTAAAAGTTAAATAACATTGTACAACTATAACAAAAATGATGTTACAAAAGAGTACATGAGTAACTGCCGAATAAATTACTCAACAATAAGTGTGTGCAGGGTATGAAGGAGTGTCCATGCTGATGGGCACAGTCTAGGGCTGCTTTATGGGCAAGGTAGTGCCTGGAGGAGGGAGTAGGCACCTGACACCTCCACTGGAGGGTTCATGAAGGCCATCCAGAAACACATGAACTTTGTTCTTTCCCAGAGTTAACATTATAGAGACAAGTTACCTTTGTGTTTTGTTTTTGGGACTGAAACCTGCAAAGCAGAGAGTAAAACATTGAATTCTGTTTCACCAAAGAAAGGATAATTGTATGCTCATAAGTAATTGCAATCAGTATTACAAATTATTGCCAAATGTCCCGATTCTCCTGCAAAGGTCAGCAAACGAAATAAGAACCAACTATGTATAATTTTTAATGAACAGTTCAGAAACATCATTATATTTTAATATTCATTCTTTTATTTACTCTCTTAGTGAATATTTATTGAAAAACAAAACAAAACAAAATCCTTCCTTTGAGGACTTACCTTCTAAGGTGGAAGATATGAATTGAAAAAAAATTTTATAATGTCTGGGAAATATATAACATCTATCAGTAATAAAAAATAAGACCCACTAAAGCAATAGAGGGTGAAGGAGAGGGAAGCTATTATAGATGCTGTGGTCTTGTGAGGATGCAGCATTGAAGAAATCTCAGCTCTTGGTAAATTTAGGTAATAAAATCCTCAGTAAAATTCTCTTTAAACCATGTAATTTTCACAAGGGGGTTCAGGATGAAGCCTGTAGTAATCTGGTTAAGGGGTGCTCCTGAGTGTGCTTCCGTAGATCTCAGTTTCAGCATGTTTAAATGTGACAGAGATTTACGTCCCCAACATAACAAACAACAGTAAATACGTCCCCACAATATGTCATGTTCCTGCCACCAGTGTCAGCGAGGACGTTCTCTGTATAAATATAACAGAAAAGATAAAGTTGGAATAAAAAAGGATGAAAAAAGTAAAAATGATGGACAAGACAGATAAAAAAGGAGGGGGGAATAAAACAAAAAGAGAAAAGGATAAGAAAGGAAGAGGAATAAGAAGGGAAAGAAGATATTTCCTTTATTAACTCCAAGTTTGTACCTGTTAGGATTCCAATACTTTGTCATATTTTATGTCAATCCTTTCTATATGCATCACTGCAATCTGTCACTCATAGGAATCAATGAAAACTTTTTGGCCTGGAGCTACATTTTCTTAACTCTCATCACAAAATGGATGAGATCAAAGAGAGATATCTTTCTCTCCCTTCTTCCCTCCCCTTTTTCTTTCTCTCCCTCCTTGCCTTCTTTCCTTTCTTCCTTCTTTTGTTCTTTTATTTTCTTCCTTTTGTTCTTTTTAATAATGGGAGATACAGTTCTCTTGACTTTCAAACCTAGTGTTTTCCCACATTGCCTTTTAACAAAAAGAGTAGTATCATCCATCACATAAATCCTAAGTAAGCTACTTCTTTATTTCCTCAGGAATTAACTAATTTGACCAATATATATTGATGAGGTACCAGGCACTGTTTTAATATTAGGAACACAGAGATATTCAAGATGTTTTAAAAATTATTTATTTTTACAGAGAGGGGAAGGGAGAGGGAGAGAAAGAGAGAAACACTGATGTGTGAGAGTAAAATAACAATCAGCTGCCTCCTACTCACTCCTTACCAGGGAACGAGCGTGAAACCCAAGAATTGAACCAGGTAGCTTTCGGTGCACAGGATGACACCCAATCAACTGAGCCACATCAGCCAAGGCATCAAGATATTTCATATTTATCCTTAAGGAACCCGTAGTCCCGGAATAGATCATGGGTACTGACAGATATGTGCAAGGTGCATTTTGGAAGCACTGAGGAAGGACACTTAAAACAAGCCAAAGTTTAGGGA
The DNA here is from genome assembly GCF_000412655.1 of Myotis brandtii. Lineage (NCBI taxonomy): Eukaryota > Metazoa > Chordata > Mammalia > Chiroptera > Vespertilionidae > Myotis > Myotis brandtii. The sequence continues at coordinate 11,052,666 of NW_005363247.1, forward strand.
GGAGAGGATATGGTGTCAAAGATGAGTCCTGAAGGAGTAAGTAAGGGAGATGGAACTTCAGATAAAGTATAGAGGTGAGGACCGCCTCCTATGTGGAGAAATGCATGATGTCTAGGGTAAAAAGTGGTAAGGAATAAAGTTGGAAAGGAGTAAAATATTTGTTTAAAAGAATATTCAAAGGAGTTGTACAGGCAAGAGGATCAATTACATGCCCCAAGACAGTAAATGATGACAGTGCAAATTACAATTGAAGTACAACACATAGATTACAGAGAATAGATTTCAGAAATATGTTGGATGTAGAATCATCAGAGTTTGGTGTCTGACTGATTGAGGATGGGGCTGAATGGAAGAGTTAGGGTGACTACCAAGTGTCTTAGTTGGGCTTTTAGAAATTGAGATTAGAATCACAGAAAAAAAAGAGGGGAAAAAAAAGCATGTTTAGTTTTAAACATACTGAGAGTAAGAGCCTTGAGTTCAGAGAAGAATCTGGAATCTGGCTTAGAGCTAGAGGCCTTAATATCATTAGCATATAAATAGCAACTGAGAATAGTTAAAATTAAGGAAATAAAGGATGTAGAGAGAGTATAGAAGCCCAGGGATTTTGTTTATTCATAACTAAACTGTACCAGATGCTAGGAATATTTTTAAATGAGTGAAATTTGATTAACTCTATTGAAGAAAGTGACTCCTCCAGATGTTAGGAGGTGATAAGTGAGATTTGGAAGGATGACAATATTTAAGGAATAGAAAGCAGAAAAGAGCTCATGAAAAATACTTTGGAGAGAAGGAACAGTACCAAAACCCAAATGAACAACAACTTTGAAGAGGAGAGTGATCAGACAGGGACGAATTATAGCCAAAAGTTCTAATAAGACAAGAACTTATACCACAGAATTATTAGCCATCTGCTAAGAGCAGAACTGGTGAATTTAAAATTGAAAACAAAGATCATAATATATGATAGTTCATACACACTAGAAGTTAAACGAGAAGAGTGGTATGGGATCAAGGAAGGAATGTGTATATTTGTTTTAGATGGGAGGAAATTTGTCTAATTACTGAATGGCAGTGAATGGCAATAAATATTCCAACTTGTTTCCATTCCAGTTCTTTAAATTTAATGTCTGGTTTAAGAACAAACCATTTCTGCCCTGAGATAACTTACAATATAATGTTGGGCAAAGTAGTTTTATATTTGTTTGTAAGGGAAAAGACATGCAGGTTATCTTACCTAATAATAGACAAACATGTAAATTGATGGTACCTTCGCTACACCAACCAGCCAATCATGAGAGTATGCAAATTAACCTAACAAAGATGGCGGTTAATTTGCATAAATAGGCTCCAAGAGGTGAAGCGAAGCCTCACGGCCCTGGGGCCTGCAGAGCAGCGAAAGCCTCATGGCTCCGGGGCCTCCGGAGCAGCAAAAGCCTCACGGCCCCGGGGCCGGTTCCGGCTGGAGCCCGGCCAGAGTGAAGGCCTGGGTGCCAGGTGCCATAGGAAAACTGGTGCCAGCAGCCAGGGGAATGGAATGCCTATTGCACAAATCTCTTCATGCAACAGGCCTCTAGTGATTATTATAATAGCTTTATTAACTCAAAAGAATATTACTCACAACTGTGGACCTACTTTTGCACATCCCTGTATATGTACAGATTAGACAAATACATACAGTCTCAGAAATCTTTAGGTATTCTCTCTCCAGTAATTTTTAAATTAAAATAGGTACATGTGTAATTATTACATTTATTGATAAGTGATTACTGAGCATATACTAAGTGTAAGACAGTAGGTCCTGGGGAGAAATAAAGACATCCAGCACATTTCCTATTCTGAAGGGATTGTCAGTTTAGCTTATATCTTCTATGAAGTTTTGTTTCATTAATTTTGAAGGAAACTATATTACTAAAAAATAATAGTGTATGTATAGACTATCAAGTTTAATTTGTTTCCCATTGATAGAAACAGAACATTAATTAATCTTTTCTAAACTATTATTCTATAATTATGCCTAGATTATAATAAAGAATTTCCTCAAATTAGTACAGCATTTTAATAGATGTGCTAGTAAAACTTTATGCCAGCAACATAAAAATGTATTATGTGGTTATTATGATATTTCATATTGATTATGAGGTTCTGACTATTGTTAATGAACAAAATTTAACCAAGTAAATTTGAAGGTCTACTTAGTTTTATTAAGCGATTTATGCATCTGTCAGCATCCCATCTAGCAAGTACAATGGGCTTCTGAGGGGCTGTTCAATATGTAAGGTTTTTATAGGAAAGAGTGTAGGGTAAGGGAGGTGTCAACCAATAAAAGAAAGGATTATTTTTAGACAAGGACAACTTCTTCGGCAGGAAAGGGACAGGGGAGTTTTTATCACGCAGATTGCATTTTTCTCTTTTGGGGTGTTTGGGGATGGAGAGGGAGGGCCCATTTTACATTGGTGGTGTCAACCAGAAAATTCCAGACTGGTTGATTAAAATTATATTTCTGGGAGAGGTTGAAACTACAATTAAGTCAGGTATTAAATTGAGGTTTGGTATCATGTGCTTTCAGCACAAGTGACACCATTTTGGTCCTGTGGTTTTCTCTTTAATACTATAAAGAAAACAAACACCATTACTATTCCCTACTACTAGAATAAGATCCAAAGAAATATTAATAACTAGCAATTAATGGGTTTCTAAAAATATACTTTTTAAATGGTCTGTTAATTCAAAACAGTGTCATGCCTATAGTAAGCAATTAATAAAATATGAATAAATATAGAAATTAATATATAACATCTACTAATATGACCAGTGTTAGAATGCATTAATCTTAAAGTTTTAGGGCATCAAAACAAACTTATCACTAAGGTCACATTATTAATTTATAACCACAAAAACTCATTTTTATCTACCTGTGTTTAAAGGGCTTTGTCCTGAGAACTGCAGAACTCTCTGCAGAGCACTGAAATTTCTCTGGAAGGCACTTAAAAAGGGATTGGGGTCATCCAGGCCCGTGGCCTTAAGCTGATAGAGGCATGCTAGAGTTTGGTCAAGTCTCTACGTGTAGGGGTTTAGAAAGACTCCCAGTCCCTCTGGGAAGATAAGGGCCTCTCTCCAGTGGGTGCCCTGCTTCACCTTGTGCCCACTGCCCCCTGTCATAAAGATAGGAGTGTGTTTTTCCTCAGGATAAGCACCAATGAACAAATCCAGGTGGCCTAGTCCCATGGACCAGCCCCCCTCAAAACCCTTCAAAGCTTTTCTTGTAGCATCCCCAGCCTTGTCTCCTGCCTTTTGCTTGGGGGTTTGAATTCAGTTCATATTAGGCTCTTCTCCCAGTTGCAATAGTCATTGAATGAAACCTGTCCTTACCACTTCCGTGTCTGCTGGTGTTTATCTTTGACAGAACACTTCTACTAGAAATCTTACACTTCCCCACCTCCTCTTCTTTACCCACCTCCCTGCACAGGTGTTCTGAGGTCCTCAGTCCTTGTCTTTGTACATGGCATTTTCCATACATAGTTTGTTTTGACTACATTGTCTATCCTATGGGCATTTTAATATCCAGATCAAGGAAGCTACAATTAAGAATTTTTGTCCATGAAGGTGGAAAGTGTGAGTAATGAAACAATTTAATCATTTTTTTCTTGCCATTTAAAGGGGAAAAAAATTGAGTAAGCATTTTCTCCCTATCCCTGATCCTCACACCTCTTAGTGATCAGCATCCTCTTCCTCACAGATGCTCTGCAAAATGGCTCCAACACACTTTCCTCTCTCCTTAGGGCAAGGGCGATTTACTACCAAACAGTTCTCCATCTGTACCATTTGTTTCTCAGGGCCGTGTATTATTTGACACTTTTGATACTATCGGATACTTTCTGCTCTTTTTTGATGAGCACACAGAAAAAGTGCATCTGGGGAAGGGTTTGGGTAAAGTTGTCAGGATGACAGCCAGGTCTGTCCAGCTTACCTCTACATATTTCCAACACATCTAGACATTCCTCTGCTATTTCCTGACACCTAAACACAGTTCCATCCAAACTTGTTCCTGGGCAAAGCCTTCACTTTCTTTGCATATCTCCTCTGTCTTTTGCTTTTTCCTAATTTTTAAGTCAAAATTCTACCTATTCAGAGTCAGTTAAATTTAATTTTTATTGTAGATCAGGCAAACTTCCATCAGAATGAAATAGGTAAACTTTTGTCCTTTTTAGCCCCATTGCATTTTTATTTCTTAGTGCCTAATTTCATTCAGTTTTATTTTCCTGTCTCATCCTTTAAGATAAGTAGGGATTGTGTCAAAGAGGTTGATAGACAGTAGTAAAAGAATACTGTATCAATGTAAAAGAATGACAGAAACATGAGTAGCAATTAATATTTATATTAAAGATAAACTAAAAAGTTTTTCAAGTATCTCCTAAGATTATCTTTATTTTCATTTCAATTCATTTTTCCGTATAGCTAATATAGAAATTTTATTCCATAAGACAATATATACATTTTTTAAAAATCCTCACCAGAGGATATTTGTCCATTTTTAGAGAGACTGGAAGAGAGAGGGAAAGACAGAGAGAAATATCAATGTAAGAGAAACACATCGATTTGTTGCCTCCTACATGCACCCTGACCAGGGCCTGGGCCGGGGATTGAATTTGAAACTGAGGTACATGCCCTTGACTGGAATCGAACCCGGGACCCTTGGGTCTGCAGGCCAACGCTCTATCCACTGAGCCATACCAGCTAGGGCTATACATTTTTAGATGTAAAACAATAGAAATACATAATTTTATTTATTTATTTATTTATTTTGTTTGTTTTATTACTTTCTTTGCATATCTCCTCTGTCTTTTGCTTTTTCCTAATTTTTAAGTCAAAATTCTACCTATTCAGAGTCAGTTAAATTTAATTTTTATTGTAGATCAGGCAAACTTCCATCAGAATGAAATAGGTAAACTTTTGTCCTTTTTAGCCCCATTGCATTTTTATTTCTTAGTGCCTAATTTCATTCAGTTTTATTTTCCTGTCTCATCCTTTAAGATAAGTAGGGATTGTGTCAAAGAGGTTGATAGACAGTAGTAAAAGAATACTGTATCAATGTAAAAGAATGACAGAAACATGAGTAGCAATTAATATTTATATTAAAAATAAACTAAAAAGTTTTTCAAGTATCTCCTAAGATTATCTTTATTTTCATTTCAATTCATTTTTCCGTATAGCTAATATAGAAATTTTATTCCATAAGACAATATATACATTTTTTAAAAATCCTCACCAGAGGATATTTGTCCATTTTTAGAGAGACTGGAAGAGAGAGGGAAAGACAGAGAGAAATATCAATGTAAGAGAAACACATCGATTTGTTGCCTCCTACATGCACCCTGACCAGGGCCTGGGCCGGGGATTGAATTTGAAACTGAGGTACATGCCCTTGACTGGAATC
>NW_005363247.1:11061548-11089020 GCF_000412655.1 Myotis brandtii
CTTACTTAAGTTGTTGATTTTTTCATCTGTTTCTTCTAGCTTCTTGCATATGGTATTGATTTTTTCCTCCGACCGGTGCATGTACTCTAGGACCCTTATTCTGAATTCTTTTTCCGTCATGTTGCATGCCTCTGTCTCACTTAGCTGCTTTTCTGGCGAGTCCTCCTTCTCTTTCCTTTGGGGGTTTCTTTGTCTACCCATGTTTGATCTCACTGACATATCTAGTTGTTGAGTCGTTCAGTGGCTGCTCCCTGGGTGGCAGTGGCTCCTCGGGCTGTGGTTGCTCCTTGGGCGGTTGTGGTAGCAGTGGCTCCTCCGTTGATAGCAGGGCCTCTGGTGGGTGCTGTTCACAGCTGTGGTGGCTCTTCTGGCTGGTGGAGGGAGGCTTCACACACAGTAACTGTTCCAGATTTAAGAGGAAGTGTGTAAACAAGAGCCTGGGAGGCTGTGGGAACTCGTAGGGCTCCACCTTCCAGAACCGAAATACATAATTTTAAATTCTCCCTAAGAGACTACGAAGTATACAGAAAAGAATAAGATGATAAATATAAGTACTTTCTAAATATTTTAATCAATCAATATAAAGATGGTGTATTCAACTCACAGGTTGATCCCTGGACATACCAATCATGTAATAGTTTTAGTTTTATAGATTCACATCATTAAATTGAGCTCTCATTAAAATACCTACATTTAAAGTATGTATCAGTGTTGATCAAGCACAAGATAGTCATGACATGATGTGAAATTCATTATGCCTTATTTTAAAAGCTCACTTCATGTCCAAAACCAAAAAGAATTCATTTTGCAAACTTGTGGAGAGTGCAAAATATGAAAAACTCTTAATAAGGCATCAATTCAAACAGAGCTCACCATCTCTGAAATGGAACCCCAAAAATGCCAGCTCCCTGAAAATAAGGAAAATTTTCAGTGACATAATACATATTTTGAAATGCTATTTGTTCTACATGTTTTAAGAATGAGCACTATAAAGAAAGTCTTAAGAATGAAGGAAGTATATTGACATTAGGACAACTACTTACACCTACACTTTTCAGAATGTACACTTTCTCATAGAAAGAAAAGTAGGATTTCCAGAAATAGACTATTAGATGAGTTTACAACCAGGTTCACATCCTCAGAAATAGTTCCAAGCTATGTCCACAACACAATATTATAGCCACCTCCTGGGTAAACTTCAAAATCACAGAGGTAATATGTGTTCTACTAAAGACCTCACCTGGACAAACGCAGGAGAGAGTTTATTAAATCTGTGTGTGCTGTACCCAGTTTCTATAAGCACACCCAAGCTGTAAAATATTTACCCTAAGGAATGGCAAATAATGTGGCATCCTTGATTGTAGTGTCATTTCTGAGTCAATACATAAATCTACAGTAGCTGGGGAACAGGTGAGAAACAGAGGAAGCAGGCAATCTTCAGCCTTTCAGGAAACTATCTTGTATCTCACTGCAGGGATAGGGCAGAGAAAGAAGGAAGGGCAACGGGATGGTGAAAAGACTGCATTTGAGTTCTCTTGGATTAAGAAACAGGGCACATGCCTTTGTTGACATTTCTACAGTGACCTCTGCATGGTGAGCCCTGGACATCAGCACGGCTGTCAGGACTGCTGCACTGGGAAAGTGTAACTCAAAGGGTAGAAAAACACTCACACCTCAGCAGTAGCCTTTGCTCTTTTGTTTTCTTTTATATATTTTACTCCCTTCATTCTCCACATATTCCTCCTCTCTATTCTTTCTCACCATGAGTTTAAATGCACACACATACACTACATACAGTTTTTCATTCATGAGACTAAACACAAGCAAGCTTATGGGAACATGCCTACTATCCCAACTCTCATGCTACCGTTTATAGTCACATTCATTCATGCCTTGGCTTTTTTCTTGGAGGAGGAAACTTGTTGCCCCTGTTTTCAAGGATGATTAAGGAGTTAGGCAAGCAGACAAAAGATAGAATATCCCAAGCTGAGCAGGAAATGTACAAAATCAGAAGCATAAAAATAATTGCTTCAGGTAATATCAGCTGTTTAGTACATTTGGAGCACTAAGTTGGAGGGGAGACTCTCAAGAGATAAGGTTAAACATTCACGTAGAAATGTTTCATTGGATAAATATTTGCAGATGGAATAGTAGCAGAAACTTGTTCAATAGAACAGTTGGTAGGATAATAAACTTTAGATAAAAATCAGAACAAAAACAAAATACAAACTCCTCACCAGAATAAACAAATACACCAAGCAAGAGCTTATTAAATAGGAGGTTCTCAGACAAATTAATCATGAAGAGAAAAAGTGAAATTTTGCAATTTTATGAGATTGTTCCTTCTGAAAATTTTATAGGATATCATCTTTTATATGTTTAATGCCTGATCAGTGAGGGTTCAGGAATTCTTCATCCCATATTAGACTAATTTAGAGATTAGAATAGTGTTTGTTATATTTTGTCAACATAATAGGTTCATGAAATGCACATTCACCTTAATTTGCCTAAGTAACTAACTAAATAAATAATGAGATATCTTAACACTTAGGCCACAGTTCGGTCCTGTAGCACTATAAGCAGCACTTTTTACAAAATTCCTTTTTACCTATCTCTTCCAATTAGAACTATTTAGATAAAATTGTGGTAGCAGATGTTATTGTTTAAAACTTTTTATTATTTCATATTTTGTTATTTTATCTTTATTGTTGAAAGTGTTACAGATGTCCCATTTTCACCCTGTTGACCCCCTCCACCCTGCTTCCACCCTCACTCCCTCCCCAGGCCTTCACTGCACTATAGTCTGTCCATGGGTTATGCATATATGCATATAAATTCTTCGGTTAATCTACTCCCACTCCCATCCCTTCCCTCTGAAATTCATCAGTCTGTTGTATGCTTAAAGGTCTCTAGATCTATTTTGTTTGTTAGTTTATTTTGTTCATTGGATTCCACATAGAAGTGAGATCATGTGATACTTGTCTTTCTCCGACTGTCTTATTTTGCTTATTATATGCAGAGGTCTTCACTAACCAGCAACCTGGGAGTGGATATAACCTAAGAAGTGTTGTGTTTTCATATATAATACATTAAAAGTTGAAAAATGAGTTGCAAAGATTTTAAAACCATAAAATTTCACATAAAATGTCTATGATTTCATGGTTCTCTTCAAAAAGTAAAGAAGATCCAATAACTTTGCAGTAACCTTCCCACATAATAGCTGTACTTTATAATTGAGTAGAAGCTATCTCTTTTAAAGGGGATTCTTGGTAGTAAATCTTGAAACATTTTTACTTGGTTTCTTACTTCCTATGTGATTTTTTTGTCTTATATCTACTCTTTTTTATATGTATATTTTAGCTACCATGACTCTCTGCATTTGAATAGAGAACTTTCTCAATCAGGATTTCTCATCTGAAGCAGAATATAAAAAAAATAAGGTAAATAACGACTGTCTCAATTATTCCAAAGGTGTTTAATAACTAGGACCACTCAAGATGCATAAGAGAGAAGTTAATTTATGATATACAATGAATGCATTAGGGCTTAGTTCCCTAATGGAACTCAGTTCATAGAGTTTGGGCATAAGCATTCTTTGATTTGCTTGTTTTGTAGATACCTTTTTATAAACTGGATTTACTTAAGGTGAATAGTTGAGCAAATAAGTAAAGGAAGAATTTGTTACTTGATAATGTGTATGCAGAGCTTAGGGGAAGTCACACATGCTGAGAATGAATCAATGAGTATTTAACGGGCCAGGGGCCTAAGGGAATAAGGAAAAATAATGAGTCTAATTCACATCTGACCTGCTTCTGCCCAAAGTAATATAAATAATTGATCTCTACTCTGAACTGTCACAATTATCTTTCTTCACATTCCTCTCGAAAGCTCTATGTCAATACATATTGATAACTTAGAGAAAGTTGTAAACTGCATGTTAGTTACAATTGTGACCTATAATTAGAGTCAGGAAAATGGATTTTTAAATTCTTTCAAGAAAATTCAAAATGTATCTGTTTATTATCTTTAGTGAAACCGAAAGTATAAACTTTAACTTTTAGCTATGTGCCTGGATAACTACAAAGGACATTGCAATGGAGACCCGGGGTTGGAAGTAGGGTAAATACATTTACTTATGATATCCATAGATTGTAGATGTAGATGTAGATGTAGATGTAGATGTAGATGTAGATGTAGATGTAGATGTAGACATAGCAAAGGAAAGAGCTGCATGGAGAGGAGCATTTTCAGGAGTGAATGAGTTAGTGAAACGTACACCAGTATTGCCGTGGAGAGACCTAGAATCCATGGGAGGCTTGGTTGCTTGTTTAGTACACTACAGACACCCATCACATTTGTAGTGAGGTGACTTTCTACACAGTGAGGGTGCTTGGATTGCTGATTGCTTTTTGCCTTTTGATGGCTAAGCTTCTTTTGGGGTATAAAAGTAAATAACCAGTAAAGAGATGTAGCAGTCTTAAGATCCAGCTTTGTAGCCTCTATTCTCTGAGTAAACATAACAAAGCAAGCTTAAATAGACATCTCAGAACACCAACAAAGTGAGCTCCTCAGACTCCAGTCAAGAGATTGGAGGTGTGACAGGATCATAGAAGAGGCTTTATAAATCCTATAGTCCAACCATCTCATTTTAAAATTGTGACAGTTGAAGCAATGTAGTTTCAAGTGATTTGCTAATGTGTCATTTATTCATTCACTCATTCATTTGTTCATCCAACAAATACACTGAGTGGCCAGATTATTATGATCGGCTAGATTATTATGTCCACCCCCATCAGTACTTCATTGGGCCACCTTTTGCCTTCAATACTGCGGCGATTCTTCTTGGCATTGACTCCACGAGATGTTGAAAGGTGATGCGAGGAATCTGACACCATGCCTAATGAATAGCACTGTCCAGTTCTGTGAGATTTGATGGTTGTGGAACCAGCTGCCTGATGGCTCTTTTAACTTCATCCCACAAATACTCAATTGGATTGAGATCTGGTGATTGTGGGGGCCACCTAAGCAAGGTAAAGTCTCCCTCATGTTCTTAAAACCACTCCTGCACAATACGAGCACCGTGGCATGGCGCATTGTCTTGTTGGAAGAAGCCACCTCCATTGGGATACGCCATCAACATGATAGGATGAACTTGATCAGCAACGATACTTAGGTATGTTGTGCTATTCAGACGTTTATAATGGTCTGGCCCTCTAGCAACTTCAGCGTAAAATTATAGCTAATTTTCCTACAAACGTTAGGTGGTCATAATAATCTGGCCACTCGGTGTATTTATTGTATGCCTCTTATATGCCATGCATATCAGGCCCTGGAGACAAAGCAGAGAAAAGATTCAGATCATGTTCCTTATTGTATAAAATGGAGATAAAAAAACATAAATACTTGAGATAATTATTTTGATAAGCACAGAAAAGAAAATATATGGGGACAGTGTAATCGAGAATCATCCGTAGATAGCGGGGGAGAGAAAGCCTCTCTGAGAAGATGACATTGGTTTAGTGCAGTGATGGTGAACCTATGACACGCGTGTCAGAGGTGACACGCGAACTCATTTTTTTGGTTGATTTTTCTTTGTTAAATGGCATTTAAATATATAAAATAAATATCAAAATTATAAATCTTTGTTTTACTATGGTTGCAAATATCAAAAAATTTCTATATGTGACACGGCACCAGAGTTAAGTTAGGGTTTTTCAAAATGCTGACACACTGAGCTCAAAAGGTTCGCCATCACTGGTAGTGCCTAAAATAAGAAGGAGTTGGCTTACAAATGAGCAGTGAGAAGAGCAAACAGCAAATTTAAGGCAAGAAGGCACAAAATGGCTTGGCAAAAATAGATGAAATAAATATAAAAGAGACTATTTGGCTAATTAAGCAAATTGGATGGCAGTGAGAGAAGGGTTTTGGGCTATTTGAAAAATAAACATTTCATATAGTTTACCAGAATCTAGTAAATTGGATTACTAAAAAAAGTTATTTCTATACAGTGTTAGTTTGAAGGAAGGGATTTAAAGAATCATCTTTCATATTAAATATTCCACCTTCAGGTTTAGGAACAGAAAATCAGAATTTTCTGATTAAAGTCTATAGAAGTGGGAATTTCACCAGGCAATGTGGCAGAGAGCAAGAAAGAACAAATGTTCACACCATGATTATAATAATAAATAATGGTCAAAGTTGAGTTAAAAAGGACTGAACATAAAAAACACACACAGTAAAGGAGTGGTACATATAGAAGAGTCAAGAGCTCAATAAAATAAAACATTTAATAAAAATAATTATGATAATGGGAGTACTACTCAAAAATGTTAGCAAAAATATACGAGATGCAAGTCAGAGAATGACATTTCAAAATTGGGATTTCAGAAAAAGTGCAGTCATGCAAGATTCAGGGTGTGTCCATGAGAGAGAGCAAGACATGACAAAAGTAGGATAAACCTTTGTTAGAGCTGATGAAATCTAGAAGCAGAAAGAGACCAGATTTTTTTAATTTAAATTCTTTATTGTTTAAAGTATTACATGAGTCTCCTTTTTCCCCCATTGACCTCTCCCTGCCTGTTCTGACCCCCAGCACATGCCCTCACTCCCCTACAGTCTGTGTCCATTACTTATGCTCATATGCATGCATACAAGTCCTTTAATTGATCTCCACCCCCCTCCCCCTTTCTCTCATAGGTTGGACAATATGTTGGATACTTCTATGTCTCTGGTTCTATTTTTCTTCAACAGGTTGTGTTGGTCATTATATTCCACAAATGAGTGAGATCATGTGATATTTATCTTTCTCTGACTGGCTTATTTCACTTAGCATAATGCTCTCCAGTTCCATCCATGTTGTTGCAAATGGTAAGAATTCCTTCTTTTTTTACAGCAGCATAGTATTCCATTGTGTAGATGTACCACGGTTTTCTAATCCACTCATCTGCTAATGGATACTTACTCTGTTTCCAAATCTTAGCTATTGTAAATTGTGCTGCTATGAACATAGGGGTACATATATTCTTTCTGATTGGTGTTTCTGGTTTCTTGGGATATATTCCTAGAAGTGGGATTAGTGGGTCAAATGGGAATTCCATTTGTAATTATTTGAGGAAACTCCATACTGTTTTCCACAGTGGCTACACCAGTCTGCATTCCCACCAGCAGTGCAAGAGGGTTCCTTTTTCTCCGCATCCTCGCCAGCATTTGTCATTTGTTGATTTGTTGATGATAACCATTCTGACAAGTGTGAGATGGTACCTCATTGTCATTTTGCTTTGCATCTCTAGAATGATTAGTGACTTTGAGCATGTTTTCATATGTCTCCTGGTCTTCTGTATGTCCTTTTTCAAAAAGTGTCTACTTAGGTCCTTTGCCCATTTTTTGGTTGGATTGTTTATCTTCCTTGTGTTAAGTTGTGCGAGTTCCCTATAAATTTTGGAGATTAAACCCTTATCGGAGATAACATTGGCAAATATGTTCTCTCATGAAGTGGGCTTTCTTGTTGTTTTGTTGGTTCCTTTTGCTGTGCAGAAGTTTTTTATTTTGATGTAGTCCCATTTGTTTATTTTCTCCGTAGTTTCCATTGCCCTAGGAACTGTGTTGGTAAAGATATTGCTACGACATATGTCTGCTATTTTGCTGCATATGGAGTCTTCAGAGATTTTTATGGATTCCTGACTTATGTTTAAGTCCTTTATCCATTTTGAGTTTATTTTTGTAAATGATGTAAGTTGGTGGTCTAGTTTCTTTTTTTTTTTTGCATGTATCTGTCCAATTTTCCCAACACCATTTTTTAAAGAGACTGTCTTGACTCCATTATATACTCTTGCCTCCTTTGTCAAATATTAATTGAGCATAATGGCTTGGGTTGATTTCTGGGTTCTCTGTTCTGTTCCAGTGGTCTATATGTCTGTTCTTGTGCCAGTACCAGGCAGTTTTAAGAACAAAAGCCCTGTACTGGACGGCTTCACAGGGGACTTTTACCAAACATGCAAAAAACTAAAACCTATCCTCCTCAGACTATTCCAAAAAATTCAAGAGGAAGGCATACTTCCATGCTCTTTCTATGAAGCCAGCATTTCCCTAATACCAAAACCAGATAAAGGCACTATGAAGAAAGAGAATTATAGGACAATATCCCTGATGAACATAGATGCTAAAATCCTCAACAAAATCCTAGCAAATCAGATTCAGCATTACATTAGAAAAATTGTACACCATGACCAAGTGGGATTTATTCCAGGGATGCAAGGCTGGTACAATATCCACAAATCAATAAACGTGATACATCACATAAACAAATTGAGAGACGAAAATCACATAATCATATCAATTGATGCAGAAAAGGCATTTGACAAAATCCAATACCCTTTCCTGATAAAAACTCTCAGCAAAATGGAAATAGATGGATCATAACTCAACATAATGAAAGCCTTATATGACAAACCTACATCCAACATCATACTCAATGGGCAAAAACTAAAACCATTTCCCCTAAGAACAGGAACAAAACAGGGATGCCCACTTTCACCACTCCTGATCAACATAGTACTGGAAGTGCTAGCTATAGCGATCAGACAAGAAGAAATAAAAGGCATCCAAATTTGAAAAGAAGAAGTAAAATTGCCATTATTCACAGATGACATGATAGTGTACGTAGAAAACCCTAAAGAGTTCATCAAAAACTACTAGGCTTAATAAATGAATATGGCAATGTAGCAGAATACAAAATTAACACCCAGAAATCTATGGCTTTATTATATACCAATAATGAACTCACAGAAAGAGAAACAAACAAACAAAAAAACAAAACAAAAAAAAACAATCCCATTTACCATTGCAACTACAAAAATTAAGATACCTAGGAATAAAGTTAACCAAAGAGGTAAAGGACCTGTACTCAGAAACTTATAGGATGCTAAAAAAAGAGATAGAGGAAGACATAAACAAATGGAAGAATATACTGTGTTCATGAATTGGTAGAATCAACATCATTAAAATGTCCATACTACCCAAAGCAATACATAGATTCAGTGCAATCCCCATTAAATTACCAGCGGCATATTTCACAGACCTAGAACAATCTCTCCAAAATTTTTTCTGGAATAAAAAAAAAGACCCCGAATAGCTGCAGCAATCTTGAGAAAGAAGAACAAAGTTGGAGGGATTATAATACCAGATATCAAGCTACATTACAGAGAACAGAATTTTTGATGGATCCTCAAAGTGAGTAGTTTAAGTCGCTGAGATGATGAGAGGACAAAGTATGCACTCAGTGTAAAGAGGTAAGCTGAGTTGAAAAGTCCTTCAGTGGTTGGGAGTGAATAGAAGATGGTAGGAAGTTGACAGCATGAAGGGAGCAGAGGGAGCACCACTGATATCACTGATTTCAGAGGAACAGAAATCTCCAGAAAGAAAGATGGCGATGTTTTCAAGTTTGTAATGAAAAACAAAAGAGGATATCTCTCTCATCTTCTGGCCATGTCAGTTTCTTGTAAGAGAAAATCCAGTCTCAGCTTGCTAGGGCTGCCTCCTTGAATACTCAAGACTAATTATTCAATAATCAGAAGATTTATAACTTTATCCTAAGCTATTCCAAAAGGCAAAGAAAACATCATTTTTTAAAGAAATTGTAGATTGCCTACTAATAACATCCTATTTTGTTTTAATATACATTTTTAATAAACTCAACTGCATTTCTAATATTTTAAGAAGTATTTTTCCTACTCTTCATTGTTACAGCTACTAAAAGGGATTTACCAAGTTTATTAGTTAGTTTGATTAGTAACAAACTCAAAATCTCAGTAGCTTACAATCTGCATTTCTTCCTTTCTTGTGTTACTTGTCCATGACTGTTGGCCAACTGCTGTGGTTCTGTTCCATGTGTCTCCACATTCCATTGTCTACTAGTATGATGAAAGAACAGACCTTGTTTAGAACACGAAGAAAATAGTTGGCAAAAATTTCCAGTGCCTTCTAAAGCTTCTGCTCAGTTATAGTGTTACATTCACTCAAATTTCACTGGCTGGAGCTGGTCACACAGTCAAGCCCAATTACATAGGGGGACACAGCGGTGACATCACTTCTCTCATCAGTGCTTTGCATGTCTCATGGCAATGGATGAAAATATGTCATAGTCTTCAAGGAAGATAAAAAAAAGAAAAATATGGGACAATAAAAACAATCTAATACAACAAGCACTGAAAACTTATGCTAAATACTTCAGATGATCACAGGAAGAATTTACTTATTAATTAAACTCAAATTCAGCTCATAGACATGTGTCTGTCAAGGTTAAAACAATAATTAATGGGTCATGTCTATAGCAGCCAAAGGAATAAGGAACTTATGAAATTTGGCAATGTAGCAGAATACAAAATTAACATAGATGTAGCAGAATACATAATATACAAAATAGATGTCAAGATTTTTTTTATACTATGGAAAATAAATACAGGTAGAGACTGGAACAGAATTGCTTCTGACTAACTGAAGCATAATATATAGTCAAACTTGCCCCTTCTTCAGGAGTATCAACATCTGTTTTTTTTTTTAGGATTCTGCATAGATTTATTTTAAACTGGCATTCTTGCCTAATGATGTTATCTAGGCACCATTGGGGACTGAAAAAGAATCCCTGCTCTGTAAGTAAAGTTAATTAAACATCTGTGTAAATTAAACAAAAGAGAAAAAAAAGAAAGAAAATGAATACAGGTAAGGTGATGTGGTAGTGTTGATTCGTTAGAACAGGAAGACTGGCTAACCTGTTTACGTAAAGTCCTCCTGGAGTGCTAAGCATTATTGGTAAAATTTTCAAGCTTCAGTGTCTGACCACAAAATATATTCACCCAGATACTAGTACACTTGGTTTGGTCATTACTCTGATTGCGGTTCTAACACTGGCATAAACCACATTTAAATTATAAGATATTATCTCAACTAACCAAATGGTGGAGATGTTCTTTGGGAAACAGCTCCAGATTAACCTGATACTCCTCTCTTATTTAGCTCCCTTAATGCAGACACTTTGATTATGAATATGCATTTTGGGGTTCTATTTTTATCTTTTATTCTTAAAGTGTGTTCTATATTTATTGGGAGAATAAAGTGAGCTGATTCGAGAGTATGCTACTGTTTACTCCCTACTGTCAATGATGCTGACACATATGCTAGCATTTTTAATGAACCAGATCGTGTTGCATTCCTATGAGGATTACAGGTGCTTTGTTAAAGAATACCTGAACTACGTAATAAAAAATCAGTTCTAATCTGAAGCCTTTTCCAAAGGTCACCCCATTAACTCTAATAGTTCTTAAGGCCATACAAAAATTGGGCTACTGAATTAATTCATAGAAGCCTGTAAGAAAGATAAAAAGAATTTTTTTTAAAGTAAAATGCTACCATATAATTCATGTGAATTTTGTTCATCTTGCTGTTTGAAGCATGCCATTCTTGACCTTGGAATATTTTATCATTTGGCCTTTAAACTTTTAGGTCAAATTTAATGCCACTGAGATTCACAGTCTTATTAAAATAAAGACGTGGCAAGCATCTCAGCTCTATTTGTTCTTTGTAGTGAGACAATAATGTCAGATCCGCTGAGCCAGGCACCGCAGTGTAATAGCACCCTACGGCTCATAGCATAGCAGCCCAAAGATGATACGTGCAAATTCAGACTCTAATGCTATATTAAAAGCCTCACAGTAAGTTATTGCAAAATTATGGTTCCTTGAAAATGTTTCTTTGTGTGAGACATTGCACATTCAAACATACTGAGTGTTCAATGTGGCATTTACTTTGAAGGATGATGGAAGAGTTAAACAAATATTCATAAATAATCACACAATTGTACATTATATTCAGAAATATTTAACTGAATGTTTTTACATTTCCATGAGCTTCAGAAATGCACAAAGCTTTAAGCACATATTAAGATGCAAGATTAAAAAAATAAATCTATTGTATATTATGTGAAACATTATCTGTCTACATAACTTACTGTATTTAGGTGTCATTTCTGGCTTTCAAGTATAAGAAAAAATATATAATTAATTTTATGAAAATCTTTATCACGCCATCTCAAAGAATATTTTTTAAATGGAGAAATACCCAGTGCCATTATAGTGAATCATTCACAGATTAAAGGAACATAATGGAAAACATTTATACAATGAGTATTTTGGAAGCTTGCAATAAATGGAGATGGCTCAATTTCTATTTAAGAGCCTGGAAGGAAGCTAATCATGTGCTATCCTTCATCCAAAAGGGATATATTACTATTCTCTGTCTGCTCTTTTTTTTTTCAGGTTAGAATGTTTGGCTGAAACAAACAAACAAAATCTCTAATCACTAATTAAGGCACCTTTCATATTTGGCAGAAGGAACCTGTGGCACACAGGAAGTTGGTACCTTCTACATGTTTTGGAGACAGAGTAGGAAAAACAATCCTGCTGCCAAGAGGCAAGAGCACTTCATAGAATTGTTCAGGACGCACCATATGACTCTCGTCTTGGCACCTAAAGGGATGCTCAGAGAAATTTAGAAGACAATCCAAACTGTGGGTTGGAATGGGAGTTAGGTAGATGAAGACAGAATGCACCTTTTCTCCTTTCAGAAAGAGCGAATGTAATTGTTGCTGTGTTTCCTCTTTGGAAATGTGTACAACAATGGGTGAGGTGTAGGAATCTCCTAACCCTGGTATGATTACAACTGTCAATCACTTATAGTATGAATGCAGTGCTTTAGCAGGTGATATGGTGCAGATTTTGGAATAACTAGTGCTTGTGGGTCTTCATGAGTCTCCTTTTGGTTCCATAGCAGCTGAGATCCTTACAATAGCTATAGTACATACTTGAGGGATTTACAAAGGAATGAAAATATGACACCGAGTCCTTTCTGACATCCTCCTGCAGCTGAGTAATTTACATTTTGGCCCATTTCCCATAATTTCTCCTTTTTCTTTCTATCACAAACCTTTATTAAGTATTCTTAACATGTGGACATTGGATAGACTCTTGTACAAAACTTGAAGAAGGAAGGGAACATGATTTGAGGACCAAAGGTGATCATTTTAATTTTAAGTGAATGAAGTCAGTTTTTAGAAAAAGGGAGAGGATATCAAGATATTGAACTAAGACATAGTTGCAATATAAACAAGGAAAATGTAGAAAAACAAGGTAAACAATTAGAAAATGATTTACAAAACTGAGAAGAATAAAGCAATATTGCCCTTACTTTTTAAAAAAACAAACAAATTTGCATTGACTTCAGAGAGGAAAGGAGAGGGAGATAGAGATAGAAACATCAATGATGTTAAATACTGTTACCCAGATAATCAGAGAATGTAACTAGACATTTATATCATTTATATATTTAGTTTTCTTCTCCCCCCTTCAGAAGGTCTATCTGAAAGTTTGTATCATATAAAGGGAGCATGATGAACAATGCATATTTTGAGCATGATAAAAAATTAAAATGGCTCTGCACATATGTTCACAATAAAATTTTTCCCCTAAGATCAAAAACATCTGCCATACCTTTTCCTTCTCACAGGCTTACATTCTAATATTATGTTCCAGAGCCATCACTTAAAAACTGGACTGGATTTCTATATGTCTGAGTACAACAAAACAGCCAAAAGTTTCCTTCTCCCCAATTAACATCTGTGAGCCATCAGATCAGTTCCCTATGCGGCTGCTTTTTTGTGTAGATAAAGGGTCACCTTTTGACTAAACCTTTCCGTCCCAGTTGCAAATGTTTGAGCAACTAAAGGTTAAGTATTTTATTACAGGACTTCTGCAGATACTGGCACTGGATTGATCCATACCTGGCCAAATTGTTCAGAAAACCATATCTGAACAATACAGATATCTAAATATCTATGAAAGTTAAATATGTGAATTAACTAGACAGTAGAAATCCTTTCACAATTAAAAAAAGAGAAAATATATAAATAATGTCTGCTCTGTTCTTTCTCTTCAGTTGTTTAGGATATTCTTACGGTAGTCTATTCTTACTATCTACCTCTTCATTCCCAAGACAAAACATCTCTGCCTTTTTTTCAAAGATTTTGCACTCTCTTATAGATCAGTAAGTCATTTGAAAGCAGTAGCATGTTATTTATTTTGGTATTCAGCCCATTACAAGATGCCTGAATTCCAGGACTTAAAAATGGTTGTTGAATATTTTCATAATGAATGGACAAATAGGTTGAGACTATCCCTTGGAATAAACACAATTTCTCTTCCCTTCTCTGAAATCTTATCACAATGTTAACACATTTAGGAGCTCCAGTTCACCATTTACTAGGCTGCAGACATCTATATTCATTTGGATTTCAGCAGTTTAAGTACCCACTTCAGGTTCAATCTCATAACTGCTCTTCTGAATCCTCTAGTTTGGGTGGAGTATTTTGTCACGCTGCTATGTAATCTTGGATTCTCACATTCTTCCCAGCCTAGTTTGATTCTTTGTTCCTAGCTATTGTATCTTGGGTCACTCTTGTGTCATACCCATATCTGTCTATTTCTAATGTTTATTTTGCACAGTTGCAAAATAAATTTTAATGTATCCCTATTTTTTACTTTTAAATTTGTTTTATAAATTGAAATTTGATAGCAGGTTTCTTTTAGAAAAATACCTTTATTCAAACTGTAGTTCACTGAAGAGCCTTTGTACTTGATTTTCAATTTAAGTATATAGTTAGAAATTTGATAAGTAGAAAACAACTTGTGTGAACCTTTTATACAAGTGCAATTTACAACACATTTATTGCAAATTTCTACCTAACATAAAAGAGTATGTTTTTTACAAATGTTTTAGAAAGAAAAAAATTTAAATGTCAAAACTTTACTTTTTAATGTATATAGCTCCCTTTGAGTCAAAAATATACATACATCATGTTGAACTAGACAAGCTATAGGACAGCTAGGAATTTTACTTTAAAAAATCAAGCAAATTGAAACATCTTCATGAGCATGTGTCTATACTTGGTCTTTGGGGAAGACTGAGAAGATAAGCCCTTCCTTCTACCTCCTGATTCTCTACTGGAATGTAAAAGCCCACCTCCTGTGCACCCTCACCCATACTCAACAATGAAGGGGTGGCCAAATTGACAGCAGTTTTCATCTGGTTACTCTCTGGAATCATCCTTATGGTTTTCCAACATGTGTCCATGCACATATTCACAAGACTAGGTGATCGAGGACACCCCAACTACATTTTCCATCTATTCCTCTGTGCCATGAATTCATGTATGTCGAGTATATGTCTTGACAATATCCTTTGTTGGAACCTAGTATTGTCCCCATTTAAATTTATGTAGACTCTGACAAGGACTGATCTAGGAAAGGGGGGTTGTATAAGAATAGGATCTTCACTCAGTTTTTTATTTTGCTCTGGAACAGTTGCTAACAATTTGAATGCCCCAAATAGCTGTTTTCCTCAGACTAAGGGCCTTTGTGATTCATAATGATTAGTAAAAACAACAACAACAACAAAAACATGTAGTTCTTTATGCTAATTTTATCTTAACCCCACTATTCCTTCACCTTCACCTTCAAATTCATTTTCACTGTATTGTTTGTCAGGTCTTTTGTTTCCTCCCCCACCAAGTGTCATGTCTGAGCACTTCAACTTCATGTCTCTTTCACCATATCATTCCTCATCAATATGTTTCCTCTGCTTACCTAGGTGGAAATAGCAAATAGTAAAATGGCCGTAATGTCACAAATTATTTTAGTGCAATAGGTTTGCTCAATAGTTTTCACAGGCAGTGAAATACATCTGTGTTGAAAATGAAAAATTATTTTAAATGGATAGCTTTTTAGTTACTATCATTGCTATAAATAAATGTAAACACCTGAAAAGTAAACATTGTCTGAATAATTGAAATAGTCTTGCATCTAAGTTTTGAGTGATTATATTTTTTAAGATTATCAATTAAAAGAGAATCAAACTTTCTCAGTTGGATAATAAATGGAAGAGTCATAAAAAAGAATGAGGACCAAATTCAAAAACCATGTATTTTGGGTTTTGTTCTGCTACTGTTATGTAATGATTTTATCTAAGACGTTTAATCTCTCTGAACTTGCGTTTTGTATCTATTGAAAGATGATAACAGTACATGACTTAACCCACTCATAAAATTTCTGTAGGAGAATGGATGGCTTTTTCACATTCTGAAGCTTGGTTAGTTATTGGTTAAAGAAACAGCGTTAGGTCCTTCAGAATCCTGTTCAAGTCTATCAATCCACAGGGCAGATCTGGACAGCAGTGTGCTCTGATGAAATAAGGTATTTAAACATTCATCTTTCTGGGCACCACAGCAATTGATCATCTAGAGACTGTGGCTTCTGCTTACCATATTTTAAATCTATGTGCAACTTGCTTTAACATATGTCCACATTTGTTCATAAAATTACACATGAAAAAAATAATAATATTGACAAGCTAATAAAGGATGGTGAAATCAGTCCATGGTGCCACATGTGTCACCACAAAATCTTGTCCAAGGGAATTTTGTAGTCTCCTATATTTTTGCTCTGTGAAAGGGCTGCTGGAGGAATGATCTATTAACTGTTTATAAACCTCAGAAATACCATCACAATCTTTATTTGGAAAAGGTAAATCACAAAGCAATGTTCTAGGGCACCACAGAACTTTCCTTACAAATTTCAATACGTCTTTGTCTCTGAAGCCAAACATTCCCTGCTCATCCTTCCCACCAGAGAACGCAGCACACAAGGCTGCTAATAACTAAAACTCCTCTTATCAAATGAGACACCTGATCATCTCACTTATCAAATTACGCATGGTCTGTCCATCAGTTTCTTCAACTTTATTCAATGCTGTGTTTCTTATTCTTTCTCTACAGTGTACATACTATGTGATTCCACTATGACATCTTCTAGTATATGGGTAACAAAATAGGATAGTCTTCAAATGCATAATATATTTAGAACATTAGTCAACAAACTTTTCCTTAGAAAAATATGTCAGTGTCTCTGAATATAAACTGAAAGCTGCAGTGTCATTTTTATCAACATGAAAATGTCAAAGACCTACAACAACACTTCTTGTTCCCTGATTTTAAAAAACAATGAAGATTTTCTTAATAGTCTCTGAACTAAAATTGTGAAATGAAATAATAATTATATGGAACTGAGAATATTTTAAAAATTGATACCTGCTTATTGTTAATAAATGAGTTTTCATTGGAGGCCCAGGACACACAAATGATTAATTTAAAAATTTTTGTTTTTATGCCACTTACTTTATAATAGCTATTTTCTGATGTCCATTTTGCCATTTGTGTTTTCTAGCTATGCTCACTCATAAAGTATTTAGATTGTCATTTTGGTACTTAAGGGGAACAGGGAAAGAAAAAAAAACAAATGGAAAAATAAATTTGTCAATTTTTGAGACTAAATATTACCCAAAAAGTACAAGCAGTCTGTATCTATAATAATAAAAGGGTAATATGCTATTTAGACCAGACATCTTCTGGATGTCCTTCCTGACAAAGCTGGGGCTAGAGGGAAGCCGCCTGGGTTCTAGGTGCTGGAGGGAAGCCAGTGCTGGCAGCCAGGGGAAGGAAGGCCTACTCTTGCACAAATTTTCATGCATTGGCCTCTAGTATCCATATAAGTAGAGTATTACTATGATTACCCATTGTACATATTCGTTTTGATTTTGTCATAAAAGTGTATCATTCATTACTAGGCATTTGGACTCTTTCAGACACCCAAAGGAGAAGACCCCGATCATCTCTAATACTCCCTTAGGCTAAAAATCGTAATACTGCACTTATTCTTTATTGTATTTCCATATGCAACAGGATCTGTTGCTGGATTTTCCGTTCTGACTTGTTCCATAAATGCTGACAAATGTTTAGTTATATACCAACACCGTGATCAAGATATAAAACTGTTCCTTCACCTCTAACCCCTGTACTACTTTGAAGTCAAATCTTCCCTGAACCCCAGCCCCTGGCAATCATGGCATTTGCCTTTTTCAGAGTTCTTTATAAACAGAATCATTTTTTATGTAGCCTTTTTAGTCTGGCTTTTTAAGCTTAATGTGAAGTTTTCTTCATGCAATGGAAAATTTCTACTATTATTTGTTTAAGTTTTGCTCATTTATAATACCCTCTTTCTGCATTCAGATCACCTTTATTAAAAAATTAGTATTCCTGGATTTATTCATGACTTCTATTATGTTTTTGTACCCTTTTGTTTTGTTTTGTTTGTTTATCTTTATTTAAAATATTAGGCCACTAAATTATGTCTCAGGGAGAGTATCTTTGATATGTCCATTCAGCTTTAATATTGGGTAAGCATCATGTTATCTTTAGGAAATCCTACTGTAATATTTAAGTTAAGTACCTTTAAGTGATTTTATTATTTTTATTCAAATTTTCATTTATATTTTCTAGAATTTATGTTTCAGTTAGCATCTATTTTCTTTTTATTGACTTAACTTGGCTCTATTTTGGGTACTTCTAAGAGGTATGTATATTCATGGTTTTTTCTGTTTTGTTTTGTTTTTTTTGGTTTTTTGGGTTTTTTTTTGTTGACACATAGCTACTTCATTCTAGTGTTTGAATATTATAGAAAGGGAATTTCATGTGGGTTCAAACCTGGGTTCAGCCACTTACTGCCTGTGTAACAGGAGCTTAGATCCATTGCATAACCTCTCTGTGCTTCACTTTTTTTTTTCTTTTCAAAAAATAATAGAGGTTATGATTATTTTTACCACATATATTTTTTGTGTATTTACAATTATATCTCAACAATTTTAATACACAGATTAATGTAAGAATTTATAAAGAGTAATAGCAAAAATACTAAAGCATTATTATCATTATGCTTTGCTAAAAGGATTATAATTACTTTTTACTTCCTTAATATGCTTTTATTATTTTCCAAGTTTTTTTTTATACGGAAGATTGTTTTTAGTCAACCAACATAAGCAAAATAATATAACCTTTTATAACCTATTAAGGCCCAATCTTCAATCAATATCAGCCTTTATTGGCTAAATGTTTAAATATATATAAACTATAGGCCCAGTGCACGGATTTGTGCACTGGTGGGGTCCCTCGGCCTGGCCTGCACCCTCTCACAATCCGGGACCCCTCAGGGGATGTCAGACTGCTGGTTTCAGCCCAATCCCTGCAAGGCCAGGCAAGGGACCCCACCGATGAATGAATCCGTGCACTGGATCTCTAGTATGCATATAAGGTCTTTCTGCCCCTGGTGGTCAGTGCGCGTCATAGCTACTGGTCGAATGGTTGAACGGTTGCTTAGGCTTTTATATATATAGATGGAAAATGCTTCCTTATAAATTTACACCAGTGATATTTTGTTTTATTCAAACTCATACTTTTTTACATTAATCTTAAATCAGTATAACTGGAGTCCAGGACTGATTATCTCCTCTTGTATTGCAGCAGATATGCAAGTTTTGATGACATTTTTTTTTTGTTTGAGATTCTCTGACATGAAAAGAAATTTGTACAAATTAGTTCAGATTGAATCATCCCAAAGGAAAAGCAAGTTGTTAATACTAATGAGAAAAATATTTATTACTAAATAATTGTAAAATGAAGAAAATTCAGACAGGAGAAAGATTCATACAAGTACAGACAACGTTTAGCTGTGTTAAATCCAGGATTGTGGATTTTCATTTCTCAGTAAGCACTGATGCCATTAAATATGGTAGATACAAGCAATTTGAGAGAAGGCTGGTCATTTCAATAACATGTAGGAAGCTAATGTTGGGAATATTTTGTTTTTAAAGCTATCACATGGAAAAGTAAGGTGACTTTCAGAAGAGTGGCTAGGTATTAGGTTATTAAAAATAATTAGATGATAACTCATAAGTCATTTTTTAATTTTCTTTTATTCAGACAGAATTGAACTCCTAATGAGAATAATATATTCTTACATTGTTTTACACACATACAACACATACAATTAGAGAAATGATTACTTCTAATTCATTGTTGTTGCGAACCATTCTATACAAACAATTTTCCTATTACAATTTTACTGTATTATGATGTTAAAGTTTAAAGTTAATTCAAGTGGAATAAGAAATTTATAAAATAATAAACAATTTACATCTGAAAGAATAACAATATATCACTTCATAAATGATAAAAGTTATAAATTTATGAATAAAAAATTATGAGCTATCATTTATGTCAATGTTTACAAATGAACATTCTGCCCTCCAGATGGTGTATTATTCTCTTACGTTTGGTGTTATCTCTAGAAAATATTTTTAATTTTCAAAGCAGTAGGAAGTACATATGACTTTCCTATTCTTAAAAACTTGAAAAGGACACTTCTGTTAATGAGAAAACAGGTTGTGGTTAAATTATTATAATTAATTTACTGTTATTAAAATGTAACTTTAATATCTTCACCAATTATTAGCAAGTCAGAACATTTTGTATACTTTGCAGAAAAACATCCAAAAGTAGTATAAACATTTATTAGTGAAGACACATTTGAAATTCAGTTATGTCACCTTCTGTCTTTAAGATTCCCTATAGTTGTCCTGCTTTGAAGTTAAATTAATGTGGATTAAATATCAATTTTAAACAAATCATATAGCTAATAATTTAATTTAATACACATAACTTTATTATGGATTGCCATCAGCTTTCATTTCCTTATTGTCTTTAATACAAGACTAATGTTTCCCCTGGCTCGGTAGCTCAATTGGTTAGAGCATTGTCCCAATATGCCACGGTTGCAAGTTCAATCCTCCCCACCCTGTCAGGGCACATATAAGAAGAACCAATAAAGGCATAAATAAGTGGAACAACAAATTGATGTTTCTCTCTCCCTTCCACTGTCTCTCTCTAAAATAAAAAAAGACTAATTTTTATTAGTCTGCTTTGAGAATTCTATCCCAATTATATCCTATATAATAAAAGGCTAATATGCAAATCAACTGAATGGCAAAATGACTGGTCACTATGATGTGCACTGACCACCAGGGGGCAGACACTCGTGCAGGAGCTGCCCCCTGGTGGTCAGTGCGCTCTCAGAGGGGAAGTGCTCCTCAGACAGAAGCTGGCTCATGGCTGGCAAGTGCAGTGGCGGTGGCGGAAGTCTCTCCCACCACTGCGGCAGTGCTAAGGATGTCTGACTGCCAGCATAGGGGAGCAGGGTGTGGGCCTAAGCCGGCAGTCAGACATCACCCGAGGACTCCTGGACTGTGAAAGGATGCAGGTCAGGCAGAGGGACCCCCCACCTGAGTGCACAAATTTTGTCCACCAGGCCTCTAGTATACATATATTTATATATACAGTATAGTGCAAAAGTATGTTTACAGTTATTTGTATGGAAAATACTAGAGGCCCGGTGCACGAATTCATACACCAGTGGGGTCCCTCAGCCTGGCCTGCAGGATCAGGCTGAAACTGGCTCTCCGACATCCCCTGAGGGGGTCCCAGATTGTGAGAAGGCACAGGCCAGGCCGAGGGACCCCACTGGTGCATGATCGGGGCCAGGGAGGGACTCGAGAGGTTGGCCAGGTGGGGAGGGACTGCAAGAGGGCTCCAGGGCATGTCTGGCCCATCTTGCTCAGTCCTGATTGGCCAGACCCCAGCAGCAAGCTAACCTACCGGTCAGAGCGTCTATCCCCTTCTGGTCAGTGCACATCATAGTGACTGGTCAACCAGTCAACTGTCTGTCTCCTGGTGGTTAGTGCATGTCATAGTGAGTGGTTAAGCGTCCTTAGCATATCATTAGTATATTATGCTTTGATTGGTTGAATGGCCGAATGGATGACCAGTCCTTCTGGATAAAGCTGCCGTGGCGCGGGCTGAGGCAGAGGTGGTGAGGGGCAATCAGACAGGCAGGCGAGCAGTTAGGGGCAATCAGGCAGGAAGGCAAGTGGTTAGGGGCGATCAGGCAGGCAGGCGAGCAGTTAGGAGCCAGTGGTCCCAGATTGTGAGACGGTGCAGCCCGGGCTGATTTCATGCACCGGGCCTCTAGTATATATATAAACATTTGAATCTTGTAGATGTAAGTATACTGGTTTATCAAATCCACAACTATTTAATTTTGTTCACAAAATTGTATTTATATGTATATGCTAATTATAACTGGAAATGCAGTTTTTTACCATATAAAAATATTCTTGGAACTTTTATTAGACTAGAATGGGAGTAATCACATAAAGAGCATAAAAGATTAAAATTATGGTGCAACACACACCAAAGAAGTTTGAAAAGGCACTCGGTGAACCAGATTAATAAAGGTCTCTGAAAGCAATATTGCTTTTCTGTGTTGAAGTGCGTTGAGATATACTAAAAGTTTCAATATACTAACATGCTCACATATCTTTTTAAGTTATTAACCCTTCTGTTGGACAATGGCATTCCATGTCTAGTCTCACAGGCATAGCTTATGGAAGAAATATGATGAATGAATTGATCTGCAGTTGCTCTACAAAAAAAAAAAAAAAAACCCACAAGAATCTAACCTCCTAGCAAGGGCATTCTTGGTCCGGTGTTATATTAATGCCTGTAAAATATTTGGAAATTATGTAAAGATAAATGTGAACATAGGTATTAGGGAATCTATCATTCTCACCACTGCCATTCAATTGAAATGATATCATTCAGTTGAAAACTAGCTATAGGACAGAAGTTGTTTAAAAATATAGCTATGACAAATTTTAGTTAAAAAGCAAAAAATAAATTTTATTAGTTGTTGATAATCTCTATCTAAAATATAATCTATTTTTCTCCTAATAATTCCTTCCATTAATGTAACTTTGTATAATGGCTCATATAAGTGCTACCTGAAAATAATTTGGAAAGATAGATTGGGACCATGCTTTTCTAGAAAAAGAAAAGTCATTAAAATGTCCAAGTATAAGACTAATAACATAAATAAAATATTTTTTTAAATTAAGAATTGCTTACAAAAACTGGAGGAATGACAAGTTGAAAAGAATATATTTAAGAAGGCATCAAAAATTTACAGGGACAATCATAATAAAATAAACTTCAGTTGATAGTGATAACTAATCATCTGAAATAGTAAATTTAAGTAATACTGAGAGTGTCGTGTCAATAGGATTTGATGACCTATTTGATGTAAGATGAACTAAGGAAATCAGAATCTAAAATTGCTCTATCTCAGGCCAGTTTGGCTCAGTGGATAGAGCATTGGTCCGTGGACTGAAGGGTCCTGAGTTCAATTCCAGTCTAGGGCATGTGCCTCCATTACAGGCTCGATCCTTCTGAGAAGCATGATTTAAATAGTAAGAAGATAAAATTTATATTCAGAATGTTGGGTTTAATGCACCAGTGGTATTTATTTTGTACAAATAGTAAAAGGAATATCTAGCAAGCAGTTGAAAATTAAGGGCATTGAGGAAATTGTACGAAGTATAGTGTATTATATTATACACCTCATTTAAAACAGTATTAGCAAGTATCACTGTAACAAAAGATACAAGATGGCAATAAGTCCATTTTAGAACAAATTATGTCAAACATTAAAATATACCTTTTCTGGAATAAGTGAAAATTATATTCATAGTATGTCTATAATTTTGGAAGTGAGTCAGTCCTGAAAGTAAAGGAAATTTGGAAGTAGGTAAGAAAAAGAAAAAGAAAATCAAGAAGGAACTAGCTTTGTCACACTCTTTGGGGGCATTTGACATTAGCAATGCAAAAGATTTAAGAACTCCTTCTCTACCAAGGCAACATCCTTCACCATGGACTCATTTGGTCCTTTGCTAAATTATGTAGAACTATGATTATGGTCACCTTATGACTTATTGTCGAGCCATGAGACAGAGTGCAGACTGGAACATTCCTGGCCATGTCATTACTTAGCCTTTAATATTTGTTCTCTCAGTATAAATATTGCTCACTAAAAATAATATTGTGATAAACATGAGCTATTCAGTTTGGTTCAAGCTGAGTTCAAATCGATAATTCATGACATTTGTACTTCATTTTTTAACTTTTTTTAGGAATAAATTTAACTAAGGTAGTGAAACATCTGTACCCTGAAGAATATAAAATATTAAAATATTGACACTTGTACTTTATATTTAACCCTAGAGTGGGGTGGAGGTGATTTAACTGCCTTAAACTTACAGGTCATTCTTAAAATCTCTTTATTCTGCCTTGATCATTTTACAGTGATTTGTTCCATCTCACGTCATCTCAGCATTCTGAGTCACTCTGTTACAATGCTTGTCAACTGGCCACACCTGTTTAGTGTATCCTACTTTGAGAATGCCATTGCCTTTAAGCAAATAATCAGAACATTTACATGTGAATGGAGAACATTCAAGTATACATATTTCTACATAAATATCTACCTGATTTGGTGAGGAAGTGTTAAAAAATAAGGACTGAAAATATTCTTCAAAATTGTATGATAAGAGATTCATTCTAAATCTAGTGCCTGTGAATATATATTGACCTTGATTATAGAGTCTAAAATTAGGTTCTAATAAATCATATTTAATATGAAATATCTTCTATCATTTATATACATGTATTGTGGCTATAGTTTTTAAAGATTCTATAAATATTATTTTTACCCATTAAAAAAAGTAATTCTCAGGGTCAAATTTACCTAAGAGGAAAAGTTACAGAATGTTACATAAATGCACATAATTAACTGTCTTCATATATGCTCATTTTTCTAAATATCTTAATTTATTAGTGGGACAGGTCCTTCAATTCTTATTAACTATGCACATGGAGAGCATTAGCTATGCTATTCTAATTCATTTTCCCTTCTGCAAAGCTAATTATAACTAATCACAAGGGTTTCAAACTTGGTCAGCATCACTTGTAACTGGAAATTGGCAAGGCTCTTTGTTCTGGGAATGAGTAGACAGAAAAGATAGGGCACAGGACAGTGAAATGACCTGGCCATATTGTTCTGTTCACATATCACCTTTAAAGCTCTTTTCCAATATCCATTAAACATCACTTAAAATGATAAATTGGCACAAAATACTAAGGAAAACAGCAATTAGTTCTAATTAAAAGTTTTTAGAACAAATGTATTTAATTGATTTTTACTAACAAATTTATTAAGAAATAAATGACATAAATGCATCCAAATAGTTAACTAGAAAAAATTATTCTTAATTTTAATGACATACTGGTGATTGATCTTCACACTATGGACAGAAAGCATATCATCTTGTTTTTCTAATCTTAATATAATCAATGGCACTTCAGACCTTTTATATTATTATAAACCAAATCAATGTGTCATAATAATATAAGTCATTCAGTTTGGTTCATACTGAATCCAAAGTCAAAGCCATTTATTATTTTAATAATACAATTATTTTGTTTATTGATTTATAGAATGAATTTTATATCTCAGACATTACAGGAGAACATAGTAGTATGAAATATGTAAGAATAATCATAAATATAATTTACACTTTCCTTTTTGACATAGTTGAGAAAGATTTTAATATAATCCCAATTTTTATTTTATATTGCACAATAATAAATGAATATGTTTTATATTTATATAACAGGGAAATTCATACACATTGATTATTCATTTTAAATTTTCAAGATATTTTTATAGTCATTATTTATCTAATATATAATCTGGTGATTATTCCATGCATTTATTTAAAGCATATAACCTCCAAATGGTTAACAAATGCATCCAAAAGTTTGCCCTATACACTCTTGCATTCATCAAATATACTAGTGTGCAGGAAAATATCTTCTTTAAGATCTCTGATGTTTCATCACAGACAGGTTAATGTTAGCCTGGAGGACAAGATCCCTTGGATCCTGCGGTTCAGGTCTCCTACTGTGCTGCTTCCCAGGGCCTACCTATTACATTCTGTCTCATCCCTGATCGTTTCCTATTAATAGTATAATAGTATCACTATTATTCCTGAGTCATCATCTATATTCAAGTTCAGGTCTCCCACTGTGCTGCTTCCCAGGGCCCACCTATTACATACTGTCTCATCACTGTGCGTTTCCTTAGTATCACTATTATTCCTGAGTCATCATCTATATTCAGCTCAATATCACTTCAACTCTGTAGACAAATCAATAGTCGATCACTTGTATATTCAGAGCACTTTCTCTAAAATGTTTATGGTCCTTATTACCTAGTACTCCAACATTTGTTTACATTCTACCTTCCCTATTAAAGTAAAATGATTTCAAAAGACACAATTATGCTTATTTCTTCTTTATATACCAACATTTTGGCTTAACTCTGGCTAGAGTTGAGTTTAACAAGTTAGGAGGAAGTGAAGAAAATCCTTAAAAAAAGGATTGATTCAAAATAAAACCAAATAGATATATTAAATATAGACATTCAAACATTCTGCCCAAAAGGCAGGGACTATTTTGACAGTAAGTGTAATTTGATTGATAATAAATAACCTAGGACAATTCACAGAATTTCCATTACAACACAAGTATAAACACTTACCAAAGTTCTCAGAGACTCATTATCCTGGATCCTGGAAATAAATGGATCTTGTCTCCATAGATACCCCCTGTAGTGAGTGGTGACAGCTATGCTAAGCTTCACATTTAACTGTATCACTGCTGCTTGTTGTTTCTTTGAGTAATAGCAAAAGTGTCCTAGATTCACTGTTTTCAGATTTACTACCAAAACAGTATGTGTATCAGGAATGGCAATTTTGAGGACTTCAGAGTCCTATACAACCTTACTTAAACCTCTGTACCTCAAAGCCAGATGGTAAAAGAGAATTTTTCAACTTTCAGGCAACTTTACAGGCATTTGTTTGTAGGTGGACAGCATGTGTACACAAATGGATTATTAGATGTAGAATTGTCTGTGTGATCTTGGGCAGGTAATTCAACTTCTCTGTACTTCATTTTTCACAAATGAACATTGAAGAGATTAGTCTGTATGATATCTAAGGTTCTTGTCATTATTGTAATGCCCATTAATTGCCTCAGATTGTCTGTGTTTTATGCTTCTATAGTTTAACCTTTTCCAAAAATATCTATATATAAAACCCTAATATGCAAATAGACTGATCTGCAGAACAACCAAACAACCAGTCACTATGATGTGCTCTGATCACTAGGGGGCATGCGTGAAACATGGCAGTGGTGGCCACAGCGGGATGGTGAAGCAGGTGAGTGGGGGCACCAGACCAAGGGGGGAGGGCACCAGTCGCTGTCATCAGGGTGAGTCTTGGGTGGTTACTGAAAATTCTTTGCTCCCATGCACCGTGGACCCACTGGCACTTGCACCAGCTGCTGGTGCCAGAGCTGCCGCTCACACCCACTGCCAGCGCCTGGTGCCGGCCCGATCACTTGGCACCATCAGCAGGTGCGAGTAGGCGGCTGCCGGTCCCGATCGCCCCTCAGGGCTTCTCCATCTCCCCGTGCTCCTGAGGGGCAATTGGGGCTAGCAGCCATCTCTCACACCCGCTGCTGGCAACGGCC
>NW_005363247.1:11089266-11099645 GCF_000412655.1 Myotis brandtii
TGGGAGTGGCAGCGGTGGGAGCAGGGCTGCCAGCAGACAGGGGACTGGGGGCTGCACTGGGAGGGGCCTGGTGGGGGCGCAGAGGATGGGCCGAGACCCGCCCCTGTGCCCACCACAGCCTCACAGCCCACAGTTCCTTTCAAGGTGCATGAATTCGTGCACTGGGTCCCTAGTATATATCATAAAATTGTTTCACCCATTGTATTTAGTGGATCTCCTTTCTCCTACTTACCAAGTGCACTACCTCCCAATTCTCCTTAAATGAGTGATTAAGTACAAAAAACTGACACATGTTGTCTTCAATCTTAGGCCACACATGTGTGCACTTGCCTTAACTTCTGTGCCTGGTTTTATGTTTTTTACTATAGGAATTCTCAGACACTTTACTATCATGATGTATCTTTTGAACCTCTAATCTAGGAGTGTAGAATGCAACATCTTATTTTGCAGGATGTTTATCAGTATATTTCAAATTATAAATTTCTGATTTGTTTTGTGGCTATCAATATTTAAAGGGTCTTTTCTTCAATCAGAGTTAAATTAGTATAACCAGTCAAAAAGCTTTACTGTTCAGATGAATTTCCATTGTACATCTCATAGTCTGCTACTGAATTATTCTCAAAATTCAAAAACATTCTAAAGTGTTCATGAATATTTTCACTTTTTAAAAATAGTTATTTTTAACTTTTTCTCTACAGTTTTGTGGGTTGACTACTTACAAATATTAGGATAATTAAAATAAATAAAAATTTCTCACATGTTTAAAACTGGTACTTAGACATAAACAGATGGCTCAAGTGCAGATGTTTTCAGGTATTTGGCACCTATTCCTTTGTGGATCATAAATCATGCTTTACAAAGGCTCCAGATCTAAAATAATTAACTAACTAGCTAATTAAATAAATAAACTTTTCTTGATGCAAACTTTCCTTAAAACACAGAAGGGATTTTTGAATAAAAATAAAGTACATTAATTCTCCATTTAGCTATCTCCCTGTTTGTTTGTTTGTTTGTTTGTTTGTTTCCACCCATACAATTTATGTTTTCTACTAATATAAAGTGGTAGGGATATGAAAAGAAGGTATTGCATATCAAATTCTGATGATGTGAAATTATCCCTTATGAACAAATATATGTAGAGACAGTTCAAAGGATAATCCTGGACAATTAAATAGTATGCCTAAGAATGTTATGAAGTTCCATTAAGATTGTCAGTTGCACATATGATTTTGTATACATGTTATACATAGTAAAGTTATTTTTTAATTTACGGGCATTTCTGGTAATCTTGACACTGTTCTTCTTTCATATATATCTAATCACCATCAACTTTTATTATCCTAAAGACATTTTAGGTGATCTGATCATATTAGCCCAGTGACATTTATGCTGTGTATATTCAGAACCATTCATGAATATGAAAATTCACAGATTGACATGTTATTCATAGTAAAGTTATTTTTTAATTTATGGGTATTTCTGGTAATCTTGACACTGTTCTTCTTTCATATATATCTAATCACCATCAACTTTTATTATCCTAAAGACATTTTAGGTGATCTGATCATATTAGCCCAGTGACATTTATGCTGTGTATATTCAGAACCATTCATGAATATGAAAATTCACAGATTGCATTCTATGATACACTTTCTTGCATAAACTATTTATGGTTAAGAGCCATCATTGGTAGTTAATTTTCTTTTCAAAGCATGTTTTTCTACATGTTCCAACAAGTAGAGATAACTAATGGTTCATTGCAATGTACATGGTTTAAGTATCAACTGAGCAACTTACTCCGTTATACAGATTTTTCAGCATATGTGTTTAAAATTTGCACCTCAGAAAATTATCACTTTACTATATCTCAGGAATCTTTGAGAGTATCTTATTGGTGAAAGCATATATGTGTTTTATTTTGAAAAAATAAAAATCTAGGGAACTAACCACCTGATCAGAGGTGCAAAATGGATGCTTAGCGTCCAAAACTGAGCAAGAAGAATCTTTCTTTCTTTTTCAACTCCATCATATATGCCTTATTTGGAAAAGTTTTACATAAAATTATATGTCTGTTATTTATTTTGAGAAATCAAGAGATCTAGCAACATGGGTATGTCCATGCATGACTAGCACTGAGTAATAGGTTTCTCTTAAGATATGCATTATCCTTCTATCAACCACAGTCCTCGTGTTACTCATTAAAACTAAACAAATCATCATGTAAGTGAACAGGTTGTCCTATATAAGGTTCTGAGGATAGTGACAAACTTTATTCACAGTATTATTCTAGACTCAATATCACCTTTAAGGCCTATACCGTTATTCATGTCCATGAATAAGGTGTCCATGAATAAAGGAGGTGGATAATACTACGGAAGTCCCATGCTGCTTCAGAAGAAAAAGGGCATCTTCAGAATCACACATTTGAGGCAATCCTCATCTCCGAACACTGGTAATTTTAAATTAGTACTTATGTTTTCTTATTCCTGACAACTTCTGTTCAGGAGTTGACAGAATAATTTCAGAGTATCATGGTAATAGGTTATGCAGCATTTATTTGGCTTAAGCTAAGAAAAACCCTTATGTTTTTATCAGCAAAGAATGTCTACATAAAGATGTAGTATCAGTTATAAT
This sequence comes from Myotis brandtii, assembly GCF_000412655.1. Lineage (NCBI taxonomy): Eukaryota > Metazoa > Chordata > Mammalia > Chiroptera > Vespertilionidae > Myotis > Myotis brandtii. The sequence goes on from NW_005363247.1 coordinate 11,091,901, forward strand.
GAGGCTGTTAAAAGGAAGAAATGGAAAAGTGACATCTAGCTGAGTAGACTGATGCTAACATAATGCTGCCCAATATGGCTTGTCTGTGGCAGAACAGGAATTAGTTATTATCAACACAACAGGCTAGAAGAAAACCTGTTGTGTTAATTGTCTTCATAAATGAAAACCAGCTTCTCGTTAGTCTCCACCATAGCATTGTACCCAGGAACTCCTTGTCTTATAGAATAATGAGTGACTTCACCCGCAGTGTCACACACCACACACAGAGCAACCCTTTCATTTCTTATTACCTCAAACAGCACAGAAATCTGCCTGCATTGCAGAAATAGAGTCATATTTCAGAAAAATAAAATAGAAATACACAACATTTAAAAACAAAAACAGGAAATAGACCACATACATCCAACATTTCAAGTAAGAAATCATTGATTCCCTCTTCCTTATATCCTCTATCTCTATCTTCCTGTATCCTCTAATGAAATTTAACTATTAGCCTACCATTTCCAATCCCAAGCTTGCGTGCTGATTTTATTACCTACTTTCTATTCTGTTGCAGAAAAAGGAGCAATATAGGAAAGTAAAGTGCTGGAAAATTGCACTTTTCTAAATAAAATTGATACATCTCCTATATGTCACACACAACACATGAGCAAAATGTTTAAGAATGTTTTCCCCCTCAAGAGGACAGAAGGACCAAGAAGAAGGGTACTGCTTCTTGAGTCAGAAGTCCCAGCTCCATTTTTTACTAAGAAGTATTATCTATGTCATACAACTTTTCTGAACTTCATTTGGCTTTCCAGTAAACAGAAGATAATGGTAATAATAATAACAATAATAACATATAATAATATTTCACAGAATTTTAAAAAATAAATGTAGAAATGTAAACGCTACAAATGTCAATATAAATTACTATCTTGTTAATGTCCTTAGATTGTTTGCAGCATTCTACCTACACTCCCACCTAAGATAACAAGTATGCTTAATTCCATCTGGCTGTGACCCTGTCCACCAGGAAAAAAATCAAAATCAAGTTTCTTCTTCCTCAACTCACTTTTCACCTTAGCTGGATAAAGCCATATCCCATTCAATTTAGGCCTTTCTAGGAGATTATTTGGTTTATCAAACAAGTCTTTCATTGCTAAGGTATAATTGGATTAGGGTTTAATTAATAACATGGACTAATAACAATGATAGCAAAAATCATAATGAGGGGCCCAGGGCCTTTGAAATTGGCAGGAGACACTTTCTATATTTATATTTGTATTATGTAAAATTCTGTATATGTAAACGTATTATACATGTTTCAAATATATCATAGATATTACCTATATTATTTCATTTATAGATATATTTTTTAAAAGCTGTATTATCTCCTTTATCTAAGTACCGGATCTGAGCTACCATTCCCCAAAGCTACAGGACAACTTCTTTAATTCTGAAACAAAAGGGACATAACAAGGAAATTCACACCGAATGGCTGTTGGCAGAAGGCCTTTAAGAAGCAAAGTGACAATCTGCTCAGGGCTGGAGCAAACATGCAGTAAAGGGAGAGTATGTGAAAGGATTATCTGGGTGAATCTAGATGTCTACACACACTATCATCTTGTATACTAGGGTAATTTCCTCTAGTTGCCCTAACAGACAGACAAATGAACCTCTGTGGCTTAACTTGTTTCTCATTCTTTATAGTCTGATGCAGATCAACTGTCTGTCCTAAATCTTATATCCAATTAAGCCAACTGTAAAACACAGCCCTATGGTAATATAGCAGGAAAAAGTGAGGTGTGGAAGAGATATGTCAGCTACTAGCTGCTTAGATCTCAAAGTTACAAAGTCACCTCATTTCAAAGAAAGCCATATAGGACAAGCTTATTGCAAGGGAGGCTAAATATTGTAGGTAAGCTATCATGATCACTCCACAGAGGGGAGATGGACCACCTGATCCAAAATCTGATTCGGATAGCCAGACTCATGATACCATATATGCACCAAGAAGGTGTGTCATGAGGCTTTTCGGGGACGGTGCAAGGAAAGTTCCAAAAAAGGTCCAGAAATGTGCAAATAGGGCCAGTTGCTCTCCAGAGTATACAGGGAAGGTGATTGGCTTGTCATCATGCCCAGATGTGGAACAGAGGGGAAGGGGGAAGAGAAGAGGTTTGAAAGCTGTCAGGCCCGATGTTTAGGTAAGCCACTGTGATGTTCTGTGAAGCCTATATCCTCAGACTATTAAAGGAGGTAAAGTTCCACTAAATGGTTCAAAGCAAGGTTTGAATCAGGGTTTATTTTATTGCTACGTGTACTCTACAGTGTAATCACAATGAACTTTTTGCAAATTTCTGTTTGAATTATGTTTTTGCTGTTTTTTCTGCCCAAACATTTGCCATGGCCCTTTATTATACAGTACTCATGTGGGCTCTATGTGCCCTTAGGCTCAGTTAAGGAGATCCCTGAATCTCAGTCTGGGTCAGGGCCTCCTTCAGTGGGTTTAGCAATATAAGCTTAGCATTATTTTGAGGATTACATATAGGAGATATTTAACTGTTAACTTACCTATCTTTCAGACACTGCTTATATCATTTATGTCTTATCTATCTTTAATCACTATCCCTAACCCATTAGTGGCTGACACAAATAGGTGCTAAATAAATGTTGAATTCAAAATAAGTAGATATGGCTAAAACTCTCACTTTACACAACTTAAATTGTATCTCTTTATTTCTACTTAGCTTAAGGTTAAATCACCTCTATGCAACATGAAATCCAAAAGAGACTGATTGATTTTTCTTCTACCAGCCATAATTTACAATATCTTAATAGGTACTGGTATTTATCTTTTTATTTTTAAAATCTTCTCTCCACCATATGTTATTGAATTCCTTTCATAACTTTAACTTCCTGTCATTTCCCAAACATTTTAAATTTAAAATCTTCTCTCCACCATATGTTATTGAATTCCTTTCATAACTTTAACTTCCTGTCATTTCCCAAACATATTGTAGCCCTGCCGTTTCCATTCCCCACTAAGTTCTCCAAACCAGAACAAATCTGTTTAGAAGGATACATTATAATTTTCAATTGTCATAGTTCCATTCACTTATTCTACATATCCAATAGGCATTTTCCCCTATATTTTGACAGCTTCAGTTCCACTGAAATATTCATAATGTTCCCAGCCTGAAGCAGTGTTTTCTGTAGAAGCTTCCATAAATTCAGAACACATCAGGTGGATAAAAGATTTTGGGTTATTTTAACTATTTTGCATTGAACAAAACACATTTATCAATTTAAGGAATATTGTCAGAGGCACAATAGAGAAATGGGACTCTCTGCAGAAAAAAAGGTAAGTATTTCTTCAAATGTGGAGAAACATTTCATTAAAGTTTTTCCTGTTCATTTCCCACTATTAGAAAAGGTAGACATCTTATCCAAGCACATGACAACTATTTCAACTAATATGTTCAACTTCTATTACGGGAAAATTTCCTTTGGCTTTTTAAATTGCATTTTATTTGTAATATTTAAATACATTTAACAAGTGTGGTATTATGCATTGTACACTCCCTCAACAATGCATTCTATGAGAGCATTTACTAATTCAAATCAGCTGTCTTCATTATTTTCAGGGGACATGATGTTAAGTTTCTATGTATTGTTATTTTAGGAACTTAGCTTAAATATATCTACAGTAGCATAAAATGATGTGCTGTATTTAATTATAAAAACTATAAAGCATAGGTAATATCAAGTGTTAAGAAACAGTTGAAATGTTTACACTACTTTCAAATTAGCAGGTTAGCTTTCCACAATGTCATGGGTGCTGAAAGAATGCATGAGATCCCGGAATTAAAGACAAAGGACAGTTTATAACTTAGATAAATAGCAGCAGTCAGAGTAGCACCACTTTCCTTTGCTGGTTGCTTGAGCCTTCATTCCAACAAGATCACATGAGGATACTGTGATGATCAGGTGAATACTGCACATGTGGTGGATTGTGTTGCAGGAGAGGAAACCTGAGGTTAGGGAACATGAATCGTGTACTAATATACAGGTCTACAAGCAAAATGCTCTTTACCCAGTAGCTGGGCAAACTGTCTTTGTAATATTTGTGCAATTATATTTATTATACTAAACAGAACACAAATCTGCCCTCTATTTATTGTCTCAAGCAGTATCTCTATCTTTCATTGTCGTGTGTATCCTTGAAAGAGAGATTAGAACAAAAGCTGTCAGTGCTTCTGCTTAGATGTGCAGAAATGCAAGAGACCCATTGTAGTAGGATTTTCCAAAGAAAGAAAACAATAGGAAATATTTATATCTATACATCAATATATGAGATATCTACATACGATATCTACATATAATAACTAAGGAACTGGCTCCTATAATTATGGAGGCTGAGAAGTCCCCACGTGCAGTCAGTAAGCTGGAGACAGAGAATATCAAGTATTGTAGTCTTGTTCAGGTCCAAAGGCTTGAGACCCAGGAGAGTTGATGGTATAAGTTGAAATTCAAGAGCAGGAAAAGATTAATGTCCCAGATAAGGTAGTCAGGCAAGCAAAGTTCCCTCATACTCAGCCTTTTTGCTCCATTCAGGTCTTCAATTAATTGGATAAGGACCACCAACATTAGGGAAGGCTACTGAATCAAATGTGCATCTCACCCAGAAACAACCTCATGAACACACCAGAATAAAGTTTGAGTAAATGTCTGGTCACCCCATGGCTACATTAAATTGACATGTGAATTAACTGTCACTGAATTGTTTATTGGTTCTAACAGTTTTATTGTGGAGTCTTTTAGGGATTTTCTACATATAGGATCATGTCATTTGCAAAACAAAAATAATTTTAGTACTTCCTTTCTAAGCACAAGGTCTGGTAAGGTCCATGTTATGTGTTTTGAGTGCTTTCCCAAATAGATTTTTCTAATCCATTAGTAATAGAAAGAGTAGCAATAATTGCAGTTAGGTAGTTTCCTATGGTCAATGATCTTAACTCCATTAAACCCTATGAAGGAGCATTAAAGATGTCCTTCCCTAACATTTCTGTAAGATACATTTTGTTCTCCCTTCTCCTTTTTTTCAGAGCTAGTATGTGCTTCTTAAATGTTCCAGATTTGCTAAATCATTTACATTGTTTAGCTGATTCTTATGTGGTTTAAAAAAACAACTGGTAGTTGTATGATTGCATAGCTTAGTCAGATCTTTATCATAGTTATTAAATTATTTTTATTATTTAAGTCAATTAATAATACTGCAGTACCTTCATAGTTTAGAACAATGCTACTAATTTATACCTTTTAGGGAATGTCTTTATGGGTTTTTTCCTTTAGTGCTTGTTTTATTTTTAGATTTATGCCTTTTGTTTAGTATTGGCCAGGTATAGGATTCGATTATATAAAGGTTTGGCAACCTTTTTTTGTAAGGGCCAGATAGCAAACAGTTTTGGCTTTGTGGGCCACATAATTTCTGATGCAGTGACTTAACTCTGCCATTGGTTATGGACAATACGTCAGTGTGTGATCATGTGTTTGCTTCAATAAAATTATATGTACAAAAACAAGTGGTAGATAAAGTTTGGCCTGTGAGTTGTAGTTTGCAAAACTTTGGATTAGATTGAAAACAGTCAGTAATAAAGAAACGTTAACTAACAAAAGTATTGTCCTTTTATGCCAAACTATTGCAAAATAATACCTTTCCCTTGTTTTCATGTCATAAACTACCAATTTAATAAAAAGTAATTGGCTCATGTAATTGAATAAGGGTCGAATCTTGCAGAAGAGCAGGATTTATATTGAGTATGAACCAAATGCCCATGGACATTTTAGAAAGGACCAAATAAATGTCTGCTAATTTTATTACTGTTTGATTTCTTTTTATTACCAACTACATACCAGTACATACCTCGTTTATCCATATTTTGTTTATCCATTCATTAGTTAATGGACATTTGGATTGTTTTCAGATTTTTACTATTTCAAAAAATGTTCAAAATTGAGCTATTCTATATCATTTGAGTTTCCATATATACTTTAGATTATATTATCAATTTCAATCACATAAAAAGGTTATTCTGAGAGAAATTGTGTTGAATTTATCAATTTGGGAATAATGATCATCTTGACAAGACTGAGTCTTCTAATCCATGAATATGTAACCTGTCTTATTTAGGTATTCATTAAGTTCTCTCAACAATAATTTGTAGGTTTAAGCAAACAAGTCTTGAACTTCTCTTATTAAATCATTCCTAGATTTTGTACTGTTGTTATGCATGTGTAAATGGAATTACTTTCTTAATCTTACTTTGGAATTCTCATTGATTGCATTCAGATGTACAATTAATTTTTGCATATCAATCTTGTATCCTGTAACCTTACTGAATTTATTTATTAGTTCTAAAAGTTTATTTTTAATGGAATCTTTTGGATTATACATACAGGATCTTGTCATCTGTGAATAAGATCCAAATGGCTTCACTGGAAAACTGCAATATATGTTTAAGATAATTTTCAGAAAATAGACTATACTTCACCATTCACTCAATGAAGCCAACATTACCCTGATACTAAAGTTAGACCAAAAAAACATAAGAAAACTACAGATCAATATTCCTCATGCACATAGATAATTGATTTTAGACCATTTTTTTCTTTACTGACATATTCATTTAAATTATAAATGTTCCTCTATTCATTGCTCTAGTTGCACCCCATAAATTTTAGTGTGTGGTGTTTTTGTTTTCTTTCTAGTTAAAATCTTTCTAATTCCCCTGGAAATTTCTCTTATGACTTTTATTTCTAATTTAATTTTGTGGAGTCTAAGAAATTTCTTAATATAATTTTAGTTATATTAATTGAAAAACATTCCTGGAGAACATTCCACATATGCTTGTGAAAGATGTATATTCATTTGTTGGGTGGAGTATTCCATAGCTAGGTCAATGTAGTTGAGAGTTTATTCAAGTTTACTATATTGTTATTGATTTTCTAATTTGTCTAATAATGATAAAGAATGATGTATTGAAATTTATGACTATTTTCATTGAATTGTCTTTATCCTTTCTAGTCTGTCAGTTTTCATATTTTATGACTTGATGTGTTATGTGTGTATACTGTTTTATTTTTAATTATTTAACCAATCAACATGTAAATATCTTAATATTTAGTCATATATTCTATATTTGTTTGATACATGAATATATTTGTTTGTTCCATTACAGTGGAACAACCAGAACGACCGGTCAACCAGTGCTATGATGTGCACTGACCACCAGGGTGCAGATGATCAACGCAGGAGGAGGGGGAGGGGTACGCAGCAAGACCTGGAGGTGCACACTATGGCCCAGGGATCCCAGAACCGCAAGCCCAGAGTTTGCTTTCCAATAAAAATAAATACATTGGAAAAAAAAATAGTGGCAGGATGCTGCCACCTTGGGAAGAGCAGCTCTAAGAGGGAAAGGCCTCCCGAGGCCCCGCAGCTGGTGCACTGCGGGCTCACAGCGACTCACTGATGACGTGCGGGAAGTGCAGCCCTTATGACTCCAAAGCTGGTTGCACTGACAGCTGTTCCCCCTCCCATTCCGGGTGCAGCACTGCCAGGCCACCCTGCATCAGCTCTAGATTCCGGCTTCCTGCCTGCCCATTTGTATACTACATGCCCTCAGGGGTGTGGCTTTGGCCCCCGCAGCCCATAGCACTGCAGCACAGCCAGACAGTGATAGGACACAGCCACCAGGGCTGGCTGG
>NW_005363247.1:11099906-11124571 GCF_000412655.1 Myotis brandtii
CTTAGGACCACCTTATGTTATCCTATTTGAAATGTGAGCAAGATCTCAAATGACCCCCTGTCCTCTTTTTTTTTTATCAATAGCTCCCTTGCCCTACCTTTCTTCCTCTAAAAACTTTGCATTTTAAAAATATATATTTGATTGATTTCAGAGAGGGAAATAGAGATAGAAACATAAATGATGATAGAGAAATCATTGATTGCTGCCTCCTGCATGTTCCAAACTGGGGATCAAACCTCATGCAGTCCCTCCCGCGTCCCTCTCCCTGGCTGGCAGGACCCGGTGGCAGCACGGGAAGGAGGAGGGGGGGAGGCAGGGAACCGTGGGGTGGCAGGGCGCTAAGGGTGGCATCAGCGTCTGGTGTCCGTTCCTTAGACACCCAGCCCGGCAACCATCACCTCCTCTCCGGACCCCACTGGGGCCTTCAGGCCCTGATCTGCCTGGCCCTGATTGGCCTGGCCTCGATGGGCCTTGATCACCCACCAGGCCCAAGGACCCCACCCGTGCATGAATTTCATGCACTGGGCCTCTAGTCTTATTATAAAGAGAAATACAAATTAAAATTAATATATTTACAATGATTACATTTTATCCAATGAATAAACTTGTAAACATTCATGTAAATCTCTCACTTAGCACTTAAATCTCTGGCGAATTATGGTCTTTGGCCAGGTGAATATGTCCTAAAATTACATGTACATAACATCTGTGCTTAAAATAGTGTTTTTCAATTGGAAGCTACTAAATAATTACTTAACAGATTAATGAATTAATTTTTAAAATATTAAGTACAAAAATAGCTGTGGCATTTTATTTAAGGCTATAATAGATAACTAGTTTGTTCAAATTTTTCTAATGATGCTCATCATGTATTATTTTACTGTCATAAAGGCAAGATGGCACGATTGAGAATGAGAACCATATAAAAAGTAAAGTATTATTGCTTTCCACTTATTAGTACTAGTATAGGCTATGCCATAGAAGTAGTCTCTTGTTGCCATGGCTGCTGTGTTTCAGTTGGTTGGTGTCATCCTGTGCAGCAAAAGATCACCAGTTTGATTCCTGGTCAGAATACAAACCCAAGTTGCAGGTTCAATCCCTGGTTGGGGCACATGCTGGAAGCAATGATTGATGTTTTTCTCTCACATCAATATTTCTCTCGCATCTATGCTTCTCTCTCTGTTCCTCTTCCTTCCTCTCCCTATAAAAAATAAAAACATTTTTAAAAAGAAGTAATATCTTTATAAACAACTTAAAATGCAGATGAAGGATATCATATTAAAATATTTGCAAAATAATAATACTAGAATACATTTATTTCAAATTTGAGAAAAAATATAACTCACTACTGTAAGACAAGAACCATTGGAAACTCAAGTGAATTCATATCACAAGAGAATGATGCAACTAGCTGTTTCTTAGATGACTACCCTGTGGTAATGCTTATAACCAGTGGTCTTTTTATTTTTAATTAAGTCAACAAACCTAGTTAATTCGTTCTTCTTTTTATACAAGGAAGAAATCCCCAGGCATTAAAATGTTGCTAGAATGAGTAGAAGCTTCCTATTATTAGTTTTCTGTCAGTAAATAAATTATATCTGTTCAATGCTCCCTATGTGAATTTCTTTTTATTTAAATAAGGTTTATACTCTTGTTAGAATGTAGCACATTTTGTTCCTATACTTTCATATTTCTAGAATGTAATAAATACAACATGTAAAAAAGGCTAAAAGTAATTAAAAACAGCAAATGAAAACAGGGTTCCTATAACATCCTTTGCACCTTTAAGATTTTTCTACAAGCATATTTGCAATGCACTTCACCCAAAATAAATCGTATAAACATTTTATTCTAATATCCTTGTACTTTTATATTAGCCATTTAGATAAGTGAAATAGCTCAGTGTGCTTTCATATGCAAAATAAGGACAATAACTTCCTGAAGTGGAGTAATGGAGTTGACTCAAGATTATACACTTTGAGCAATAAGAAGCAACATTCAGCTGCTTTAAACAATATCATGGATTTATTGACTCATATGACTTAAAGCCTGGCAGTGTTAGGCTTTCAGACAGCAAAATCAAGGAACTCTATCAATTGTTTGCAATTTTCTCAACTCTGCCGTTTTTCATGTATTGATTTTATTGTGTTTTCACGGTCATAAGATGGCTGCTGCTAATAACAAGAGCTACATCTTCCTGTGGACACATATTGGAGAAAACATTTCCTCCTACAATCATGAAACAAACTATCTCAAACCCACCTTGATTGGACCAATAATACAAACACTTTGCTCATGAGGAGGCCAGTAAGATGTCATCCCTGATTGGTTTAGGCCTGAGTCAGTGCTCTTTAGAACCAGGAAAGAACTCTGATACCTGAGGTTGTTAATAACACCCCAACATCATTGCTGCCTCCTAAAAGGGAACACTATCATGCTCTAACTGGTTTGGCTCAGTGGATAGAGCATCAGCCTGTGGACTGAAGGGTCCCGGGTTCGATTCTGGTCAAGGGCATGTACCTTGGTTGTGGGCACATCCCCAGTAGAGGGTGTGCAGGAGGCAGCTGATTGGTGTTTCTCTCTCATCGATGTTTCTAACGCTATCCCTCTCCCTTCCTCTCTATAAAAAATCAATAAAATATATATATAAAAAAATAAAAGGGAACACTATCGGGGGAAGGATTTGGCTATTTTTTGGAAGAGAAGGGAGTAGAAACAGAGCATCTAAGAGAGAGTTAAATTTTCTTTAATCTTCAAATTTGTTTTATGAAAACCATACTTCCTTCCCTATCACAGTACTCTACTTCCTTCTCGCTCACAAAACAACAAGAAAGATACTACCACTCTCCTACTCCTATTTCAATTTTTAAAATACTATCTACATATTAAAATCCAAAAAGCTAGAAATGTGAAAATCAACTTTTATTTACTAACTGACCAATTGTTCACAAAGTACACTCATGTGGTAACTCTTGAAGTTCTTCTATTCTAAATTTTTTTCCTTTAAATTTTTATTTATTGGTCAGATATGATTTCTTCATGTATTGTCAAAATGAGTGTGATGGCAACATAAATGCTTTGCTGCTATGTTTTCTGATTCATCTTCTATCTGTTAAAGTGATTCTTTTGCAATTTTGCTTTTCATAAAACAAAAATTATTAGGCTGAAGTTGTTCATATTATGAATTTTATTAACTGCTACTGAATTTATAGTTATGTCTCAATTTATATTCCTTATATTGTTTCTTTATGTATTCTTTAGATCAATATTGCTAGAGTTGGCCTAATTTATAAAATTTCAAACTAATTTTACTTTATATTAAAAATATGTAATGAACAACATAAACTGATGAACAAAAGCATCGAACAGACTGTCCAACCTAAGAGGGAAGGTGGGGGCAGGGGCAGGGAGGGAGTAAGAGATCAACCAAAGGACTTGTATACATGCATATGAGCATAACCAATGGGCACAGAGTAGGAGGTAAGAGCATGTGCTGTGGGGTGGGAATGGCTGGGGAGAAATTAATGGGGAGGAAAAGGAGACTCATGTAATACTTTAAACAATTTAGAATTTAAAAATTAAAACACACACACACACACACACACACACACACACACACACACACAGGTGCCCTGGCCAGTGTGGCTCAGTTGGCTTGGCATCATCCTGTGCACTGAAAGGTTGCCAGTTAGATTCCTGGTCAGGGCACATGCCTGGGTTGCATGTTCAATCCTTAGTAGGGTGTGTGCAGGAGGCAGCCAATGGATGTTATGCTCTCACATCAATGTTTCTCTCTTTCTCTTCCTTCCTCTCTCTCTCCCTCTAAAAAAAGAATCTTTAAAAATATATATTACCTATTTGATTTCTTCTCCTGCCTTAATATTTCCTTCTTGTTTTGGAGGGTTTATTCTGCTATCTTACTAAATTGAAGTCTTAGATTCTTTTACATGATACATACATTTTAGGCTAAACCTAATCCTCTAAACACAACTTTAGTTATATACCATAAGTTGTACTGTCAGTTATAAATACCTCCTAATATAACTCAAAACAAAGATTATTCAAAAGATAATTCATGAATTCTAAGAATTATTTAATTCTGCATGAATTTATTTTTGGGGAGAAATTTAAGATTTTTCTGTTATATGGCATCATGTCAATACATGTATATTTTTCCTCTGTGTTTATAAAATCTCTAATTGTTATCTATAATGATCTAAGTGTATTAGGAAATGCATGTTTTTTTACAAGGCTAATTAATGAACTTAGATTTTCTTTGATTATTGTTATGGTCATATTTACTTCTACAAAATTATTCTTTGAAGAAATATAGCTGTTATCTTCTTTCCTGTTTTTTATGAGTTGATTGACTTTTCTTTATTTTCTATTTTTAATCCTCTGTCTCTTCTACCAATACCAGATTAATCTTTTAAAATTCAAGTTACTTCATTGGTTAAAATCCTTCAAAAGTTCTGGATTTGTATTTACCTAAAAAAGATGAGTTGCACACATTGAAAATACTGCTCTTCAGTCAGAGTCATAACTCATGGAACTGAGATCCTTTGAATATGAAGGAAATTTTTTAAATTAGTAAAAGAAAAATAACAGTAAAATTAATTTTCTTTAAACATTTTAGAGATTTGAAGGTGACATCCCTGACGTATGTTAAGCTTAAATATGCCTTAAGCACAAAAAACTTGTTCTTGCTGAAGGCTAAGAAGAGAAGTAGCGTTAAGAAATATACAACTTCATTCTCAGTGTGTAGGCTACTAATATGTAAGACAGATTACCTTTATTTACATGAAAAAATTCCCTGAGTATACTGCACAAATATCAATGTACATCATGTTGTAAATATGTAGTAGAGAAATATTATCTACTGTATCTTTCAGCAATAGTGTATCCATCTCAATATTATATTTAAAATGGATTGCTTCTTTGTAATATAGGCTGTAGTGAGAAAGAAGTTTCAAAGTTGCAAACTTTTATTTTTATTTTTGTTCTCCATATTGAACATTACAAAAGAGAATCCCTCCACAATATCTACCAGAACAAAACTCATTGATTACCTCAGGGGTCCCAGGCATTCTTGGTCTCATTTGACTGGTAGTTTTTAGAACCACAAATGCCAGTTCTATTTCAATTTCTTCAATATAAACACATGTGGGAGAGGGGGGAGAATGAAAAAGTAGAGGCAAAAGTTGAGAAAAAAGGAGAGGAAATTCCAACCTGCATGATTATGGATTAATCCAAATCACAGCAGCAAGGCAAATAACCAAAACATTATTGTTACGTGTTTGACCCTCCGCACCCTGTCCTCTCATGACAATCATATGTCAAGGTTCCTTCTCATACTAACAACACTGAGTATTATTTTGTTTCACTCTCTGTGTATACCTTTTTGGACTCATGAAGATAAGTGATATACATTTTATTCTGCTTCTTCCATTTAAATCATAATCACAAAGCACTGCTTCTCATAGCTAACATTTCCTCCCTTTTTTAGAGTTCCTTGGTGCTCCCTTACCTCCATACAGTTTTCTCCCATCTAAAACATGGACCTTGCCCTAGCCAGTTTGGCTCATTGGATAGAGAGTTGGCCTGTGGACTGAAGGGTCCTGGGTTCAATTCCAGTCAAGGGCGTGTACCTTGGTTGAAGGCTTGAATCCTGGCCTTGGTCTAGGAGCGTGCGGGAAGCAACCAATTGATGTGTCGCTCTCAAATCAATGTTTCTCTCTCTGCCTCTCCCCCTCCCTTTAACTCTCTCTAAAAAGCAATGGAAAAATATTCTTGGGTGAGGATAAATAAATAAAACATGGATCTTGCACTCTCCACTTTTCCAAATATAAACAAGAAAATATATTTTGCTATTAATTTATGAATATAACAAGATAAGGTTAATATCTAAGTTACCTTAATATCGATTAGAAAAGTTTATGTTATTTGATAATACTAACTTCATTTTAAAGAGAAACACTAAATACTGAAGAAGGGGAAAGCATTTGGTGTATATGCAGCCAATGTGCCTCCATTATATCAAAACAAATTTAAACCTTCATCAAATCAATTACGTTATGAGAAATCAAATTGAAAATGCCATAATCAAGTAGGAATTTAACTAAGAGAAGAAAGGTCAAGTTTTTTAAGTAAGCAATTTTACCAAATAATCTACTCAAAACTTTTTCATAAACAACATAAAAATCTTTTAGAGAAAACAACTTGTGTTATAGTTTAGTGCACAGGAGATATAAATAAGATGTTCTGAAGAAAATGTTGATGAAATGGTTACATAAATTCTGAGACAAAGAAAGATATATTGGTATTAAGATTTATTACCACAGTCTGTCTCTGGCTGATTTATACACCATGTGAGCACTTCTGTGTGGGTAGGGACTATTACCTTCAGGACTGCTCGCTGTGCCATTCTTCTGGGAATAGGAGCAATATGCAGACAGACCTAAAGTATTGTTTATCTCTAATAGTCATAACGCCATGGCATTTTTAAATCCATGCTTCAGAAAGATTCACAAAAAAGATCATAGTGCACTTTCATCCCAAATGATAAAATGAAATCAAGTCAAAACATATTTTAAAGGGAAAGTTCTCTGCTTTTTAAAAATTTAGTTATTTGACTTGTTATATATGCCAGAGTTTAATTTCTGAGTTCATACTCTCTGTTTCTAATAGAGGGGCAATAGAAAGTTAAAATCAGCCCATTTTCTTTTACACCAGCACTCTGCCAACATTTATTTGATGATTTGATATTTGAGAAATGCAGCTTAAAAAAAAAATGCCAATTCCCTACATTTGCTGAGTCTGAACTGTACAATTATTTGTAGCCTTACCAATGTTATTCTTTGTTAGAACTTATCTTTTCTAAGTTAACTTCTTATTTTATTTGTTTAATTGTAATTACTTGGAACTCTCATTATTTCATTATTTCTGTGCAGGGACAAGAGGCTCTGCTAGGCTCAAAATTTCTATTCATGCTCAGAGAAACTAGAAAAAATTATGCCAAATTTACTTTTTTTTCTTCAACAGTCTTTTTTTTCTTATTTTTTGCTACTATATTTCCTACCCATGATATTTGATCTGCAAAGTTACGTTTATCAAAGATTGGAATAAATAAACATTTATACTTGCTTCCTCAAAAACTCAATACATATAAAAGACAATGTTAACCATAAATCCACAAGAACCAAAACCAAACAAAAAGAAATCACAATCATAGAAGAAACATTGAGAAGCTAGAAAGCAAAGGGTAAGAATGTGTCAGGATTGCAGACCTTTGAAATATCTACTAGGTGAACTTCTAGGTAGGTAGTTAGGAGTGGTGCGATGCATTAGTTAAGATGAAATCACAATATCTGAATTCAAATCCTGTTTCCACGATTTATGTGACCTTACAGAAAGCTCATTTTCCTCTTCTGTTTCTGTTTCCTGAACTGTATAGCATGAAGCCCCTATAGTAGTACCTACTTCATAAGGTTTTCAGTTTTAAATTAGTTAATTTGAATACTTTATACAGTGTCTAGGGCACTGTTATTTTCCAAAATATTGCCAGGCTAGAGTTCCTATCCCAGCATCTGGAATTTACTCAGATAGCTACTGCTCTGCATTCAAGACTCAGCCTTTCTACACATTTGCACAGCTGTTCCCAAATCCAAAAATTAAAACAATATGACACAAGCTTCCCCAGACACAAGCTTCCTGGCACACTTGGTGACAAACTCCATGAAGGTGTGGTACTCCAAGCATGTTGGGTTGGATCAGGATACACTCTGTGTTCAAGGCTGTGGACAAAGAAAGTGGACCTCTGTTACATATATTATGGGGTTAACAAAGGCTTTAGGCCATGTTGATGTCTAAATACACAGGATTTGAAACTCAGATCTGAGAGCAAATAGTGGTTTCATCTATGTAGCTTGGGGCAAGCTACTTAATCTCTCTACCCATATAAATATCTAATGCCCCATCTGGAGTTAATTCCTACCTGATAATGGTACTATAAAGCACACAATGCATAGCATGGCATATAGTAGACACTCATAAAGAATAGTTAAAACAGCAATCGAAAAAGTTCTCTAATTTTGCATGCTATGGCTTGACTGTATGAATCTAACAAGTTTCCAATGATGTACAGCTACTTTCCAATGATAGGATCCCATATTCTTATCGAGAGAAAGTAATTGTCTCAGGCAGAGACAGTACGCACCCTCTCTTGTCTGTGTGTCTTATGGCACCTGCTGTGTGTATATAACAAGTAAACACTAATTTCATTTATAGTTGTAAATGCCAAATTATGGTGCTGATATTCACAGATCCACGAGCCAGTTTAGTTATTTCCTAAACATCACTGCTTAAACTACAGGCTTGAAGGCTTTATGAACATCACACAGAGACAAAGAGAATCTTTAATAAATAAAAAGTTTTGTCAGTGATTTATATGTTTTGCCAGTAGTCTTTAAATCTGGCCCATTTAGTCAAATATTCTAATAAACTAACATAGAATATATGCATATTTTATTCTGGAAGCAGAATGGGGATAAGACAGAACAAAAATTTTAAATTAGTTGTACTGAGATCAAATTAACTTAATGTACTTTTTGAAAGAATGAATTTATTTTAATCAGAGGCATAGTTTAAATAATACTTACTTTTATTATAAGATAGATATTAATTGTTCAAAACAAAAGGATAATATAAACATTAACAATCCCATAAACTAATCCCATTGTTAGTTTGGCAAATTCCTTTTGGTATTTTTCTTTGTAAATGCTTTATAGAGTTTTAGATATAATTTTACTATATATGCTATTTATATCTTACTTTGTTTTACTTGGTATTATAATTAGAAGAGTTTCACAGTTTATTAAATAATGTTCAAAAACATGACTTTTAAAAACTGCATAAAAGCCCATTATATGATTCATTATAATTTGTTTCCTATTTCTAGAAATGTGCCTTTATTGGTTATATAATTCTTTGTGTTATGTAGAACAATTAGTAGAGAATCACAGAAACCTACCACAAGCTAGTTTGAAAAAAAGGATCATTTATTCACTCGACTTGGGGTGGTGAACACACAATTCAGTGTACAGATGAAGTTGTTGTGGAATTTAAAAAAAAACCCCACAAGGATCACTGCTTTACTTTGAGTAAATGAAAGAAGGGTTGAAATCCAAGCCACAGGAAGATGTAGCAATGTCCATGGATAAAGTGAATGAGGAACTCATTCTTCAATACTCTTCAAGGCCTTCCTCCCCCCACGTACTCTCTGTTTATTTATGTGTGTTAGTTTGAGGGTGTGTGATCTGCCATCTCTATTTTCTCGGGATGCCAAATTCAGTTGTTTCTATGTGCAAACTTCATTTTCATGGAATGCACACTGTCTTCCATCACGTGGCAAAAATTGGCCATTGACAACAGCCAAGCCACACTTATCACAGCTTCTTACACACACACACACACACACACACACACACACACACACACACACACACAAATGCCCTTCAACTCCTTTTTTTCAATCTGATTCAAAGTATATGAGTAAAGGTTTTAATTAATCTGGCTCAGTCAGTTGACAACCCCTGGTCCAGTCATTGGCATCTACAATAATAAAAGAGAAACATGCAAATTTGTGTCACTCTGCTACACCCACCAGCCAATCAGGATGAGTATGCAAATTAACCAAACAAAGATGGCAGTTAATTTGCATATGCAGGCACAGAGCGAAGACTGTAGATGACTGAAGACTGAAGAGGCTTGGCTTCTCCACTGCAGCCGGAGCAGAGAAGCCAAGCCTTGCTGCTGCTGCCAGACCAAAGGCCTGGGTCCCGGGTGCCGGAGGAATACTGGTGCCGGCAGCCAGGGGAAGGAAGGTCTATTGCGCGAATCTTCGTGCAATGGGACTCTAGTTTTGTAATAATAGGCAGACCCATAGCAGTTATGTATAAGGGTGTTAGCTACCACAGGGAATAATTTCTAGAAGTAAATTTGTTCTACAGATCACCATAGAGATGACAATTACTGGGATGTGCAGCTCCATGCATATATTTTTCTGTACCTCTATGAAATATTTTCTGATCAATTTTGATAACTGGAATTATTATTTAAAAGGGAAAGAAAATATTTAAGGCCTTTGATATATATTCTTGCTTGTACCTATAGAAGTTGGTTATTAATTTAATAGCCTTTTAAAATCAGTTTAAATGAAATCACACTAATGCCATTGTAGTGTATTTTTGTAGATAATATGCACATATCATGTTATTTATACTATAAAAATACTATAAGGTACTTAATCTGGTTTATTCAGTCATTAGCTATGGGGCCAAGAACAGATCATTT
This sequence comes from Myotis brandtii, assembly GCF_000412655.1. NCBI lineage: Eukaryota > Metazoa > Chordata > Mammalia > Chiroptera > Vespertilionidae > Myotis > Myotis brandtii. The sequence continues at coordinate 11,110,257 of NW_005363247.1, forward strand.
CTCTCTCTTAGTATACGTTTCCTATAGATAAAAGTTTTAAATTGTATAATGCCTAGGTTTTTTCCAGTTAATGAGCACTTAATATAACAAAACCTGAATATGTTGAAGGAAATCCTCAACAGTGTATAAATATGATTATTTCTCTACTTTACGTAGAATTAAAATTTTTCAAGAATCTTAATCTGTCTATTGATCTGATGACCAACTCTTGTTGTCTCAGGCTACGGTTCACAAACATCTTCCTGATCTTTACTTTTTAATTCCTATTGCCACGCGTTACAATTCCAGAGATGTTTTAAGACGGAAACTTGAAAATCATTTACATGACATAAGTGGCAAGACACATTTGTCATGAAAGAAATACTTTCGGCTGACTGGCAATGAGCAGAATGAGAATGAAGAGGAGATTAAGAAATCAGAAAATGAATGAAGTAAAGATAATGTCTCAGCTGCATTATTCCATTAGGTGACAGGTAAGGAATTAGGCAAGTAGATCAGAGGTGTTAATTACATGGAGTCATACATGTTGGTTTGTAGAAAACAAAGCACATTCTCTAATCCAGAGACATACTGATTTTTCTAAGATAGATTCCATTAATATTTTATATATTGAATGACACTCATTAAACTATGCCATTGAGAATTATGTTAAACATTGAAATCTATATCAACGCATTATTTATACATTAGAATAAATGTCTCTTTCCATTGAAGAACTTGCAGGAATTTTATGAATCTATCTTGACATAAGATGTACATTGGGACTTTTCTCCCAAAACATTAATATATTTTGATCAAATATGCACTATTTTTAAAAATAATGGATACATTCTTGACTATCAATCTAATGGCAAGACACTGCTTCTATTCCTCTACCTACATTTGTGATGCTGCATCTACTAAAAGGAAAGAATGCCAAAATATTGTCCTAATGATTACAAAATTGTAAAAGTTTTGTGATTTACTAATTATCAAAAATAATTTTGCTGAAGGAGGAAACTGAGTTAAATGAATAAGAATGGGCTTGATTAAAGAGAGATAGTGTGCTTATAAACTTCATATAAAGTCACATTTATATGCATAAATCTCCATTAAGACTGATTATAATGCACATGGTGTTCCCTTTGGTAAGAACTACCTGGTTGAAATTTCTGTTGTATCCCAAACACTGTGATAAATATGCCATCTATGGACTTGTGAATCAAACATTTTCTGGGCAATACTCTAGATTTAATATTTGCTAGAAGAGCAATACGGTATTGAATTTCTCCTTTAGTTTTTGGGGAAATCAAGGAATGATATTTCACTATTGTTTCCTCCATGATCTTATAACAGGGAATTTTATTGTCAAAATTGACCTTCTGAAAAGTAGATTCAAATGTTATCTTCTCTTAAACCAGAATTTATCAGAATGTTGTGTATCATTTGGTCTTATGAGCAAGAATGCACATCATGATACTTATATACTTTCAGGAAGAATGTACCATTTAAGCAGAACAATGTAGTATGTCACATACTAACCGCACCATTTGCTTTTTAGGAGAAAACATATTTAGATTGTCATGCCATTTTCCATTTTCCAGTACATTATCATTATCAGACATGAGAGCTGTGGTTTAGAAATGTTTATTTTTCAGCCAAATAGGATCCAACTAAATGCAGATGTTTTATACTCCATAAAGTAATTTAGAGAATCACTTAGCAAACACATTTTCATCAATGTTACAATATGAACTATTTCATGGCAGTTGCATTTACAATCCAATTCCCATAAAAACAGCTTATCAAACCACAAATCACTGGCCTGCTAAGTAGTACCTGACTGTGCCAGTAGTTACACTGGATGCGCTCTGTGGATTGTTGGACTGCAGGAAACCAGGCACTCCCGTGTACTTTAGAAACCTTGCAAATAACAGGATTATGATTGTGTGTGACTATTTGTATTTCACCGAGAGTGGAAGAAAGAAAAAATGTGAGGGCAAGAGAATGATTGCTTTGCCTAAATCTACATGAAATAGACAGAAATATCAAAAAAAATGGAAAAATCAAATGTGTGTGGTCATCTTTTCACTAAGACTCTTCTACTCAGCTTTCCTCTAGTCTCCTCAGAACTGCCAATAGAAGGATTGCTTACATGTGGTTACTCAAAGGTAGATGTTATTTTTTCCAAACTCATCCTTTACTCAGTTTTCTTTATTACTTCATTCTAGAAATTACTTTCAGACAGTGATCTGGTGGCAGTAAAGCCTGACTTGGGGGCTCACATGAGAACAGTTTAGAAGCCTGTCAATGTTCCCCATGTATTTAGGACACTACAAAACTGAGAGAAAAAGCTCAGTGAAGGAGATTCCCGCCAGTGTCTTCTTCTTTCAATGGACCAATCATATGCTTAGAAAAGCAAAAGGTAAATTAGACAGTCATAATCATATTATTGAGTACTATTGTTCGCAGAACATTAAGTATTAAAAAAGAAATGCCACCTTAAAATGTCTGTTGTAGAATTAGAGATTTACTTTGGACAGTGATAAATTAGCCTTTCCCCTGATAATAAAGTATTGCAATTACTAGGTTATTATTTAAACCAGACTAAGAACCTGACATTCTACTGCCCAGAAAGAATTCATGTTCCTCCATAAAGTGTTATCCAACTCTGGTGATAATTAACACACGAGGAGCATCTGACTTCCCTTTAAGACATGATTTATTCTATTTCATTTGAGTCTGAGGATCAAGAAGGAAGCATTTTTTTGTACATAAAAACCAGACTGTAAGCTTCAGTCACCAAATTACCCTACTATCCATCCTGCACATCTTTATTTTCCATAGTTATTTCTTGCTGATTTGGCTTCCCATAAGCCATTATATAGAATTGCATAGTATAAACCTGTCACAATTTTGCACCATGTGTTATGCAGGGAGTTTATGAAATTTTTCTCATGAAAACATGTCTTTCAATGTATGCTTTCAACAAGAGATATTACCCTTCATCTCCAGTGGCTGAATTATTTGTAGCTGATGAGTCATATAATAGTTCTCAACTCCCCAAAGCACCTCCATTATGGGAAACTACTTCTGTACTGTCATTTAGTTTGTGAAATATGAAATGCTGCCATGTGGCGTCTTCTCAGAATACCTAAGAGAAGAAAATATAGATGTCAATTGCTCACTAGATAGAAATCTTAAAAGGATGAACTTATATTGTTCATGTTAAATTTCTCAGGAGTGATCTCACTTAAATTTAGGGCTTGCAACCACCTGTTGATATTGTGCTTTAACATTCAAAAACTTAAATTTCTAGTTATTAGAAATGAAATGCAGTTAAAATTTCTACTATCTCTTTATTTTATGAACTAAATATCATAGAAATAAAATAAAATAATAAAGTCTAGGAAAAAGGACAGTAATGATGGTGGCAATAAAACCTGACTTGGGGCCTCACATAGGACAGTTTAGAAGCCTGACAATTTCCCCCGTTTATCTGAGAACCACACTGGTGGTAAAAAGGTATTCAATAAACATGATCAATTAGAAGAGAAACAAATTTAAGACAAATAAACAGAGCCTTCTATACATCATTTAATATCTAGAAATAGAGTACAAAATATTTCAATTTACATCCTAGGCTAATGTTATATTTTCTAAATAAAGTTATGTTGTTTAGAACTGGTATTTGCTTGTATACTTTAGTGGCCATAAAGTTGTTGTTTTTTAATCATATTACTGTATGTCTCTGTCTGACCAATTCTTGTCCAGTAAGGCTCTGGTTAAATCCAAACTGATTAGGCTCTGGCAAAACAGTTTCCTTTAAAGACAGACAGGAGAACAAAAGCTCTGGACCTTTCAAAATGGGTCCTTTTCCCCTTTCCCTGCTGGAGGCAGGAGGGGACTTTTTCTAATTGTCACAGTGAAAACCAAGTGAGGCTCCTGGAGGTAATTAAAACTCATGAAAGTGAGGCAGCTGTGTAAGACTGAGTCTCTAGTTCAGTGGTTCTCAACCTTGGCTGCACATTAGAATCACTTGGGAATCTTTTTAAACTCCTGATTTTAAAATCCTCATCCTCCGAGGCCCAGAAATCAGGATTTTAAAAAGATTCCCAGGTGATTCTAATGTGCAGCCAAGGTTGCGAACCACTGCCCTGGGAGTTCTATCTCTTAAGCTGGTCCATGCCCAGTATCCAGATATTAGTCAAGCACCCTTTTAGTGTTTTTATGAGACTGGCTCCAGCTGTGGGCATAAGATGTGATTCTCGGCATTCACCTGCCAGTTTTCACGGCAGTAATTTGCCTTGCAGCCTCAGTCCTCTGAGAGATTAAAGATGTTGATTTTCAGCCCTACCCTCCCTCCCCCAGCTTTTATCTTGTTGTGAAGATAGAAGTGATGTCTTTCAAACTCTTTACACGTCAGACCCCATGTTGTCTTTATTCTTTTCAGCAAACTGCTTAATTGTTAGCATGTTTAAAATTATTAAACCATTCTGAATCCTATTTCATTTCTCTATTGGAAAGGAAGCTTTAGTGTACAGATGAGAGGCCAGGAAGTCAGACTTAAACTGTCTATCCCAGGACTAACTGGTGCATTTTTCCATTAAGACTTCAGGAACATCATTGACCTATCTCTGCATCAGTTCCTCTTCCACAAAATGAGAATAATAATGGTTTTCCTATAACATGTTGATGATTGTATGTTCTCTTATTTGATAAATAGTAGATATCTAGACTCACCACCTGTTTCAATCATTCAAATTATATTGAAATGCAACTATAGTCATTTATCTACTTATGGTCCATGGGGTTTTTTTGGATTACAGTGACAGAGATGATGAGTAGTTATGACAGAGACTGTATGGATCACAATGTCTAAAATATTTGCTATCTAATTTGCTGACCCTTGCTCGATACTGACCTTCTTTCACTGCTATGTAAGTCAGTGAGTCTCCAGCTTTATCAGACATCAGAACCACCGAGTGTAGGGCCAAGTGAGGATATATATAGCTCAATCCCCCCAGTCAGTGGAAAGGTGTCTGGTGTCCAGCGGCCACAAAGAGCTGAGCAGTTCATACCCTTCTGTTCCCATGTCTTTGATGGCTTACAAACCTCAGCAGACTCTGTTTGTCCTTGGCCTGCCTGCAGGCCATTACCCTCAGCTAGCTGCTAGATAATCCCTTGCAGGACCCTGGTCAGGTGCAGAAACTACTCACCCTACTAGCCGCCATAAGGTCTTCCCCAGATGTAAGTAATAAAGGCTATATACCTCTCCCCTCTGGTCCTCTGCATGGTTTTTTGGGACTCCAAAGAACAGCTTGGTGCTCCCTAGGTTGGAACCCCTACGGTATACCAAGCGTTCTTAGAGCACAGATTGCCAAGCCCGGACCTCAGAGTGCCTGATGAAGTAGTTCTCAGATGAAGCCTGAGAATTTGCATTTGTAACACATAGTCAGGTGCTGCTGCTGCTGCTGCTGCTGCTACTACTGGTCCAGCCACCACTCTTTGAGAACTACAGACCTGAGCTATTCTATAACAGAACTACAAATATCCTAAAAAGTTGAAGTTTATATCTAGTTTCTTTTTTGCTGACTCAGATGAACTTGTTTTGATTTGTTTGAGTGTGATTTCTCAAGGAAGGGGGAAAAAAAACAACACGCCATACCTCTAAACCTAGAGACACAGCTGAGAGTATTAGAGAGACTATACAGGACCTCACGTGAAACCTCTCTAGTTTAGCCCTTGTCTCTACTTATATAAGCCATGAACGTGTTCCCAGCTTCCTCCTTCCTCCAACGCTGCCCCGGGAGTGTCACCCAGGCAGCAGGGCCACCTTCGAGCAGCCTCCTGGAGTCAGGCGCGTGTGCAGTCTTCTCACTGCGGTAAGAGCAAATCTTTTCTAATATTGATCTGGGAATCTGTAGTCAATGCGAACTGAAAGCTCAAGGAGCTCTGCTTGAGAAGATAGGAGTGAGTTTTCTACTAGGAAGTTTTTCTTTTTGACGAATTTCAAATTATCATACCGTGAATTAGTATATATTACGATTAGATTGGCTAAATTGTTCAAGAAAGTTGTGTGCATTTGTAGGATTGGCTTTAAAGGTCTTGCTGAACATGTCATTGAATTTAAGGTAAGATAAACACACATTTTAAATTATCAACTCTATCTACATGCTTCTCTCCTATTATAGTTATTTAGATTGTAAATGCTGTAAAAGAAATGATATCAATTACAGTTTTTAATCAGGCTTCTAAAAATCTCCATAAAATCAATAACACAAGTATCTATTGAGCACTTGCTATATACAAGACACTGAGAAATAGAAATAAAAATATTGGTAAGAGACTGACTTCCTTGTTTTGATGCATTTATATAAAGGAGAGGTATATTGACATATAAAAATACAAGGGACAACAAGTAAATTAGTAACTAATAAGATAATGCAGACTAAGATAAATGTTCTTAAAATATGTAAAGGTATGAGAGATTTTAAAAAATAGAGAAACACCTGTGGCTAGGGGAAATGCAGGCAGCTACATTGAGGCCTTGAACAATGGCGGTATTTGCACAGGTGGGCATGTTGGCTGAGGGCATTTAAGTCAATAGAAAGAGCATGAACAAAAGCAACAAGTCAGGAAAGTGTGAACTTTTCAGGATGGTAGACAGTTTTGTTTGGTTGTAGATATAAAGGGAAGAAATAGGTGATGAAATTTATAAGTACAGATTTGGTGGAATATGTACTTAATCTGAGTTGAGATAAGTAATTGCAAATTTTGAGCAGGAAATTATTTGTTCAGAGATAGAGTACAAATTACCAAACCTGACAAGGAGTTTTGTGCTATGTGACAATAAATTATACAATAAAATTATTAGCATCTGAAATAGAGTAGCAGAAGTTATAAAAAAGGAGGTGAGAAATTCAATACCATATATGTGGAGAATATATTGTGGTACAGAGTCAGAGGTTTAATATATATCATTTCAGGTAGGTGTGCAATTATAAGTGTATAGTTGGAAAAATGATTTAAAAAAACAAAATATAGGGTTTGGTCTTTTTTCTATATAGTTGACATATAGTAGAAACATGGAAATATGCGTGCCAAAATATGTTTGTATTTTCCTTTTTGCTATTTTCTACATTCTAATTTTTCTGAAAGACTATGAGTTGTATTGTAATTTTGAAGTTTATATTTTAGAATCACATATACTCAACTGAACTTTATTGTTAACCTAGGTTATTTTTTTTTAAATATATTTTATTGATTTTCTACAGAGAGGAAGGGAGAGAGATAGAGAGTTAGAAACATCGATGAGAGAGAAACACCGATAAATTATAAAAAAGGAGGTGAGAAATTCAATACCATATATGTGGAGAATATATTGTGGTACAGAGTCAGAGGTTTAATATATATCATTTCAGGTAGGTGTGCAATTATAAGTGTATAGTTGGAAAAATGATTTAAAAAAACAAAATATAGGGTTTGGTCTTTTTTCTATATAGTTGACATATAGTAGAAACATGGAAATATGCGTGCCAAAATATGTTTGTATTTTCCTTTTTGCTATTTTCTACATTCTAATTTTTCTGAAAGACTATGAGTTGTATTGTAATTTTGAAGTTTATATTTTAGAATCACATATACTCAATTGAACTTTATTGTTAACCTAGGTTATTTTTAAAAGTACTTTTTAAAATGTGTGGTGAACTATTTGTTAGGGCAAAGAAAGTATGATAATAAGTGAGTAGTCAATACTATGCTAACAGTAATTGAGTCACTTTCATTGCTTTATAATACCATGCCACTGAAAATCAGTGTAAGCACTTTCCCACTTAATATTGTTATTTATTGTGGAAATGTTCCTGGGGCACAAACATGAGAGTATAAAGGAAAGGTTTAAAAACATACTATAATTTAGAGGACTGAATTTTATTTTTTAAGAAAAATGTAACTTGTTACAATGCCATTACTGTTTTCTTTTAATTAATACTACATAAAAACAACATTATCAGCCTTGAATGCAAAAAAAAAAAAAGCATTCTTACATAACTGGAATTTACTGGTTTGCACAGGAAAAATGGGGGAGATAAAATTTGTTTGTGATAGTTGTGAGTTTTCTTGGGATTATGGTGGCTCTATGTACATTTTATTTAATATTTCCAATCATTTCCTAAAAAGTACAATTTGGTGGAATATGTACTTAATATGAGTTGAGGCCAGTAAGAATTTGTGAACGAAGAGTAATGGGCGGGGCCGGGGTGGGGGGGATGGAAGAAGAGATTCATTTCAGAGAGGCCAGTAAGAATTTGTGAACTAATCATTCTGAGGCATGTTTGCATGTTTCCTGGAGAGGCTGTGAACTTCTTTAAGGTATATTTCTAAAAAGCATATAAAATACATTTCTAAAACAATGTGAAAAATTGTGTGTCTGTGAAGGACTTTCTGAAAAAAACTAGCACTTGAGTTGTGAACTGAGTAAAGCTGATGGCCCTCCACAATGTCAGTGGGCAGCATCCAGTCCACGGAGGTTCCAAATAGAACAAAAAAGCGGAGGAATGGCTCATTCATTTCTTAGCTTAAGCTGAGGCCCTCTTCTGTCTTCGAACATCATTGGTGCTCCTGGTTCTCAGGCTTTCAGGCTCAGCCTGGACAGTGATGGCGAACCTATGACAAAGGAGCGAACTCATTTCCTTGAACCTATGGCGAACCTATGTCACCTCTGACACATGAACTCATTTTTTTGGTTGATTTTCAGCTTAAGCTGAGGCCCTCTTCTATCTTCAAACATCCTTGGTGCTCCTGGTTCTCAGGCTTTCAGGCTCAGCCTCGGACAGTGATGGCGAACCTATGACACAGGAGCGAACTCATTTCCGCGAACCTATGTCACTTCTGACACGCGAACTCATTTTTTTGGTTGATTTTTCTTTGTTAAATGGCATTTAAATATATAAAATAAATATCAAAAATATAATTCTTTGTCTTACTATGGTTGCAAATATCAAAAAATTTCTATATGTGACACGGCACTAGAGTTAAGTTAGGGTTTTTCAAAATGCTGACACGTCGAGCTCAAAAGGTTCGCCATCACTGGCCTAGGACCTACACCACCAGCTTCTTCATTCTCAGGACATCAGACTCAAACTGAATTACAGCACTTGCTTTCCTGGTTCTGCAGACACAGATCATGGGACTTCTCCACCTGCACAGCCAGGTTTGCCAATTCCTATAATTAATAAATAAATAACTCCTTGCTCTTCCCTTCCTTTCTTCCTTCTTTCCTTCCTCCCTTCTTTATATTCCTTGTAATTTGTTTTTCTAGAGAACACTAATATAGTGTAATTGATACTATAGTACTGTGTTCCTATGAAGTTATTATTTTTGAATGCATAGAAACTTAAGGCTCTAACTTCTGATGTTTAATTTATTTCAAGTATAAGACTAATTTACTTACTTAATGAAAATTTGAAAATAAGCACACACACACACACACACACACAATCACAAACCCCAACCTGAACTGCAGGTATGCATTGAGCCCATGGTTGACTATAGAATAGGATCTGGATAATACATAATACTTGTTCTGGAATACCATACAAAATGGGAAGCCCATACACCTGCAAGCAAAAATAATAAAATATGGTAAGTGTTTAATAAAGAAGGGTACAAAGTTGTGTGATAAAACAAGGTAGAAAACACCCATTAATTCCCAGGAGGTTAGGGAATAACATATCAGAAAAAAAGGAAATTTGAATTAATTAATTATGTGTTTAAAAGGGGAATAGGAGTTTAGGATAAATGCTGAAAGAAAAAATGTGCAGGAGACACATTAAAGAATATGACATACTCTCTGAATAAGGAGATATTCATCATGAACAGGACATGTTGTAAGCTTGAGACAGAAAATGAAGCCAGATTAAATTAAAACAGATCAAGGCCAGATGCTGTAGGCTATACAGTCTGAACCATGTCCTAGTGTTATAGGACTTTCTCAAGATGTTTAAACAAAAAGTGATTTCCTTTGCATTCCAGAAAGATAGCTTTGGTGTCAACGAAGAGTAATGGGCGGGGCCGGGGTGGGGGGGATGGAAGAAGAGATTCATTTCAGAGAGGCCAGTAAGAATTTGTGAACTAATCATTCTGAGGCATGTTTGCATGTTTCCTGGAGAGGCTGTGAACTTCTTTAAGGTATATTTCTAAATACTTTATTAGCAGCCTGGTAAATATGACTTCTGTAGAGCTGTATAATCACTCATTTTGTCAAACGTGTATAGGTGCGGATTGAAACTGACTGAAAGATATTGTTCCAACTTCTCACTGTTTCGTAGGACATGGTTTCTTCTGTGGAAACCCTATTCCATTACTGGGTCTGAGGGGAGAGGGTAACGAAGGGCAGTGCTCTGGGACTGTTTTCTCAGGGTTACTCAACTAAGTAATTTGTTTTCCCACAATAAGTTTTTTCTCTTCTACCCAAACCATCTCATTCTGTATTTAAAAAATAATAATTTTCCTCTGTTCTTTTATGTATTTTTATTTATCCTGGAGCTTTATGCCTGAAACTTTCAGAAATGTTTCTTTAGATACTAAATCGCCAGTCTTTAGTGAGATGAGAAAGAGGGGAGGATAAGTGAGAGGGAGGCCTATGACCAGAACTACAACAAAACCAGTTTTTCAAGCTCTTTTCTCTTTGATGTCCAGAAGTCTCCTCTGAAGCCTCCACATCAGAAATTGCCTTTTCTGTATGTAGGCCTTTCTTTAGAATTAACCTTTCTCTGGGGACAGCTTCTAGTTTGTAGCCTTTCTACCTGCTTGAGGGAAGGGCAGTGCTCAGGGGCTAAAACCACAGCACAGTGATCTGTGGGGGTGTGGTCCCGGGCTGTGTCCCTAAGGATTCCTAACTGCCTTGCATCACTCACTACTCATCAGATCCTTTTCTTTGGGACTCTGCATTTTCTTTACCTGCTTTTGTATTCCTTCTCCTCTAAAGGTGTTATCTTCTTCCCCAATTGAAGGGAATTTAAATTTGCTTCTGTGGAGTATTGGAGAAGGTGACTGGATAGAAAATAGTCCTCTTTGAAGCTGGATTGAGAAACTATTTCCAGAACAATGATTCTATACAGTGGTTAGTTAAGAGGGTATTTAAAGAATCATACATGTGAAACTCTACTAGGAGAGGTGATAAAGAAGCTGTGATTTCAGCAGTTGTGTAGTTAATAATTTGGTAGGGAGATGTTTGAAGTCAAACACATAAGGAAACCAAATGAACTTTGAATCTGAGCCTTATATCCTAATCACAATGATAATAGTTTTATAGATAACTATTCTAGTATCTTGGGACTTCTGAGGTGACCTTCTATCGCCTTTCCACATTGAAGCCAGTGTATATTTCTAAGCTCATTTACAGTTTCTTCTTTAAAATTAATTTTTTATACACTCTAGGTGGTGTGCCTCTTAGGATACTGATCTTGGTTTTGTACATACTACAAATATTGACACCGTGGTTTTAACGTTGTTAACTCTGTTTTTGCCCCTATGTTTCAGTTAATCATTTTTAAAGACAGTTTTTTTTAATTTCTTTGTTTTTAAACCACAAAACTAAAGCCTTTTCCCCCTACAATCTGTACCCGCTCTTGAGTGGGTTCACTGACAACTCTATGCAAATTGTACTATGTAGTTTTAATGCTTCACTGCCTTCTATCTACTCTTGGTTGTATCTCATAAATTCCCTCGATATTTTTCTAGAGAGAAAGCTAAATTTTTATTACTTTCCTTGTTTTCTTTTACTCAGAAAATATATAGAGGTCATATCCTAGTAAGCTTTTCAAAAATACATATAGAAAGTATATGGACCAATAAAATGGGCTTATAAAGCATTTTACCATATAAATTGATGCTTCACAAAAACTTTAGCTATATTAAAAATAGCTAAAAACTATTAAAAGTAGCTAAAAAACAAATTTCATTTACATGTTTTATATTCTTACAACCATCTTGTAATTTACATTCCAATTTTACGTAACTTAGAGTAGATTCTCAGTAGAGGGTTAAGAATATATGTATACAAGTACATCTATAAATTAAGTATAGTAACAATTAGTTTGTCATGGCTGAAACAACTGTAAAAAAAGCTGGACAGTTCAATCAACAGAACATTCTATTTAAAATTATTTTATAATATCCTCCTAAATTATAGTTTGTGTGTTAACATCAACTCATGATACACTATAATGGTTCATTCTCAATTATATTTTTTCAGAAATGTTTCCAAAACATTTATGCATACTTAAGTTACATTCTTTCTTCTCTTCAGTTTGGTGTTTAAGGTAATGCATAGATTTTTAAACTCCTTCAACTATTACTCAACACAAATGGTCCTTCTCAAAACCTACATATAATTCAATCCACACATTGTAAGTATATAAGGAGAAGATTTTTAGTAATTTTATAGAGTTATACAACCATCACCACAATCCAATTTCAGGACTCTATGCAACCAAGTTTTTCTTGTGGTCAAAAAGTCTCACAATTCACCGTCTGCAACCTATAGAACGAGAAAAGCCAGTGGTGTAATACAATAAGTCATAGGGCCTAGGAATCAGGGGCTGATGGAGTGAGACCTGGTCTGAGTATGAAGGCCTGAAAACTAGGAGTGTCAATGTCCAATGACAACAGAAGATGGATGTCTCAGCTCAAGCAGAGCAGCAATTTAGCCCTTCCTCCGCCTTTTTGTTCTATTTGGGCCCTGGATGGATTGGATGATGCCCTTCGACATTGTAAAGTGCAATCTGCTTTACTCAGTTCACCAATGCAAATGGTTGTTCACTTCCAGAAACACTTTTCTAACACTCAGAAATAACATTTTACCAGCTGTCTGGGCTTTTCTAGAAAAATCATATTGCCTTTCCTATAAATTTCAGATATTAAATTATGCACTGTGTAGTCCTTTTTGTCTGGCTCCTTTCATTTAGTCTGGTTTGTTTGAGGTCTGTCCTTCCTGCTGCACATCTTGGAGGTCTGTTTTGTTGTTGTTGTTGATGTTGTTCAGTATAGTCCATTATAAAGATATACCATATTTTGTTTATTCAACAGCTGATGGACATTTGGGTTATTTCCAACTTGGGGCTGTTATAAATAATGGGTTTATGAATATTTAAATATAATCATTTTGTGAAAAAATGCTTTCTCTTAGGTAATAACATGTGGGTATGTAGGTAACTGTATGTTTAACTTTTTAGGACAGAACCAACTATTCTAAAAAGACTGTTATATTTCTACCAGCAATGTATGAGTTTTCCAGTTTCCCTATATCCTTGCCAATATTTGCTGTTAGTCTTTTTACATTTTTATCCATATTACCAGTATGTCTTTTGGTTTTAATTTATATTTCCTAATGTTATCTCATAGTATTAATATTCATTTCTCTAAGGACTAATGATGCTGGCCATCTGTGTATCATCTTTACTGAAGTACCTGGTCCAATATTTTGCAATTTTATTCTTTGAAGGTTTATCAACTTTATTATTGAGTCTCAGAGTGTTTTCTTTATCATGAATAAAAGCCTTTTATCAGATAGATGCTTTGAAAACAATTTCATCATTTTCTTTGAGTGTGTTTAAAGAGCAAACATTTTTAATTTGGTGAAGTTCCATAAGATAATATTTCATTTATTGATTCTGCTTTTGACATGATATTTAAGAACACTTTGCCTAACTGGAAGGTCACTCAAAGTTTCTCGTGTGTGTGTGTGTGTGTGTGTGTGTATGTGTGTGTGTTCAAGTTTTTTTAACTCTACTTGTAGGTCTATAAGCCACTTAAAGTTTATCTTTGTAATGTATGAGCGAACTAAGTGACAAGGTTAATTATTTTTATATGGATCACAGAGCCAATTTTTCTAGCATAATTTTTAATATGTTTTTATTGATTTTTTATAGAGAGAAAGAGGGAGAGGGAGAGAGAGAAACATCCATGAGAAAGAAACATCCATCAACTGCGTCTTACACACCCCCTACTGGGGATAGAGCCTGAAACCTGAATATGTGCCCTGGCCTGAAATCAAACTGGCCACCTCTTGGTGCATGGGTTGATGCTCAACCACTCAGCCACATGGGTCAGGCGCCAGCATTATTTATGAAAATACAAATATTTCCTTCATTCAATCACCTTGTCTTCTTTGTCAAAATAAATTGGCTGCATAAGTGAGGATCTATTTTTGGATTCTTTATCCTATGATATTGACTTGAATGTTTATGCGTATGCAAATAATATGTTCTCTTGATTACTATAGCTTCATAAGAGAGTTTGAAATGCAGTATAAGTCCACTAACGATTCTTTG
>NW_005363248.1:0-1269 GCF_000412655.1 Myotis brandtii
ATTTAAGTTAGGGACTAAGGAGAAAATGATGGGAGGTAGGTGAGAGGCTTATTAGTATAGTAAGTCCAAGAATAAAGGAAAGAGCAAGAAGGCTACATTTTAGTTTTGCCCTTCTAATCAATATTCTCCATGTAGATACTTGCCTCTCATCTCTCATTGGAGGTACTTCACTTTTCCTAGATTTCTGGTTATTTGTTTGCTTTCTGTTTTCAACTCTGGTGTGTCAAGAAAAATTGTGAATTTGTTCATTGTTCCACTTTTTCTCGTTCTTTCCAGCTTTGTGCCTCCTAAGTGAAACTATTTACCTTTACTTTGAATCATTTTGTGCTGCTGATAGTCATATTTTCTTTTTTTCTGATGCTTTTAAGTTAAATTGATTTATGAACATAGCTGTTTTTTGTTGTTGTTGTTGGCTATATCAAAGTTGGAATATTAGTTTAGGAGATATGTATTATAGGATCTATTGTTAAACTTTATTAAATCAATTATATTTTTGTGTGTAAGTTTTTAAAGAGCCCTATAATATATTTGATCATGGAATCATTAAATTTTAGAGCTAAAAGAAATGATAAAAACTATCCAGATTAAATAATTTATTTTTCTGAAACTGATTAAATAACTTTTTTTGACTGACAGAGTTGCTTAGTTATAGAAACAGAACAAAGACTAAACTGTATTTGTGCCTTAGTCCATTGATTTGTCCACACTGTCCTTATTTATGAGATTATCATTTTTCACTTTAAAATTTTTCCTTAATAAGTTTTAATTTCTTTCTAGGAGCAAACTCTTAATCTTTTTCTTTAATAGAAAACAGTTTTACAGGCTAAAATAAAGTTGAAGTTGAGCTAGTTCATCTTTATATATAAAATGAGGAATTGGTAATATTTAACTAATGGGATTAAGAAATTAATTTATGGGGGAGGTGCAGGGTTAGAGATCAACCAAAGGACTTGTATGCATGCATATTAGCATAACCAATGGACATAGACACTGGGGTGATGGGGGCTTGCTCTTGGGGGTAGAAATGGCTGGGGGTGGTCAATTGGGGAAAAGGAAGACATGTAAAACTTTAGACAATGAAAAACAAACAAAAAGAAATTAATTTATGAACGAAAGTATTTTTAGGCCCTCATTTTTCTCTAGATAAATCATTTTCATGTCTTAAAAATACTGACTTAAACATGGTACTGTGATTTCTTGCAAGATAAAAGTCAATTGCCTTTAAAAAATGATTCCAATCTTATATCTTGGTGTTATAATAACCTCTTT
>NW_005363249.1:0-287 GCF_000412655.1 Myotis brandtii
GTGTCGCCTGGCTGTCAGGTTTCCTGGTGGATCAGGAATGGGGGAGCTGCGATGAGATGGCCCACATGTTCCCAGGGCCCTGGTTCCCGGGGACGCTGCTCAGTCCGCAGCCTTGGTCAGAGGAAGCTGTTCCCAGAGTCGCTCCGAAGCCGTGTCGTCTGAAATCGAACATGGCAGTAAGGTCTAGACCAGCCGTGGGCAGACTACGGCCCGCGGGCTGGATCCGGCCCGTTTGAAATGAATAAAACTAAAAAAAAAAAAACCGTACCCTTTTATGTAATGATGTT
>NW_005363249.1:450-794 GCF_000412655.1 Myotis brandtii
TCTGAGCGGGCTCTCAAGGGGCTCCCACAGATGTTCCAGCAGCTGTGGTGTCCGGGGCTGCGGGTTGCAGAACGCCCCCGGGAACGGCAGCCTGTGACCTGTGGCCGACATCACGCTCACCACGTGTCTACAGTCTCCTGGGTTCTCCTCGCCCCCCTGGGCGTGCTCACCCCGTGGCCTCACCCGGGGAGTCCTGGGACTCGGCCTGTGACCCAGCGGTCCTGGCGTCCGCACACCACGGCCTTCGCTGCTTCTGCTGCCTCTGTTTCTGGGCTCCAGAGAGGAAGTGGTTGAATCAACATGCAGGTCCAGATGTTCTGGTTTGTGGGGCCTTTTGCTTTAAA
>NW_005363250.1:0-478 GCF_000412655.1 Myotis brandtii
TCACTCTTGAATGTCTCTTGAATATGACCCAAATCTACTCTTCATTAAATTTCTACTCATAATGTATTATTCAACACTCAAGCATATTATCTTAGTAGAATGTTTTCCTTAATACCAAGTGTTGGCAAAGATGTGGAAAAACTGAAATCTTCACACATTCCTGGTGGGAATGTAAATTGGTGTAGCCACTTTGGAAAATATTTTGGCAGTTTATTTTTTTTTAAATATAATTTTATTGACTTCATAGAGGAAGGGAGATGGAGAGAGAGAGATAGAAACATCAATGATGAGAGAGAATCATTGATTGTCTGCTTCCTGCAGGCACCCCACTGAGGATCGAGCCTGCAACCCAGGCATGTGTCCCAAAAGGGAATGGAACTGTGACCTCCTGGTTCATTGGTCAATGCTCAACCACTGCCGCTGAGCCGCTGGGGCAGTTTGGCAGTTTTTAAAAGTTAAATGGAGCTCCAGAGCAACT
>NW_005363251.1:0-793 GCF_000412655.1 Myotis brandtii
TAAAAACATTCAAACCTGTAAAGAATTTTTGTGAGTTGATTTTAGCCAAACTATTGAAAATTGTTGGGAAACAGGACCTCAACAGATTAAGATAATGCTCCGAAGAATGGTGGGTTACATCTGTATTTATACATTGCAATCAAAGGAAGGAATGTAGGTGGGTTACATGAAATCCATTGGTGATAGACTCGAGAAGTGGGAGAAAGTAAAGTAGGGAAACCCCTGGGATTGGATAAAAAGCAAAATCATAGACACATACTTAGGTGAGTGCAGGAACAATTAACATGATAATTTGTGTTATTTGTCCTGTCTCCCAGGCACATTAGGTTGTTCAAAGGGGTCCAGAAAAAGGGAAGTTACAAGTTACCCAGACATTTCAAGGGTATGTTATTATAGATGCAAAAAGACAGATAGGCTCAGTTAAGGTAAAGGTTAACCTTGTCAGTGTAGATACAGGCCTAGAATGTAACTACCCACCATAACTGCTTTTAGTTAGTTTAATTTCAGACCATCCTTTGTGGTTATTTAGGTCTCTGAGTTTGCAAGACCACCATGCAGACCTTCCCTGAACTTGTCAGGTTAGCATGTGGCCCCTTTTGTCCACATCATCTTTAGTATAATGTGAGGACTTTATCATTTCCCTGACTGGGAGAAATTTGAGGTATAGGAAACAATAAGGAGGCTACTCAAATAGTCCTGGGGAGAGATGATGGGGAGCTGATCTAAGCCAGTGGCAATGAGATGCGTACATTTTTAAAAGAGGTGTATTGGTTTCCTATTGCTGCTATAACAA
>NW_005363252.1:0-3284 GCF_000412655.1 Myotis brandtii
AGCTGAGAGCTTGAGAGGAAATCCCTGAGCCCAACAGAAAGGCCCATTCCTCCCACCTCCCTCTGCCCCTGCTCCTGGGGCTGCTTTCTGTGCTGTGGGTCCTGAGCGCCCCCTGGTGTCCTGAGCACCCCCTGCAGCCCAGCCCTGCTGT
The DNA here is from genome assembly GCF_000412655.1 of Myotis brandtii. NCBI lineage: Eukaryota > Metazoa > Chordata > Mammalia > Chiroptera > Vespertilionidae > Myotis > Myotis brandtii. The sequence continues at coordinate 152 of NW_005363252.1, forward strand.
CTCCTCAGGGAGGTTTGTGTTTGGGCTCACACTGCCTTCCCCTCACTGTGTCTCTTGCATAGTAATACACGGCCGTGTCCTCGGTGGTCAGGGAGCTCAGCTGCAGGGAGATCTGGTTCTTGGACGTGTCTCTGGAGATGGAGGTTCGGCTCTTGAAGGAGGGGCTGTAGTAAGTGTCTCCATCATAATCTATGTACCCCATCCACTCCAGCCCCTTCCCTGGGGGCTGGCGGATCCAATTCCAGTAGGAAAAGGTTGTTGTGATGGAGAATCCAGAGACAGTGCCGGTGAGGGAGAGGGTCTGCGAGGGCTTCACAATTCCTGGGCCCGACTCCTGCAGCTGCACCTGAGACAGGACACCTGGGACAGAGAGAACACAGTGAGCCTTGGGCTCAGATGCAGGGTCCCCATCTCCTCACGTCTAAGCCCTGAGTCACTCACATCTGGGAGCTGACAGCAGGAAGAGGAAGAGCCACATGGGAGTCATGTCTTGCAGGTGAGGTCCTCGTCCCCCAGAAAGTATTCTCCAGGGTGAGGAGGCCCTGCATTTAAGTGGATGTCAACTGTGTGTGTGTCTGGTGGCCATGTGGGTATTTGCATATGGGAGGTGTCTCCACATACAAAGGGCAAGAGGTGAGGGAAGTCCCAGTCTCTGGGGCTTCTCCTGGAAGGAGGTGCTGACTGTGCCCTCAGAGTCCTCCTTGGGGTCCTGGTCACCCCATGCCCAGGGACTTCTTTTTCTACACCAGGGGCTATGCTGCAGGAGGTGGTCAGGAAGTAGGATGTGGGCACAGTCAGTGACTCCTTAGGGATAACATCAATGTGCCTCAGCTCCCATGGATGTAGATTATAGATTATAAATATAGATATAGATATAGCTCTAGATATAGATATAGCTATTGCTATAGATATGTATTAGATATAGATATAAATACAGATGTAGAGATAGATATAGATATAAAGATGTCGATATATTTGTAGATGTACCATATGTATAGATATAGATACTCTTTTCTTTATCCTCACATGAGGATATGTTCATTGATTTTTAGACGGAAAGGAAAGGAGACAGAGAGAAGGACAGAGAGAAACATTGATGTGAGAGAGACATATTGATCAGTTGCCTTATACATATGCCCATATTGTGAATCACACCAGCAACTTTATCTTTTATGTGTTTACTAGAGTCCCGGTTCATAAAATTCATGCAAGGGGAGGGGGTCCCTCAGCCTACCCTGCACCCTCTCCAATCCAGGATGCCTGGGGGATTTTCGACTGCCTCTTGCAATCTGGGACCACTGGCTCCTAACCACTCACCTGCCTGCCTGCCTGATTGCGTGTATCCCTCTGCCTGCCTGATCCTCCCTAACTGTTCCCCTACTGGCCTGAATGCCCCTAATCGCTTCTGCCTGGCCTCCCCACCTGGGACCCAGGATTCCCTCCTCTGGTTGGTCACAGACACCTGCGACCCTGGCTCCCTCCCTCTGGCCAGCCGCAGGCACCAGGACCTGGGAAAGCTTCACTGTGGCTGGTTGCAGGCACAGGTGCCCTGGACCATGGGACGGACAGCTTGTCCCTCTCCCAGGCCACAGACTGGCTGGTCCCCATTTCTCTCTCACGAGCTCATTTGTGCCTGGCTGGTCCCCACTCCTCTCTCCCCAGTGTTGAGTGTCTGAGCCATCACTGTGTGATGGTTTGACGGCGTGATGGACATTTGCATATTCACTCTTTATTATATAGGATTTGTTTAAATATTTCTTAATAGATATCAGAGAGGAAAGGAGAGGTTGAGAGATAGAAACATCAATAATAAGAGAGAATAATTGATTGGCTGCCTCGTGGCTGCCTCCAGGGCCCACACTGGGGATGTGGTCGGCAACCTGGGCATATGCCCTGACCGGGAATTGAACCATAACCTCCTGGTTCATAGGTTGATGCTCAACCTCTGAGCAACACTGGGTGGGCTGTCCCTGCACTTTTGGGATTCACAGAGTTCCCTGTGCACTTGGGCTCTGGTTAGCAGGATGTTGGCAACATTATAGGTTACCAGACCCCACCCATTCACTGACTGCCCTCTGAACTCAGTGGCCACGGGCTTGTCCACCATGATGCTCTGCAGCTCACAGCCTCCTTGGAGGTTCCCTCAGCACAGGTGTGAGCTGTTGGAGGTGCTCTGAGCTCAGCGCTTAGCTGTGTCTCCACCTGACACAGGTGGGGCCCCCAGGACCTGACATCCCACATGTGCACTGCACATGGGCTCAGCAGGACAGCTGAGTGGTCTTGGCCCTGGTGTCTCAGGGAGGGCCTGGCACAGTGGATGGGCATGAGGGGATGATGTGGGGCTGCATTTAAGGCAAAACATACCAGGGCGGGAAGGAGAGAGCAGACACATCCCCTCAGGATGTCCTGTGTAGGCCCCATGAGATTGTGGGCGGCAGAGGACAGAGGGTGAGGATGGGGTGGTGTCTGCTGACCTGGAGGCACAGCAGAGGTGGGAGGGACCATGTCTCCCTTCAGCAGGGTCTCAGAATGCAGGTGGATTCTCCAGGGGAAGTGGGACTGGTGTTGGGACATGTCCCCAGGGACCAGGTTCTGAGACTCACAGAAAACAAGGCCCAGCAGGGCTGTGACAGGGTCCATCACTCGGTGTCCTTCTGGCCTGTGTCCCAGGACACCCTAGGAGCTGAGTCCACCTGCCAGGCTCACGAAGGGGCAGCGCCCACAGGGGTCAGACCCTAAACCTCCATGTGCAGTCATGTCAGTGAGAGGCAAGTGGCTAACTGCCCCCAAAGGGCTCCTCCTGGGGCAGAGAGAGGGGCTGATCATCACTGGTGAGGTTTGGGGCCTGGACTCCGTGTGCCCCGCTCAGCACTATGTGGAGGGTGGGAGATTTGCTCTCAGTGAGGGGACAGGAATCCTTACAATGTTTTTCTTGTCAACCCAGAGAGCGACCATCAGAGACATGGTGACAGGAAGGACCCAGATGAGAAGTCCACCAGATCTGAAACACAGCCACTTCCTACTTTTTTCCTGCAGAGAATCTAATTAAAGACACAAAGAAGGAAGCAGGAACTACTCCAGGGACACTAGGAGGGAAGAAAGCATTGACCCCAATAGGAAGCCTGCACAACCC
>NW_005363252.1:3945-5731 GCF_000412655.1 Myotis brandtii
CTCACATCTGGGAGCTGACAGCAGGAAGAGGAAGAGCCACATGGGAGTCATGTCTTGCAGGTGAGGTCCTGGTCCCCCAGAAAGTATTCTCCAGGGTGAGGAGGCCCTGCATTTAAGTGGACGCCAACTGTGTGTGTGTCTGGTGACCATGTGGGCATTTGCATATGGGAGGTGTCTGCACATACAAAGGGCAAGAGGTGAGGGAGGTCCTGGTCTCTGGGGCTTCTCCTGGAAGGAGGTGCTGACTGTCCCTCAGAGAACCAGGCCCTCCTTGGGGTCCTGGTCACCGTGCCCAGGGACCTCTTCTTCTACATCAGGGGCTATGCTGCAGGAGGGGGTTAGGATGTAGGATGTGGGCACAATCAGTTACTCCTTAGGGGTAAAATAAATGTGCCTCTGCTCCCATGGATATAGATCTAGATCTACAAAGCGGGCATTTCTGTTTTGTTCTGTTTCTTAGGGGAAATGGTTTTTGTTTTTGCTCATTGAGTATGATTCTGGATGTAGGTTTGTCATAGGTGTCCTTTATTGTGTTGAGATATGAGTCCTCTTCTCCAACTTTGCTGAGAGTATTTGTCAAAAGTGGGTGATGGGTTTTGTTGAAGGCTTTTTCTGAATCTTTGATATAGTCATGTTGTTTTTGTCTTTCAGTGTGTTTATGTGATGTATCATGTGGATTGATTTGTGAATATTGTACCAGCCTTGCATCCCTGGATGAATCCCATTTGGTCATGGTGTATGATGTTTTAAAAATATTGCTGTATCCAATTTGCTAATATTTTTTGAAGATTTTAGCGTCTGTGTTCATCAGGGATATTGGCCTGTAATTATCTTTCTTAGGAGTGTCATCTGGTTTTGGAATTAGGATAATGCTGGACTCATAAAAAGAGTTTGGAAGTGTTCCTTTCTCTGGATTTTATTTGAAATAATATGTGGAGTATAGGTGTTAGTTCTTCTTTGTCCAGACCAAGACTTTTTTTTTCTGGGCGTTTTTGGATTCCTGCTTCTATTTCCTCAGTTGTTATTGGCCGTTTCAGGTCTTCTTATTCTTCCTGTTTCAGTTTTGGGGTACTGTATTTTATAGGAATTTGTCCATTTCATCCACATTGTCCAGCTTGTTGGCATATAGTTGTTCATAGCACTTTATTTCAATCCTTTTTTTCTAGGGTGTTGGTTGTTACATCTCCACAATCCATTCTGACTTTATTTATTTGGATCCCCTATCTTTATTTCCTGATAAGTCTGGCTAATGGTTCATCAATCTTTTTTATCTTTTCAAAGAATCAGCTCATGGTTTAGCAAGTCCCATTGCTGATGGTGAAAGGTTCTGTAGTCACCAGAGCCGTCAATCAGGAGGGGACCAGGGGAGACACACAGAGGTCAGGGAGCAGTGCATGACTTGGGGGAGCTTTGCTGACACAGTGGGTTCTCATGGCTCCTGGAAACCCACCAAAGGAGCAAGGAGGGAAGAAAGGGAGGTCTACTCCATCCTACAGATGTGAGTGAGATGAAGGTTTAGACACTACAGCACCTATGAAATTGAGGCTGGGAAATGCTGAGGTAGAGCAACAACCTCACAAGCAGCCTTTACCTGGGTGATAATCCCCTCTGAGCCCTCAAAGGACTGATCTACAGAGGATCCAACACCATCATTATGAAATGTCAAACTTTACCCCATGATTTTAAATAAAAAAGATGCAAAACTGTAAAGCTGTCTCCTTCACCAAGAGATTTCCCAAGTCAGCTGCATGTTGAAATGAGATGATTTCCAATGAACCTTGTTAAA
>NW_005363252.1:5912-16235 GCF_000412655.1 Myotis brandtii
TACCCCCTCCTCTGGGGTCTGCAGTGAGAAAGCGGGAAATGAGAGCCTCAGAGAAAGAGCAGGAGCCTTCCCTGGAGGCAGCTGAGAGCTTGAGAGGAAATCCCTGAGCCCAACAGGAAGGCCCTTCCCTCCCCACCTCCCTCTGCCCCTGCTCCTGGGGCTTCTCTCTGTGCTGTGGGTCCTGTGCGTCCCCTGGTGTTCTGAGTGCCCCTTGCAATCTAGACTTGCTGTCTTCTCACGAAGGTTTGTGTCTGGGCTCACACTGACTTCCCCTCACTGTGTCTCTCACACATTAATACACAGCCGTGTCCTCCACTCTCAGGCTGCTCATTTGCAGATACAGCGAGTTCTTGGCGTTGTCCCTGGAGATGGTGAAGTTGCCCTTCACAGAGTCTGTGTAGTATGTTCTACCATCACTACCACCATTAATGTCTGGGACCCACTCCAGCCCCTTCCCTGGAGCCTGGCGGACCCAGCTCATCCAGTAGCTACTGAAGGAGAATCCAGAGGCTGCACAGGAGTGTCTCAGAGACCCCCCAGGCCGCACCAGGCCTCCCCCAGACTCCACCAGCTGCACCTCACACTGGACACCTGCAAACACAGAGACACAAGGTGGACTGAGAATCACATGGAAGCACCAACAAGCAAAGGCACAGGTCTCAGTGCTCCCCACTCCTGAGAACGACCTTGAGAAATGATCAGGAGGAAAACGCAGCTTGGCACCAAGTCCATGGTGGAGCCGCTGGGGTCCTGTCTCAGGTGCTTGGATTCTGGGTGTCTCCCCAACATGCCAGGCAAGGGCCCCCTTTATGAGCAGGAGGAGAGCCCCATTTGCATGGAGTCTGCATATAAGGTCCAGCTGGGACTCTGGGCTGCATGCCTGACCTTGTCATGGGAAAGGACTCAAGGACGCTGGCTACAAGGTGTCCTGTCCTGACCCCCTCCTCCCTCCTTTCCTGAGACCTGCCACCCTGACCTCATTCCTTTGGGGGCAGCTTCCAGGATTGAGTGTCCTACTTCCTTGGGGTTTTGATGAGGACCCAGCGGTGCTCCCCCAGAGGCATGTGGATGGGGCTTCCTCTCTCTCCCCTCCCCCCGCCGTGGGCCATGTCAACTCGGGGTTTTGGGAATAAGAATTTGCATTGGGTGATGCTTTTATTTTGAGACTGAAAGATTCTCCTTGCTTTTGTCCTCTATCACATCTTTCAAACATGAATAAGGAATCTGACAATGCATGGTTCCTGCTGCCTGTCACTCCTTGAGGAAAATAGGCAGAGGCATGGGTGAATCATATATGGGCATTCATTCCAATGCTGTGGGCAATGTGGGTGAGCAGCGGGTCATCCACAAAAACCTGCTCTGCAGCCCCCATAAACCAGCTGCTTATGTTGAGTGAAAGGATAGAAGATTACGTGAGAAGTAAGCAAAGGCTATGCCAAAGGGGCAGGTGACAGGGAGCAGAGGGCTGCGACCTTCAAGGGCTGGTGGGCTGGTTCCTGCAGGAAAGTTGTTCATCTCCAGGATGATTGGCTGCTCCAAATGGAGAGGAGGGACTGCACATCCAGGTGAGCTCCCAGGTCCCCAGTTTGGCTGCCAGCCAGGCTAGAAGGTGCCTTCTCCAATCAGAATAAACAATCACGGTGAACAGAGCAGGATGACTATGTCATACAATTCTAGCCGGTTCCCCCACATTCTATTCCTGCCCCTATAAAAACTCGAACCTCTACATGTGACGAGGCAGGAGAAGCTGGGCTGGACACTGTGCCTGCAGCCTCCGTCTCTAATGTGCTATCCCTGCCACAAGCACACAGCTGCCTCCCCAAACAACAGATTTCACTCAACTTCCTGCTGTTCATGTGCAAAAGTCCTGTTTCCCAGCATCTTCTATTGGGGGAATTTCCATCATTTACAAACAGATACCTGGCAGGTTTGGGGGCTGTCTGGTTGGAGGGGATCAATGGGGGATAACGGGGTATATGTGATACTTTCAAGAATAAAAAAATGTTAAAAAGAAATAAATGAAATAACTAATTAATTTTTGAAATCGAGTCCTGGCCCTGGCTGGTTTGACTCAGTGTATAGAGTGTTGGCTTTTGAACCAAAGGTTCTCAGTTTGATTCAAGGGCACCTACCTGGGTTGCAAGCTCCTCCCTGGCCCTTGCCCTGGTTAGGTCACCTGCAGGAGGCAACCAGTTGATGTGTTTCTCTCACATCAATGTTTCTCTCTTCCCCTCCCTCCCTTCCAGTCTCTCTCTTAGAAGCAATGGAAAAAATATCCTTGGTTGAGGATAAAAAAAGATTGAAAAGGAATACGTTTGTCTTGAAAATAATATCCTGGGTAGAGAGTTGAGGCACCACGTCGTCCTTGGGGGCAGGTGAGCACCTCCCTTCTCAGAGGAGAGCAGCCACCTGTGTCCATCCTCCCACAGCCCCAGGTGAGGACAGACAGACACAGGAATCTGGGACTGTGGCCACTTGTTCCTCTGGGAAGTTGGCCACCACCACTTGGAAAGTGCAATCACGCTGGGGAGGGGGTGGGGCATGGGCAGGTCAAACACCACAAAGCCTTTCTTGTCTCTTTCTCTTCATTTGTTATTCTTATTTTAAAACTAGAGGCTCTGTGCACAAAAATTTGTGTACTCGGGGTGGGGGGGTCCCTCAATCCAGCCTATGCCCTCTTGCAGTATGGGACCCCTCAGGAGATGTCCACCTGCTGGCTTAGGCCCACTCCCAGGGGGATCGGGCCTAAGCTGGCAGTCAGACATCCCTCTGGCAGCCCAGCAGCCCTTGGGGGATGTCCACTTGCCAGCAGGGAGCAGGCCTAAGCTGCAGTCGGACATCCTTAGCGCTGCTGAGAAGGTGGGAGAGGCTCCTGCCACTACTGCTGTGTTGGCAGCCGTCAGCCTGGCTTGTGGCTGAGCAGAGTTCCCCCTGTGGGAGTGCACTGACCACTAGGGGACAGCTCCTGCATTGAACGTCTGCCCCCTGGTGGTCAATGTGTGTCATAGTGACCAGTCATTCTCAGTGGTTCTGCTATTAGGGTCAATTTGCATATTACCCTTTTATTATATAAGATAGAGGCCTGGTGCATGGTAGGGGGTCGGTTGGTTTGCCCTGAAGGGTGTCCCAGATCAGGGTGGGGGTCCTGATGGGGTGCCTGGAACCCTGGGTGAGGGACTGAGGGTCGTTTTAAGGCTGCCCACAGCCCCTTCAGGATGGGGTTCCTGATGGGGTGCTTGGCCAGCCTTGGTTAGGGGCTGATGGCCTTTTTCAGACTGGCCATGCCCCCCAGCATCCCAAGCTCTCAGTCTCTCCTTTTTTTATTTTTTTTTCTGGGATTTATTTATCTTCTATAATTGAAACTTTGTAGCTTTGAACAGAGCCCAGGACCAGCCAGGGTAAGTGGGAAGCTTGGCTTCCTCCATCGCCGGGGGCAAGCCAAGCCTCCTGCTCACTCCAGCTCCATGGCTGCCTGCCATCTTAGTTGGGTTAATTTGCATACTTGCTCCTGATAGGCTTGTGGGTGTGGCTTGTGGCATGGCTTGAGCATAGCAGAGGGATGGTTAATTTGCATGTTTCCCTTTTATTAGATAGGATATATTTTTATTGATTTCAGAGAGGAAAGGAGGGGTAACAGAGATAGAAACATCAGTGATGAGAGAGAATCATCAATTCGTTGCCTTTGCCACGCCCCCTACTGGGGGTCCAGGCAGTAGCCCAGGCAAGTGCCCTGACCAGGATTCCAACCCTGACCTCTTGGTTCATAGGTCGAAGCTCAACCAATGAGCAACACCTGGTGGGCTCTGGGGTTACCTCTTACCATTTCTTTCTTTCCTTCCTTCTTTCTTTCTTATTTTTTTAATAAATAAGAATCCTTTATTCAATTAGTTTTGTGAATCCTCACCCGAGGATATTTCCCACTTATTTATAGAGAAAGAGGAAGGGAGAGGAGAGGGAGAGAGCCAACAGAGACATATTGTGTAGTTGCCTCTTGCAGGCAGGGATGGAGCTTGCAATGGAGGTTTGTGCTTTTAACAGGATTCAAACCTGAGATCCTTGAGTCCCCAGGCTGATGCTCTATCCACTGAACAACATGGGCAGGGCCCCTCCCCCATGTCTAGTTAACACTGTGGAGGCCCCACACCTCATGCAGGCAGCCAGGGTCCTGCCCTGTGGACCAGTAGACCTGGGGGTTGTGTGTGTTGCTGGGAGGAGGGGAACTAGGATGGAGAGGCCCCCAGAAGGGCAGCCCCAGGTGCCAGGACACAGGGGTGCATGGGGAGCTGGGCTGGAACCTCTCTCCAGAGACTTCAAGATGAAGAACCACCCAGACCCCCTCTCCTGCAGCGGATGCTGGGCCTCACTGTGGGGGACCCGCCTGAGCCAGCTGGTCAGGCCCTGTGAGGCTGAGGGAAACACAAACCTAAATGAGGAAAAAGTCCGTTTTCCCAGGTGCCAGGAAGAGACAGGGACTCCTTCCCTCCCTCCCTTCAACACGCATGTAGGTTTCAGTGTCAGTTTAAAGGCTCACTGAGGCCTCCCCAGCTTACACCCCAGCGTGTTTTCTGGGGACCATGGAACTCACTCTGAAGTGTGACAACTAGGGGACATCCTTCTCCCCGCTTCTGTGGGAGGAAGTGGGGGCAGCCAGGCTTCAGGGGCCTCCTGGCTCCCAGTGCAAACCTCCTTCCTGTCCTAAAGAGGTGGGAGGGTTCATGTTCCCTGGGATCAGCTCAAGGAGCAAACAGGCGTGGCCCCTCTAGGCACCAGCAAATTCAGGGTGAACTCTGGTGACCAGTGGTGCTGCCAAGTTCCTCCTGAGGCTGCACCTCAGTGAACAGCTGTGTTTCTGGGGACGGTTTCCCACAGAACTCAGTTCCCTCCCCTTATCTGCTCCTTTGCCAGCCCTGCATGGGCAGCACCACTGCAGTTATGATAAGTCTCCAAATAGACCCATTTTTGTACTTTCACCCGGGATTTTGAAGTAGATTCTTCTGATTTTTCTTCATAGATGAATATGTCACCTGCAAGTAGGGACACCTTGTATGTTGGTTCACATTTGAATGTCTCTATGTCTTTTTACTGTCTTATTGCTCTTGTTAACACGTCAAGGACAATGTTGAATAGAAGTGGTAAGAGTGGACCTTTTTCACTCTGTCCCCATCTGAGGGGAATCATGTAACTTCCCACAATCGAGTGTGACATTAGCTCCAGGAGTCCCATGATCAGAGTGAGGAAGGGTCCCTTTATCCCAAGTGCCCTAAGCGTTTTATCATGAATGATGCTGTGCTTTGTACACACTTTTCTGTATCAATTTTAATGACCATGTGACTTCTCTTCTTTACACAGTGGACTTGTTGGGTTAAATCGGATGATTTAAAAATGTTGAATAGCTTTGAATTGTTGGGATAATTCCTGCTTTGTCACGATGGAGTATGATTTTCTTATATTACTGGTAGGATTGGCTAATCTTCTGTTGAGGATTTTAGTAAATATGTTAACAAGAGATTTCAGTCTGTAGTTTACTCTTTCTTTGTACTGACTGCACAAGGAATGCTGGTCTCATAAGAATGTGTTTGGGAATGTGTTTATTCTCCTAATTAATTTCTGATATTGGTCATTTGTCTCCTTGCCAGTCTTGTTAGCATTGGGTTAGTTTTATTGATGTTTTCAAAGATTCAGCTGTTGGCATCATTGATTGTTTTCTATCATTTTTCTCTGTTGGTTTCATTAATCTCTGTTCACTTTTATTTTTCCTTCCTTCTGCTTGGTTTTAGGTGATTTTGATCTTCCTTTTCTAATTTTGTTTTTTAAAAAATCTTTGTTGTTGCGAATATTATTCATGTTCCCCTTTTTATCCCCATATCAACCTTCCACCTCATTCCTGCCCCACCCTGGCATTAACCACTCTCCTAGCTGTGTCCATATGTCATGCATATGTGCATATGAGTTGTTTGGTTTATACCTTTCCAGTTCCCCTCCCTCTTCAATCTGAGGTTCATCATTCTGTTCCATGTTTCCATGCTTCAGGTTCTATTTTATTCATCATTTAATTTTGTTTATTAGATACTTTGTTCATTTATTTTGGTTCTTAGTTTCAATTGTTGATAAATATGTTTGTATTGCCATTATTTTGTCTATATATATATATTTTATATTTATATTGGTTTCAGAGGGGAAGGAGGAGAGAGAGAGAGAGAGAGAGAGAGAGAGAGAGAGAGAGAGAAGTCAATGATGACAGAGAATCACTGATCCGCCACCTTCTGCATGCCTACAACCCTGGCATGTGTCCCTGACCAGCTTCAAACCTGGAACCCTTCAGTCAGCAAGGCCAACACTCTATCCATTGAAACAACTCAGCTATGGCTTTGTTCATTATTTCTTCTTCTTCTTCTTCTTCTTCTTCTTCTTCTTCTTCTTCTTCTTCTTCTTCCTCTTATTCTTATTCTTATTTATTCTTCCCCTTCCTTTTCCTGCTTCTCCTCCTCCTCTTCCTCTTCCTCCTGAATGTGTGGAATTGTAATCTTGTGTGATCTGAAGCTGTCCACCAGGTGCACTGGCTCCAGAGCCTCCTGGGAGGTGCAAAGTCAGCCACTGCCTGGGGCCACCAAGCAGGAGCTATTGAGGGATCTGCAAATGGCTGCTACTTGTATTGGGCATGTAAGTGCCTAGGCGAGGACAAGTTGTGAAGCAAGGCAGGCTGGTGCTAGTGCCAGGTCTTGGGTCTCTTATTGATAGGTTTGAGGCATGCTGATGCCAGCTGCTGCTTGTTTGAGTGATTTTAGGAGAGTCTGAAGCCTTAGCCAGGACAAGCCATTCATATGGAAAGGCTGCTGCAAACAGCTTGGGTGGGGCTGCATTTTGGATGGGATGGGTTCTCAAGGAATCACCAGGGCAGAGCAAACTGTGTGAGCCACATTGATGGAGCCTCATATATGGCTTCGAGGCAGCTATGTGATGGGGAGGTCCCAGCACAGAAACAAGGACCCCTAGGAGCAGCCCTGTCTTGGAGAAAGCCACCCATAGTTCCTGCCATAATGACAGACAATCCAGTTCTCTCCATAGTCCCTGGATCCCCCAATTCCACTGCCTGCCCCTGGATCTCAGAGGAAGCAGGACTCTGTAAGTTCCCCTGCTGGCCCTTTAAGAGGAACAGCCTGGGTCTCCATCTGCCTTCATGTCACTCAGAGACAATCGTTTCTGGGTTTTAAATCCTGAACCTCTGAGGACTTCTGTTCCCAGCTCTGGAACCCTGGGTTGGGTGTCTTGTTTGGGGCTGGAAACCTTTGCTTTTCACAGGAGGCTTCTGCAGCTGAGATATCCCTGCCAATTAAAAACATGCCATATGTGGGTGCTGGACTAGCCTGCTCCCCACCTCCACCCTTCCTACCAGTCTCGATTTGCTTTCTCTTTACCTCCCTAGTCTGGAATGATGGTTGTCCCCTATTTTAGTTGTGCATTTTATATGGTTGTGGGAGGCAGTGAGAACATACATTTACCTCTGCCTGCAAATTGGTTCTCACTCTTTTCCAATTTTTTTTAAAGTGGAGGCTTAGATTTTTGATTTAAAGATCTTTATTCTTTTCTAACAATAGCATTTAATGCTATACATGTCTCTCTAAGCCAGTGGTTCTTAACCCGTGGGTCGTGACCCCTTTGGCGGTCGAACGACACTTTCACAGGGGTCGCCTAAGACCATCCTGCATATCAGATATTTACATTACAATTCATAACAGAAGCAACATTACAGTTATGAAGTAGCAACGAAAATAATTTTGTGGTTGGGTCACAACATGAGGAACTATATTTAAAGGGCCAGAAGGTTGAGAACCACTGCGTAAGCACTGCTCTAGCTGCATCTCAAAAAATTTATTATGTAATTTCATTTTCATCCAGTTTTAAATAGATTTTCTGTTAGTTTAGAATTCTCTGTTGATGTTCCTTCAATGTTCCTTCAGCTCTTTAGAGTCATCACTCCATTGTCTTCTGGTTTTGGTAGTTTTTCATCTGACCTTTGATGTTTTGATTAATCTTGTTCCTTGACTCATGTATCGTTCTTTTTTTTCTTTGCTGCCCTTAGGCATTTTCCCTTTTTCACCAGTTTGACTTCAATGTGCCATGATTTAATTTTGTTTATTTTCATTTCTTCTTAGAGTACTTTGGTGTTTTGAGATCTCTTTATAGTTTACAACAAATTCTGACAAACTATTTGCAATGGTTTCTTCAAACATTTTTCTTCGTGCCCCCTCTCTCCTCTTTCTGGGATTCCAATTACATGTATATACTAGAGGCCCATTGCACGAATTCGTGCACCATTGGGGTCCCTCAGTCTAGCCTGTGGCCTCTGGCAATTCGGGACCCTTTGGGGCCTGCAGGGAACAGGCCAAAACCAGTAGTCCGACATCCCACGAGGGATGTAGTAGAATGCCAATAGGCAGGTGGCTGGGGGAGGAGCCTGGCCCGGGCTGGGTGCCATGTTGCTCCAGCTGATGCCGGCCCTGCTGTGCCTGCCATCACTTGGTAGCGTGCTGCCATGGAGGCAGGAGAGGCTTGTGCCACTGCAGCTGCGCTCACCAGCCATAAGCCCGGTGTCTGTCAGTCAGCTGAGCAGCACTCCTGCTGTGGGAGCGCACTGACCACCAGGGGCAGCTCCTGGGTTGACCGTTTTCCCACTGTAGGCCAGTGCCCATCATAGCAACTGGTCAAATGGTCATTCAGTCGTTTGGTAGTTTAGGCTTTCATATATATATAGACTAGATGCCCGGTGCAGGAATTCGTACATGGGGGATGTCACTCAGCCCAGCCTGCGCCCTCTCACAATCCTCAATCCGGGACCCTTCAAGTAGGGTCCCTAGGCCTGGCCAGTGATCAGGGCCTATCAGGGCTTTCCTTCCTTGGGCTGCCGGCAGCTGGCCCCGCCCTTGCCCCTACCACTGCTTGCCATCTCTGTGGCACTGCCCCCTCCCCCGCCACTGTTCACCTCGCTCTGTGGGCAGCATGCGTGGGGTGCGATCGCTTGGCTGGCCTGGGCCTCCCTGTGCTGTGCAATCGTTGGCTAGCTCTGCACACCCACCACAGCGTTGCTGGCTGATGGCCTGGGCCTCCCTGTGTGGGGAGATCCATCACGGGGCTTTGTGATTGATGGCTCCGCAAAGGGAGGCCCAGACCAACTGGCCAGGGCTCAGCAATTGATCGTCACATAGAGGGTGGCCTGGGCCTCTTTCTACGGGGCGATTGTGGGGCCATGGCTGGGCCCCCATCCAATCTCATCACACCCACATTGGTTGGCCTGGTGCCAGTGCTTGTCATAGCGTGGTCCTCCTGCAGGTCGTCTGGACAGTCATTCTGCTGTTGGGTGGTTTGGTCAATTTGCATATTATGCTTTCATTATTGTAGATATTTGACTGCTTTATTGCCTCTTACATTCCTGACACTTGGCTATTTTGTGGAAAATTTATTGTGTTTCCATTTTGGAAAGTTTCCTTAGACTACTGAAGTTCACATATGTTTAATCTGCAGTGTTAGTCTTACTCCATGTATTATTCATTTCAGATGTTATTTTCTTAGGTTCTAGAAATTCAAAATACAGACCAGTTCTACCCACTCCTTTCTGTGAGATTAAAGCCCTTGTGTGTAAACATTAAGGCCTCCTTCTGACTGATCAATGGGGCAGAGGAAGTAAGTGACTTCCTAAGGGCTGGTGTGAAAGGAAACGTAAGGCATAAAGGGGAGAGGCAGTGAGTCCTGGAGGAGGGTGTTTGCTCCTGGAGAATAAAACCACTGACCATGTCATCAGAGAATATTCCCCCAGGTCCCAACTCCTGAGCTGGTCCTCATGTCTGTGGTCCTGAGCGCCCCCTGGTGTCCTGAAAACCCCCTGCAGCCCAGCCCTGCTGTCTCCCTCAGGAAGGTTTGTGTCTGGGCTCACACTGACTTCCCCTCACTGTGTATCTCGCACAGTAATACACGGCCATGTCCTCGGTGGTCACAGAGCTCAGCTGCAGGGAGAACTGGTTCTTGGACGTGTCTCTGGAGATGGAGGTTCGGCTCTTGAGGGAGGGGCTGTAGTAAGTGTTTCCATCATAACTTATGTACCCGATCCACTCCAGCCCCTTCCGTGGGGGCTGGCGGATCCAGCTCCAGCGGTAACCACTGGTTGTGATGGAGAATCCAGAGACAGCGCAGGTGAGGGAGAGGGTCTGCGAGGGCTTCACCAGTCCTGGGCCCGACTCCTGCAGCTGCACCTGGGACAGGACACCTGGGACAGAGAGAACACAGTGAGTCCTGGGCTCAGATGCAGGATCCCCATCTCCTCACGTCTAA
>NW_005363252.1:16332-19113 GCF_000412655.1 Myotis brandtii
TGGGAGTCATGTCTTGCAGGTGAGGTCCTGGTCCCCCAGAAAGTATTCTCAGGCTGAGGAGGCCCTGCATTTAAGTGGATGCCAACTGTGTCTGTGTCTGGTGGTCGTGTGGCCATTTGCATATGGGAGGTGTCTGCACATACAAAGGGCAAGAGGTGAGGGAGGTCCCGGTCTCCGGGGCTTCTCCTGGAAGGAGGTGCTGACTGTCCCTCAGAGAACCAGGCCCTCCTTGGAGTCCTGGTCACCGTGCCCAGGGACCTCTCCTTCCACACCAGGGGCTATGCTGCAGGAGGTGGCCAGGATGTGGTCACAATCAGTGACTCCTTAGGGATAAAATCAATGTGCCTCTTCTCCCATGGATATAGATATAGATGATATAGACCAGCAATTCTCAACCTGTGGGTAGCGTCACCTTTGGTGGTCGAACGACCCTTTCACATGGTCACATAAGACCATCGGAAAACATATTGTTTTTGTGATTAATCACTGTGCTTTGATTATGTTCAATTTGTAACAATGAAAATACACCCTGCATATCAGATATTTACATTATGATTCATAACAGTAGCAAAATTACAGTTATGAACTAGCAACAAAAATAATTTTATGGTTGGGGGGTCACCACAACATGAGGAACTGTATTAAATGGTCGCGACATTAGGAAGGTTGAGAACCACTGATATAGATATACATATAGGTATAGGTATAGGTATAGGTATAGGTATAGGTATAGGTATAGGTATAGGTATAGGTATAGGTATAGGTATAGGTATAGGTATAGGTATAGGTATAGGTATAGGTATAGGTATAGGTATAGGTATAGGTATAGGTATAGGTATAGGTATAGGTATAGGTATAGGTATAGGTATAGGTATAGGTATAGGTATAGGTATAGGTATAGGTATAGGTATAGGTATAGGTATAGGTATAGGTATAGGTATAGGTATAGGTATAGGTATAGGTATAGATATAGATATAGATATATAGATATAGATAGATATAGATATAGATATAGATACAGGTATAGCTATAGATGTAGAGATAGACATATATGTGTAGATCTTTTTAAAAAATTCAGTTTTCTTAATTCTTAGAGAGAGAGAGGAAGGGAGCGGCCTAGATTGATAGAAACATGCATGAGAGAGAATCATTGATTGGCTTCATACTGCATGGTCCACACTGGGGATGGAGACCACAACCCCATCATGTGCCCTCACCAGGAATCTAACCAGTGACTTCTTGGGTTCTGGGACGAAGCTCAACTGCTGAGCAATTCGATCCAGACTGGATCTTTTTTTTTCTGTCCTCACCTGAGGATGTGTTCATTGATTTTTAGAGGGAAAGGAAAGGAGAGAAAGATACAGAGAAACATTGATCAGTTGCCTCCCATATACACCCATACTGCTAATCACACCTGCAACATTTTCATTTACTTATTTAAATATTTTTAAATAGATACCAGAGATAAAGGGAGAGTGAGAGAGACATAGAAACTTCAATGATGAGAGAGAAAAATTGATTGGCTGCCTCCTGCATGCCCCACACTGAGGATGTTGGCGGCAACCTGGGCAGGTGCCCTGACCAGGAATCAAACTGTGACCTCCTGGTTCATAGGTCGCCTTTCAACCACTGAGGCATGTTGGCTGGGGTGTTCCTGCAGTTTTTGGAATCACAGAGCTCCCAGTATACTAGGCTCTGGTCAGCAGGACATTGGCAACATCATAGGGCTGCTCAACCACTGAGCCTTGTTGGCCGGGCTGTCCCTGCACTTTTAGGATTCACAGAGCTCCCTGTGTACCTGGGCTTTGTTCAGCAAGACGTTGGCAACATCATAGGTGACCAGGCCCCAGCCCTTCCCTGACTGCCTTCTGACACCAGTGGCCATGGGCTTGTCCACCAGGATGCTCTGCAGCTTACGGGCTCCTGGAGAATCCCTCAGCCCAGGTGTGAGCTGTTAGAGGTGCTCTGAGCTCAGTGCTTAGATGTGTCTCCACCTGACACAGGAGGTTCCCCACGATCTGACATCACACGTGGGCACTGCATGTGGGCCCTGCAGGGCTGCTAAGGAGCCCTGGCCCTGGAGTCTCAGAAAGGGCTTGGCACAGGAGGTGGGCATGAAGGGATGACATGGGGGTGCATTTAAGGCAAAACCTAACAGGAGGGAAGGAGAGGGCAGAGCACAGCCACACCGCATGTCCTGTGCAGGCCCCATGGTGTGAGAGTGTGGGCAGCAGAGGACAGAGGGTGAGGATGGGGTGGTGACTGTGGAGCTGGAGGCACAGCAGAGGTGGGTGGGACCATGTCTCCCTTCAGCAGGTTCTCAGGATGCAGGTGGTCCCCCAGGGGAAGCAGAACAGGTGTTGGGACATGTCCCCAGGGACCAGGTTCTCAGACCAGCAGGGAACAGGTCCCCACAGGGCTTCCTGTTTCCATCTGGGGCACATGGAGAGGTGGGTGCTTCCAGGCTCACAAACGGGCAGCGCCTGCAGGGTCCGACCTAACACCTCCATGTGCAGCCATGTCAGTGAGAGGCAAGCAGCTCACTGCCCCCAAAAGGCTCCTCCTGGGGCAGAGCGAGGGGATGATCACCCTCAGGTGAGGTTTGGGTTCTGCATTCCGTGTGCCCCCCTCAGCACTGAGTGGAGGGTGGGGGAAGTCACTCTCAGTGAGGAAACAAAAATCTCTACAATGTTTTCCTTGTCAACCCATACAGCGACCATCAGGGACATGGTGACAAGAAAGGCGCAGATGAGAAGTCAACCAGATCTGAAACACAGCCAC
>NW_005363253.1:0-488 GCF_000412655.1 Myotis brandtii
AAACTTCTCAGAAGAATCTGACATGTTCTGTCTGGAAAAAAAAAGAACAATTCTCCATAGCAGGTAAGTTTTCTCTCTCCCCTCACTCTGCCAACAAAATGTGCTTGATGCTCACACTCCATGGTGGAGCACATAAGCTTGGCCCTGCTCTCTTCCTCACACCCACACCAGTATCACTGCCAGAATCCAACTTCCTTCCTCTTTTTGTAATTTCTCCCATCCTTTACTGACCAAATTTTTAGTCTACACTTACTTAACCTCTCCATGTAATAGGACCTTCAGTACATTCAGGCTGGTATAACAAAATACTAAAATCTATCTACACTAATAAAAGACAAAGATGCTAACTGACCGTACCTTTGCTACACCCATCAGCCAATCAGAAGAGTATGCAAATTAACCCAACAAAGATGGCCGTTAAATTTGCCTACTGCAGGCGGGGCAGCACAGCATGATCCGCCCGCCCCACTGCCAGCCACCGCCCGCCC
>NW_005363253.1:4363-4822 GCF_000412655.1 Myotis brandtii
TGGATCTTTCTTGCACCTCCTCCCAGAACCAAACTAGAAATAAAGCTAAACTGGGCAACATTCACCCTGAATTTCCAAATGAAGACTAGCTAAAAAGACTTTTGAACAAGGATTAGCAGAAACCACCTGGAGACTGCCAATAAGGGCAGAGTCACAAAAGGGCTGGCCCTGCTCCCTCAGGCGGCAGGTCAAGGGTGAGGAGGTACATCCCCCTGTGGTGGAAGAGGTTGGAGCTGTGTGTGTGGGGCGCGGGGAGGGGAGTTGAGTGGAAAGGGTGTGTGGTGGGGGTTGGAGAGTGGGAGGGTTGAGGGCTTTGGAGAATAGAGTTGGGGGTTTCCGCCTGAGAAGAATGAGGCCTGAACCCCAGGCTGTGATCCCCATCCTGGAGCACCAGAGGTGGGAACAGCCACTCACGTAGCATCCAGATTTGAAATACTACCACGGGGCCTCTATTGGCCA
>NW_005363254.1:0-216 GCF_000412655.1 Myotis brandtii
ACACACGCACCACACACTCACCACACCACACACGCACACACATGCACGCACCACACACACACCACACACATGCACCACACACGCACCACACACGCACACACGCACCACACACACCACACCACACACACGCACCACACACCACCACACACACACACGCACACACACACCACACACACGCATGCACGCACACCACACACACACACCACACACACACAC
>NW_005363254.1:1365-2261 GCF_000412655.1 Myotis brandtii
ATTATAAATGCTTTTAATTTTTTTTCAGTAACTACATGAAAAATAAGTTTAAATTTTCACTTTTTAACATTTACTCTTGACCCTTGAACAATGAGGGGGTTAGGGGCACCAACCCCTGTGCAGTTGAAAATCCAAGTACAACTTTTGACTCCCCAAAAGTTATAGTTGTCCCTCGGTCTCCACAGGGGATTGGTTCCAGGAACCGCCCAAAGACACCAAAATCCACAGCTGCTCAAGTCCCTTATGTACAACGGAGTAGAACAATGCACACAGTACTTCCATTAATAACTGATGAAAACATACTCAAATGCCATTCTGATGCTACCATCCCCTGGTTTAAACATCTTCCGTGGCTTCCAAGGCCTACAGGACACAAACTCTTAGCTCAGCATTTGAGTCACTGCTGTTCCAGACCCTGGCCCACACCCTTCACTGCTGCCCACACACACACATTCCTCTCTCCAGTTCTTGACTACTTCAGGCTCCTTAATGTGCCTTGCGGTCTATCTCGTGCTCTCTGCATGCTCCCCTGCCCCTCAACACCTTCGTAGCTTTCCAGCATCAAAGCAGCTTCATATCTTTCAAGATTCAGCTAAACCCATCTCCTGTGGGAGTTCTTGCCTCTTTCTCCCCTGAAGTTCCCAGATCAGAGAGAGTTCATCACCCTCTCTCCTGCATCCCTCTCTCCCATGCACATCTATCCTGGACCCAACGCTCAGGGGCTCATGGGTCTTTGCCCCTCTTCGAGTCTGTGAGCGCCTTGCGGATGGAGGCCATGTAACGCTTACATTTGCGTTTTCCGTGCCTCCAGTGGTGCCGGGCATGTAGGAGGTGGTCGAGGAAATGTTTGAGGGATGGCTGAAGATCCATCTCCCCTCACTCCTCCGTCCTGCAGG
>NW_005363255.1:0-614 GCF_000412655.1 Myotis brandtii
ATCAGGTTCATGTTTGCAATCTTTGTGGAATAATGGCAATTGCTCACACCAGGACCCATACCTATGAATACAGGGGCTGTTGGAACAAAACCCAGATTTCGTTGGCGCGAATGCCTTATGCATGCAAACTGTTGTTTCAAGAGCTTATGTCTATGAGTATTGCGCTCTCCTCACTAGCGCACCAACTGCTGTGAAGCTCACACCCACACAACAACCTGCGCAAACGTCCGCAGCAGCTTCGTTCCGAATCACCACGACACCTGCCCGCATGTGATGGGTCAGCAGCGCGCAGGACGTGGCTGCCATGGAAGTTACTCTGGGATAGAAAACCCATCAAGCCACAGGGCCTGGGAGCTGTTCCCGCTGCTGCGGCGGCTCTGGGGGATCGTGAGTGTTGGCCGAGCGGCAGTCTCAGCTCCCGGGGCCCAGCGCTCTGCGCCTCCGGCAGGGCGTCCGGGAGGCTGACGCGGTGATTTCCTGGAACAAAGTCCTGAAGAATCTGGGAGCGAAGAGGGTCAGCGGCCCGGAGGGAGGCCTGGGGCTCCCGGAGCAGGTGCGCCTTCAGGGACCCAGGAAACAGGCTTCGAGGCTGCGGCCCGCGCGGGGCGGGGAGT
>NW_005363255.1:1102-3029 GCF_000412655.1 Myotis brandtii
GTCCCCCCCACCCCCGCCCCGGAGGACAGGCTCCTGGCACACGCCTGCCCTTTCCCTGGCACACGCCTGCCCTTTCCCTGGCACACGCCTGCCCTTTCCCTGGCACAGGCTTCTCTGCCGAGGAGTCAGATGCCTCAGGGCTTAGGCCCCAGTTGCCTCACCTCAGTCCCATCCCAGGTCCCCGACGGCACAGCAGGGGGTTCCCGTGAATCCTGTGGGAGAGCCGCCCGATCAGATCACTAACCCGCAGGCGCCTGCAGGCCGGGGCTGAGTCCCGCACGAGTTGAGGACAGAGGTGCTCGCTCTCTCTCTAGAGGAGACGGCGCCTTCAGGGTGTATGGTCCCAGCTGGTCTCTCTCTTCACATCCAGTGTCGTTGGCAGGACTATCAGGGCCGGGTCGGGGCTGGGCAGACGGGCTCATGAGCGGAGTCCAGCACCTGAGCTGGTGCTGAGCTCACACAAAGGTCCTTGGTCCAGCCTGGAGGCGAGATTCTGAGGCAGTTTACACACCCAGGAGTTCCAGGGGCGGAGACACAGGCTTCCCTCTGCCTGGGCACCACCCACCCTTCACCCTGGGCGCCCGCCCCACGTCCCAGCACAGTCTCTCCTCTGGAGCCGTGCGTGCAGCTCTTAGGAGACCTGCTCGGCCTCCGTGTCCCCTCCTCAGGTCACTGCAGTGTCACCGAACCCGGACAATCTAGGAAGCAATTGTACAAGTCTCCTCCCAACACTGCTGGACACAGAAGCGTCTTCATGTTTTACATAGAATCATCGCACCAACTGCACTGTGCTAGCTTACTTCTTGCATCTCTTACGTGCAGTTTGTTTTAATACACATTTTCTTGATTCAAATCAGACTTCCTCCACAGGAATCCAGGGACATTGCTCTGCTGATAAAACACAGAGCAGGGACAATGTACTAATAGGCTTGAGGTAAAGGAAGGGATACAAATAGATCAAGAGCATAATGTGCTAATCACTAGTTTTAAGAGGCTTGAGGGGAGAGGCCAAGTTAAGGCCTGTTAGAGTTGGTCTGTTTGTGCTAGGGTTAAATATCCAAAATATATTTACCTGCCAAGGTTATGTAGGTGGTTTGGGGGAAAGTAAGAGGTAGAAACCTGAGTGCAAGGTTACATGACCTGAGCTCAAGCCCTCTCTCCCTGTGCTGTTTATCCAGGGAGCTGGCAGGCTCCGAGGCTGGGGTCCTGGGGGTGGGGGAGCTGGAGCACAGCCGCAGAAGGCGCCGCGTCTGATCAGGCCTGCAGGGCCTTGCTGTGCCCATTCCAGGGGAGGAATGTAGATGTAAGGAATGAAGGACAGAGTTCAGACCGGACACGTCCCTGGTAGTCAAGTGCAAGGCCATAGTCCTCTTGGGGCCCTGCCGACTTCAGCGCTTTTGACAGTGGAGTGGGCTAGCCATTTAGTGGAACATTATTAAATGTCACCTGATCGTGGGCGGACAGTGGCCAACACCTGGCCAGCCTGGGCTGGTTCAGGGTCTGGGACGGGCGAGCAGCCTGTGGTCAGTGTGGAAGCCTGTGGTGAGACTGAGCAGGACAGGAAGGATGAGGCTTAGTGCTGAGCAGTCAGACCCCAGGCTTAGAAACACTAGAGGCGCCTTTCAAACTAGGTTCCATCACTCCCCATGGAAGAACTTACCTAATGCCTCTTACCTGTAGGATTAGCTTCCCATTGGGACATAAGTCCACACCCAAAGGATTTTTGTGAAAATACAAGGTCTTGTCCACTAGATCTCTTTCTGGTGATAGAAATCTATATATATAAAAGCTTAAGTGACCGTTACAACCGAATGACCAGAATGACTGGCCGACCAGTCGCTATGACACACACTGACCACCAGGGGCCAGACGCTTAATGCAGGAGCTGCCCCCTGGTGGTCAGTGCACTCCCACAGCCAACTTCCCA
>NW_005363255.1:5301-7033 GCF_000412655.1 Myotis brandtii
CCAAGGTTTCGGGTTTGATCCCCAGTCAGGGCACATACAAGAAGCGACCAATGGATACATAAGTAGAACAGCAAATCGATGTTTATCTCTACCCCCCCCCCTTCTAAAATCAACCAATAAAAAGATGCTACCTTTAACCAAGGCTTAATCTGAAAACTCGAGTGTGCTTTTATGTGAGGACTGGAGCATTGTTAATGTTAACAAGCACATGATCTGTAAGCTTCAGCAGAATGACCATTAGCACCAATGCCATGTTTGTAACTAGTAGTTTATTGAACCTTCTCCCCACAGTTCCCACTCCCCACCTTCCCCCTCGCTGCTAACTCTGATCTTTTCTTTGTGGAGTGAACAAAAGCAAACATGACGAACAACTGGTCTGAGAACCTGGGCCCAATGCTGTGTGGTCTGGGAATGAAGCTGCTATGGGTTGCTGCCCAGTGAGTTGGGTAATAAACTGAACACTTTCTCTCTCTAGAACTGGAAGCGGAAAGTTAGACTTGTCCCAGCCATTCTCCGCTGGTAGTCTTCGTCAAACCTCTCGTTCTGAGCCACGGTGAAGTGATTCTTCCAGTCTCCGACCGTCCCTGAAAAGACGTGGAAGTCAGAGCTACTGGAGGACTGTGTGCCCTCTGTCCTGCTCTGTGTGCGGTGTCCACTCACCCTGCAGGAGGGCAGGGCTGGGCTCAGCGTTCTTCCTGCCAGCCCGTTCCTTTCCATCTGAAGGGAAGAGGACATCTGTCTGATTGTGAGGCCAGGAGAGCCTGCTGCCCCTGAGCCACATTACGGTGGGGGTGAAAGGGGGGGACACCACGTTAAAACCGCAGGCCTGGGGGCTCTCCTGTCTTTCCCCGTCCTCTTGCATGTCAGATAGCATAGAGCCATCTACACCATGGATGCTTTGCTCTATCGGACCTAAGTGTATTTCCACCTTATTACTGAGAACTCTGGAGGGGAGTGAGATAAGGTGGTGGGTTTCGGCACTAAACCGTACTCTCTAGTTGTGGCTACACATTGGTTTCATTTCGTCTGTGGTCTCTTAAATACTCCTTCCCCAGTATCATTTATTATGGACCTTGTCTTATCCATGGAAACCTCCCCACAGGCTCTGGGGTCCTCGACAGTTCTTTCAAGGTCGTGACGCGCAGAGAGAACCACCTTTCCTCATGAACGGAGACACCGAGCGGTCCATGACCTCCGCGGGGTCTGCCGAGTAGTTCGCCATGGGATTTTGCTTCATAACATCAAACGAAGTGTGATGGACAATTTTACCCAGGACGCTGTCATCCAGCTTTTTCCCAATAAATTCTCCCAGCTTCCAGATTTCATGCTTTGGGTTCTGTGATCAGAGTGAAAAGAAAAGTGAAGATTTGATATAAAACAGTTTAAAAAATATTGCATTGAATTAATAATGGTGATAAGTAACATAAAATCAAAAAACAATCCTGCCTCCCAAATGCTGAACTTTCCAGAAATGACTCATTTTAATACTGTGACACAGGTTTTTAAAAATTAACCATAGCCCTAATGGGTTTGGTTCAGTGGATAAAGCATCGGCCTGGGGACTGAAGGGTCCCAGGTTCGATTCTGGTCAAGGGCATGTACCTTGGTTGCAGGCACATCCCCAGTGGGGAGTGTGCAGGAGGCAGATGTTTCTCTCTCACCGATGTTTCTAACTCTCTATCCCTCTCCCTTCCTCTCTGTAAAAAATCAATAAAATATATTTAAAAAAATT
>NW_005363255.1:7144-7637 GCF_000412655.1 Myotis brandtii
CACGGGAAAGCTGGCTGAGTGGAAGTTCTACAACTAGAAGAAAAGAAAAAAGCGCATTGAGGCTGGGTAGGAGGTGCGGAGGCGCCAAGAGCAGAGGTACGGAGGCACGCAAACCAGGATGCACCTGAGTATGCGGTTTTTTTCAATTGGAAGAGAGATACAAGCTCCGGAGTGCACTGAGCTCATTTCCGGCGAGACTCTGGGGACCCAGACTCCCATGGGGAGAAACTGGACGGTCTGGCATCGGGTCGGAAAGCGAGGGTGGCTTTCTTGCAGAACTGCTCGCAGGGATCATTGTTACTGTGGGGGCCCGGGTCTAGGTGATGCGGGGACACAGAGACCTGGAGATGGCTGACGGACAGGCATCACTGTTTTCTCCGCCCTGGTGATTCTCTGAGACCCTGTCCCACCCAACTTATAACCCCACCCAAGCTGTGCGCAGTTGCGCAAACGAACTGCCTGTCCTTTTGCAGCCTAACCTAACAAACTGCAG
>NW_005363256.1:0-1088 GCF_000412655.1 Myotis brandtii
AAGGGCTGGAGTGGATGGGGCACATATGTTATGAGGGAAACACTTCCTACAGCCCCTCCCTCAAGAACCGAACCTCCATCTCCAGAGACATATCCAAGAACAGTTCTCCCTGCAGCTGAGCTCCGTGACCACCGAGGACACAGCCTGTATTACTGTGCAAGAGACAAAGTGAGGGGAAGTCAGTGTGAGCCCAGACACTAACCTCCCTGAGGAGACAGCAGTGCTGGGCTGTAGGGGGCGCTCAGGACACCAGGGGGCGCTCAGGACCCACAGCACAGAGAGCAGCCCCAGGAGCAGGGGCAGAGGGAGGCGGGGACAGAAGGACCTTCCTGTTGGAAGCAGGGATTTCCTCTCAAGCTCTCAGCTGCCTCCAGGGACGACTCTTCCTTCTCATGTTCTCACTGCAGACAAGAGTGAAGAAGGGGCATTGTGTTTGCAGGTGACAGATCGGCAGGGAGTGGGGACTCTCCTTCACCAAGTCTCCTTCACAAATTCTTAAAGTGACTTTTTTCACTCTCTTTTCAATGTTTTGCTGAGGAATGTGAACTCTGCAGCTAGGTTACTGGGATCGGGCTATGTGTACAGCTCTGCATCCCTCCCTCAGGGGTGAGGGGGTCCCAGCTCCCTCAGTGTCTGACTCTCCATGTGCCCTCCACCTCCTGGTCCAGGGAAATCACAGAGTCCTCCCTCTGCTGAAAGGCCTGAGCTCACTCAGGGCTGGTGGACCTCACCCATCCTCTTTGGGTCCACATTGACCCCCAGAAGAGCTGTCATCTCGGTGCACCAAACACAAGGAGCCCCACATCCACCCACAGGAGGGGCTTCGTGTCCATCATAAAGCAGTGCTAACCCCACAGCGGGGACAGGAATCCCTGAGGCTGGGATGTGCATCATTGAACTCCTCTTCCACCTTTCCTCCTGGAGCCAAGGTTTTCTAGCTTCACTGAGGGTGAGATATGCATCGGGAGCATGTAGAGAGCTGAGGAGCATCGATGGGACCCCCTGCGTCCATACCGTCCTCTTACTATTTGCCCAGGAAACACAGAATCTCACACACACACACACACACACGCACGCACACACACACA
>NW_005363256.1:2776-5063 GCF_000412655.1 Myotis brandtii
CACACCAGCATGGCTTCATTCAGTTTTGAAATATATTTTCAGTTAGTTTAGAATTCGACCTTGATGGCTACTCTATTTTTCTTCAGCACTTAAAAGTCCTCATTTGTTGCATGAGGTTCATGTTCAGGAGACCAGAAGTCCCATGTGACACTGTTTCCCTTAAAAAGTGATCAGAGGATAAACTAAGACCAGAGTGTGAGCCTATAGCCAGAGTGTTTTCATGGCTCTAGGAAATTGTGGGCTGTTTCAGAGGAAAGTGAGGGAAGAAAACTTAAACTGGCTACACAACAAGGAGATAACAACCTAATGAAACAAGAACCCTGCACGTGTGTGTCCTCGGTCTTGGTTAAACCCCCATCATGTTCCCAGGTAGCTCTGTCCTCATGTGGCACTGGGTCAGGTGCAGGTTCCAGTTGACCCCCATCATGTGGGGACAGTGGTTACCAGGGTCACATGCAGACATGAGCTCTCCAATAACAAGATTTTCATAACCTAAACTTAATTATTCCTAAATCATTTCTGACATCTCCCCCTCAACACACCTGGTCATGATGGAGGTTCTTCTATGGTATGAAACTGATCTACAAGAGAGTCTAGAGAAGAAACACCACAAAGGAGGGTCTGCAGCTGCTACACATCCAGCACCAAACTGCCCTGAAGAAATAGGACCCAGGAGGTCTGTCTGTGTCTCTCCAGTTCAAGCTTCTGGATCCCAGGGACCCTCACAGACATTCCTCTCTCTTCAACACTTGGTCCCCGGGCTATAGGCTCACACAGTGGCCTTAGTTTATCCTCTGATCACTTTTTAAGGGAAACAGTGTCACATGGGACTTCTGGTCTCCTGAACATGAACCTCATGCAACAAATGAGGACTTTAAGTGCTGAAGAAAAATAGAGTAGCCATCAGGGTCGAATTCTAAACTAACTGAAAATATATTTTAAAACTGAATGAAGCCATGCTGGTGTGGCAGAGTGGTTGAGCTTCGACCTATGATTCCATTCCTGGTCAGGGCACATACCTGGGTGTGGGCTTGATTCCCAGTAGTGACCATACAGGAGGCATCTGGTCAATGATTCTTTGTGTGCCCCAGATGGAGGCAGGAAGCCCTGCTGGGTTCTGCTCCCCATGGGCCTCAGAACCTGGTCCCAGGGGACGTGTCCCAACACCAGTCCTGCTTCCCCTGGGGAACCACCTGCATCCTGAGAACCTGCAGAAGAAAAACATCATCCCACCCACCTCTGCTGTGCCTCCAGCTCTGCATACACCACCCCATCCTCACCCTCTGTCCACTGCTGCCCACACTCTCACCCCATGGGGCCTGCACAGGACGTCCTGTGTGGAAGTGTCTGTCCTCTCCTTCCTGCCTTGATAGGTTTTGCCTTAAATGCAGCCCCACGTCATCCCCTCATGCCCACATCCTGTGCCAGGCCCTCCCTGAGACGCCAGGGCCAGGGCCACTCAGGCATCCTGCAGAGCCCAAGTGCAGGGCCCACATGTGATGTCAGGTCCTGGGGGCCCCTCCTGTGTCAGGTGGGGACACAGCTGAGCACTGACCTCAGAGCACCTCCAACAGCTCACTCCTGTGATGAGGGAGCCAACAGGGACCTGTGAGCTGCAGAGCATCGTGGTGGACAAGCCCATGGCCACTGGGGTCTGAGGGCAGTTAGAGAAGGACTGGGGCCTGGTCACCTATAATGTTACCAATGCCATGCTGACCAGAGCCCAGGTACACAGGGAGTTCTGTGAATCTAAAAGTGCAGGGACAGCCTGGCCAGAATGACTCAGTGGTTGAGCATCAACTTAAGAACCAGGAGGTCATGGTTCAATTCCCAGTCAGGGCACATACTTAGGTTTTGTGCAACATCCCCAGTTGGGGTGTGCAGAACGCAGCCAATCAATGGTTCTCTCTTATCATTGATTGTTCTATCTCCCTTTTCCGATCCCTTCTTCTATGATATCAATTAAAAATATTTAAATAAATACAAAAATAATAATAAAATTGATGCAGGTTTGATTCACAATATGGGCACATATGGGAGGGAACTGATCAACATGTCTCTCTCACATCGTTGTTTCTCTCCTTCTCTCTTTCTCCTTTCCTTACCCTCAACAATCAATGAACACATCCTCAGGTGAGAATAAAGTAAACAATATATATATCTATACCTATATGTACATCTAACAATACATCTACATCTACCAATACATCTACATCTACCTCTACATCTCTATCTTTATATCTATATCTATATCTATATCATCTATATCTATATCATCTATATCTAT
>NW_005363256.1:8858-9546 GCF_000412655.1 Myotis brandtii
CTTGGTTTGGCTCAGTGGATAGAGCGTTCGTTGGTCTGCTGACTGAAGGGCTCTAGGTTTGAAGATAGTCAGGGGCACATGCCCATGTTGTGGGCGTGCACAAGGTGGCTGATCAGTGATTCTCTGTCATCATTGATCGATCTCTCTCTCTATTCCTTCCACTCTGAAATCAATCCTATCTAATAAAGAGGGAATATGTAAATTGAATGTAACTCTCTGAGACAAAGATGGTGGTGTCCACAGTCAATAAGGAGGAATATGCAAAATGACTGTCACTCCATGAAAAAGATGGTGACAGCTGGTCTGGGACACTTGAGTCATCTCCATGGCAACGATGCAAGCATTCCGCCCTACCCCTCCCACGGAGGGCCTCTGGGTCTGCTTCTTCACTACTGGCTCAGGGGCCAGAGGAACAAAGATACAAGCCTGCAGTGGGGCCCGGCACCCAGAAGCCCCAAGCCTTGTGGTTGCGGCAGAACTGGGGCCACTGGGGCCGCAGCAGAGACACAGATATGCAGGAAACCTGTGGAAAAGAATATAAACTATCATAACTTTATCTCCCTTTCCACAAGATGAGAAAACTGACCCTGATTTATTTAGTGACATGGCCCTCACCTTTCTACAAGCACAGGGTATATTATGACCACTTCCAGGAAGGTCTGGTCAGAATACTGTCTCCAGAGAATAA
>NW_005363257.1:0-477 GCF_000412655.1 Myotis brandtii
TTGTAAAATCTTTAGAATTTTCCCCTTTTATTATATACTAGAGGCCCAGTGCACGCAAATTTGGGGTAGGGGGGTCCCTCAGGTTTTCCTGTGCCCTTTCATAGTCTGGGAGTCCTCAGGGGATGTCCTACAGATGTCTGGCCTCCCTCTGCAGGAGGTGACTGGACAGGCAATCAGGAGATGGTGCCGCCCCATCACCCTGCCTTTGCCGCCCAGCCTCCCTCTGCGGGAAGCAACCAGATGGGCCTATCAGAGGATGGTGCTGGCCCCCCGATTGTCCCTCTGCCATTGCCGCTGGTTGCAGTCCCCTCCCACCACAAGGCCATTCCCTCCCTCTGCCTGTTGGCATGCGCCTTGGCTGGCCTGGCACAGCCTGCTTGCTGGTCCCACTCCCGCCAACTGGTCATTCTGCTTTTTGGTTGATTTCCATAATACTCTTTTATTATATGGGACTAGAGGCCCGGTGCACAAAAATTT
>NW_005363257.1:661-1034 GCF_000412655.1 Myotis brandtii
GCTGATAGGGGAGTTGGGGCACCGCCCCCTGTCATGCACAGAGCAGGGCGGCAGGGCGGATTGCGATGCCACCCTCAGTCACGCTCAGGGTGGGGCCGATTGGGGGGTTGGGGCACCGCCACCTGTCGCACTGTCGCACGGGTCGATGGGGAGGTTGCGGCGCCACCCCCTGTCACGCTCAGAGCAGGGCTGATCAGGGGGTTGGTGCACTGCCCCCTGTCATGAACAGAGCAGGGCCCATCAGGGGGGTTGGGGCTCCGTACCCTGTCACACACAGAGCAGGGTCGATCAGGGGGTTGGGGAGCTCCCCCCTGTCATGCACAGAGCAGGGCCGATCAGGGGTTTGAGGAGCCCCCCCCTGTCACGCACAGAG
>NW_005363257.1:4400-5402 GCF_000412655.1 Myotis brandtii
CAAGATAAGTGGTTACTTTTGGTGTTTAGATTTTTATTACTATCCTTATTACATTAAGTATATAATAACAAATTTATTTGTGTTAAAAATTGAAAATACGTAGCAATCTTGAATGTCACATTATCACGTGAATGATGCATATTCCATGTTTTATTCTTATCTGTGTTCCTAATGCCCTGTCCCTAAATTGACGCTTAGGAAATATTTTTGGAATAAGTGGGTGAATGAGTAAATGTGTAATTATCTAAAAACAAATATAATGATGTATTCTTAAATGAGACATACTTTTGCTTATCTACCAAGAGAGCAAAGCCTCCCCTCCCCACACAAGGAACAACCTGTAGCTGAATGATAAAATTTATGAAAGTTTTGATGGTTTTCAGAATGCACTAACATGCAATCACCTCTCAGTAATTTTGTTTTGCTCCAGCCATTTTATAAAGTCCAGGGTGACAAGAATATCAAGATATGTGTTCATTTCATCAGAGAAAGAGCCTTCGCCATGTCTGCGGCGGACCTGTTCAGGAGTGGCTTGTAAGGATCTGAGGACAAGGGGGATAAAAATCGGTATTTGGTTAAATGCTTTATATACATGCTTTCTGATTGCGTATCATTGGTAACATGTGCGGGTCACTGAGAAAACAGGATGTCATATTTACAGAGGGCCAGCTGTGGGAACCTGCATGAACTGGTGCATGTCAGAATGGACAATCTGGAGGTAGTGAAGAGCAGAGCAGGACGGGAAACCCAGCCTGTAAAACTTCATGCCTTCTGCAGTGGTCCAGCTGCTCCAGAGATTTTAGTATATTGGCAACACAGAAGTAATTATTGAGACGAGTAGTCTGTTTAAAATTCAGAAAAATGTAAAACTAGTGGTTATTAGAACAGCCTTGTAAAATGCAGTATTAAGAGATTAAACTTTATATTAGACTAGAGGCCTGGTGCACAAAAATTTGTGCACTCGGGGGGGGGGGGGTCCCCCAGCCCGGCCTGGGCCCTCTT
>NW_005363257.1:8370-9998 GCF_000412655.1 Myotis brandtii
CCCTGGAAGGTTTCATCTTAAACACACAACAGAAAACGCCTGAGAGTGAGGATTATTTTACATTAGATTACAAAATTGTAGCATTCTCTTTCCAGAAATGAGGATAATTGATTTCTTTTTTTTTCAAATTTCTCTTATTTCACCAATGGCCATGTCTGTAGTCACTAACAGGGACTTCTCCCAGTGTCTGCTCTGACTATGACCACATCTTTCCTGTCATGCCCTCCACTTGAAGAACTTTTGGTATACCACTCTGTCTCTCCAATTCTTCCAGCTGACCCATATTCATTCTCTCTCTCTCTCTCTCTCTCTCTCTCTCTCTCTCTTTCTCTCTTTTTCCAGGCAAATCTATGTCCTTATTCTGATATTTAGATTTCTTCAGCTACTTTGGATGCACAACTCCCTTCCCCTGTGGGCCACTCTCCAAAGAAATTGTGAAATTCCACCATCTCTGTGAAACCCTTGTGGAAGATTTCCTTCAGTAGCCTACATGCATCGTAAAACCCAACACTGTCAACGAAAATCCAACATTAAAATGGATGCCTTACGAAGGGCTTGTGCTCTTATTTGCCTTCTTCTCTCTTTATGCGGTGCAGCTAGGCTATAATTTTAAATGTGTATCTTTGATTTTATTCTACAAGAAAATGACTGCATCTCTTTCCATTCCTTACCACGATTACCTTGGCTAGGGGTTACTTTAAATGTGATTACAGTCATGAGTTTGAACCCTACAAGGGAATGTTGAATTTGCTCTTATCTTTTGGTCAAAAAATAGTTTCCTAACCGTTCATGTCTAAAAAGTCAGCTTTCAATTTTAATAGAAAATGGGTAAGAGAGTAAATATTGCTAAGACCACAGTGGGGAAAATGATTTAAAATCTACGTTTCATTACAGGGGGGTAAGGCATTTTCAGGGTGAGAAGTGGGACTTTCAGAGGCATAATATGAAGGATAGTGTCACCAACCTTGAAATCATCAAAGCTGAAAGAGCTTATACGCCCTATTTGATGAGCATAATAACATAATGAAAGTCAGGAGATATTTTAGACATATTGAAGTAATACACTTGTGTGCAAATTTGGGGCTAGGTTTAGACTCTAACTTGTGCTCATCCAGCAACCAATCCACAAACTCCCAGACACAGTCGGTTTCCAGAAACTTGTTGAGGTCACTGAGGATCATTTCTTTGGAATCGCGCTTCTCTTTATTTATCTGATCCAGATTATTGAGCGAGTCTGCCCAGGGAGCTGGGAACGAGCTGTGAAGAACAGTGATTGGTGCAACTAAGTCTCTTCCTGAGTGGACTCACTCAAGAAGCACCTTGAAAACACAAGACCACAGGAAATTGAAAGGCAGGTGCCTTGAGCATTTCAGTTGATATGAGGGACACCTTGTTTGCCACGGGAATCTCAGAGTTTTGTTAGAGTTGAATGCACTCTGATTCTAAATCCTGGGAGCAGATTTTTAACTGCCTTCCTCTTTACTGAAATAAGGTTAAATAAATAGTTTTTTTAAGTAATTAGTGTACTTATGACTCTGCTAGTATTGATAGAAGAGAGCTATGACTTGACTATTTTAAAAGAGTGAAGAGCCCCAAATCATTTGGGCAGCTGATCTGTGTTCTGAATT
>NW_005363258.1:0-2205 GCF_000412655.1 Myotis brandtii
AAGGAGCCACCCGTGGGAACTTAGGGCTGAGGTAGGGCATGCTCTATGTGAGGAAAAGGACAACAGCTTCCAGTCGCTGGGACCTCTGAGAGTAGGAGCAGGACAATGACCAGGGCTCCTAAGGGGTTGGACTGAGGTCACTCTGGGCACAGCCTTGGGCCATAAGGGGCATTGTGGGTCTTCCTTATTTAGGGGAGTCTGGGAGGCTGTCAGTTAGGACCTCAAGGAATGGGGGCCTCAGGAATCCAGGGAGGAGCACAGGTGGAAAGCAGCAGCGTGGGAACAGAGTCACCACAGAGCCAGCCCTGGCCGGTGCCGCCAGCAGACAGGTGGGCACAGAGGGCATGGCCGCAGTGGCAGCAGCGCCCCTCGGGCACTGGCCCTGCCACTCCCGAGACCTCCTGGCGTGGACAGTGTGGGTGTTCCTTATGACCCAAGGGCGGGCCTTCTGATGGTTTCGGTTCTCAACCAGTTTAGTTTAATCTGCACAGCAGTTCATAGCAGTTACAGTTACATGAATTGATATATAACCTTTGATGATAACGGCCTTTTTAAATGATGGTAATTGCTTTTTAAAACAAGTTAATTTTCTCATAATCTTCCTTTTTTCTTTTGTTGGCTGGTCAAGCCAGACTATTTGAGTCATACTTTTAACTAAAGAATTATATTTGATTTCTATTCTGGCGTAAATGTTACTTCAGTCTCATATTTTTCCTGATTTTTTTCACTGCTACCATTCGTGTTTTGCAAGGGCTGGCCGATTTGTTGATTTTTAACTATTTTAATTACGTGGCGAGGTGATCCATGCAGGATTCCGTTTTCCGTTGTAAAGCCGGATCGTGCTGCACGGCGGGCATGCGC
Source organism: Myotis brandtii (assembly GCF_000412655.1). Lineage (NCBI taxonomy): Eukaryota > Metazoa > Chordata > Mammalia > Chiroptera > Vespertilionidae > Myotis > Myotis brandtii. The sequence continues at coordinate 862 of NW_005363258.1, forward strand.
TCCTGCTCTCCCTGCGTCTGAACGCCCCGCTTCTATCCCGTGTGCCCAACACCTCCAGGGGTCGCTCCGTGTCGCATCCTCTATTTGTGACTGTGGAGTATGAGTTTTCCTTGTTTGTCTACATTTTTTTGTGCTGGAATTTCACATTGTCTATCACCACATCTGAGACAAACAACAAGCAAACCAACACCAGTGGCTGCCCAGCTCCGCGTGAGGGGATTCTCAGTGGGGCTCTCAGTAGCAGGCCAGAGACCATGCCTCGGCCACCAGGTGAAACCCCTTTGAGGCGTAAGACAAGGGTCTCTTCACCCATCTTCTCCAGAAAAATCCCTCCCACAACTCCACCAAAGTCCCTGAACGCCAGCAGCAATGAATGAAAAGGACTAGATCTCCTCTGTGGGCCTCAGAAGTGCTCTACCCTCACTTCAGAATCTCGTTGTAGGCGTCCTTGAAAAGTTCAGCACCAGGTCCCAGAGGAGACCACGGGGATCAGATCTCTGGGCGCAGGCTCAGCTGCAAGGTCTGCTGTCACTTGCAACCAACAGGACTGGGGAGCTAGGCCATCCAAAGTCGCCACAGAAGCTGCCCCCCTGACACCTGGCATGGGGGGCAGGTGGAGCTGGACCCAGTGGCAGAGTGGACAGTGAGAAAGGACAATCAGGGAGGACCCACAGGATGAGTCGGAAGAGTGGGGTGAGCATGGCTTGAAGCCAGTTACTGTCTAGTGGCCTAGCCGCCGTGGCTCAGTTATACTGGCCTTTCCTTGTACGTGACAAATTGGCAAAGATGATGCACTTATGAACCCGATTAGTTTGAAAAAGTTATTGGGTTTTTATTTTTTTCAAAAACAAAATTATGTTGTTGTCCTTTCCATTTTTCTTTGCTTTAGGAGTTCTTACAACTTGGGGGTTATTTCTCCTTGACAGACTTTCAAGGCTGTCAATGTGGTTGCTAAATTGCGCTGCTGGCTGAGTTATGGAAATTAAGTTATCTGCTTTCTGCTTGGTCTCTTTCCCTAATTTTGTAATCTGCTTCCTGTTACTCTTATTCAACCATTAATGACTTCCAGTTTGCGCCTGAGGTTCTAATTGTATCACATCCTTCAGGTCCTGAAACTATTGCTTCTGCGTCTTTTAGCGGAAGAGGAAAGAGCACCGGCCCGAGCTGGCCATGCGTCCTTGGGCAGACGTCCCTCTCCCTGGGCCTCTCCTGCCCTGGGCACACGTGGGTGAGGAAGCTGCCCCTATGAGGTGGGCGGTGAGGAGTGGGCGGAGGTCTGCGTGCTCCTGCTTTGCTCTCCCACCGTCTTCAATGTTAAATCACATTATTTCTGCATCTGGAAAA
>NW_005363259.1:0-218 GCF_000412655.1 Myotis brandtii
GGTTATGTAATGAGAGAAGATGAATATTTCCTCTTCCATTTCAGGGTGATAAAATTAGACCTATGCAAAAAATTTATGTTTTTATTGAGTTTAGAGAGGGAAAAGGAGGGGGGGAGAAAGAGAGAGAGAGAGAGAGAGAGAGAGAGAGAGAGACACCCATGTGAGAAAGAAACATTGATCGATTGCTTCCCGTATGCTCCCTGACCGGGGATAGACCT
>NW_005363260.1:0-890 GCF_000412655.1 Myotis brandtii
AACTGTGAACTTTAGTCAATAATAATGTATCAATATTAGCTCATCATTGTTAACAGGGGAATGACATTGATGCAAGCTGTTAATACTTGTGGGAAATTGGAAGGAGTATATAGGAACTCTTTACTTAACACTAATTTTTTATTAAACCTAAAACTTCTCAAAAATAAAGTCTAGCCCTAGCAGGTTTGGCTCAATGGATAGAGTGTTGGCCTGTGAACTGAAAGGTCCCAGGTTCAATTCCTGTCAAGGGCACATACCCAGATTGCAGGCTCCATCCCCAGTAGGAGGTGTGCAGGAGGCAAACAATCAATGATTCTCTATCATCATTGATGTTTCTAGCTCTCTCTCCCTCTCCCTTACTCTCTGAAATCAATAAAAAAATAAAGTCTATTTTTAAACAGTAAAGATAAAACACAAATTACTAGTATCATGAAAAATAAGAAATATGATTACAAGTTTTATACATATTTAAAATAATAAGGGAATAGTATGAAAACTTTATGCCACTAAAATTGACAGCATACATAAAATGGGCAAATTCCTTGAAAGATATAAATTACTGGAGCTAAAACAAGAAGAAATAGAAACTATAAATAGCCCTGTATCAGTTAAGGAACTGGGATCTATCATTCAAAGCCTTCCCAGATGGCTTTATATATTCTATCAAATCTTTTTTAAATAAACATTACCAATATTACAGAAAATATTTCCAAAAATAGAAAGTGAAAGAACACTTCTCAGCTTCTTTTATATGGTTGCATAACTCTGAATTTATAAGCTGAAAAAGGGCATTACAAGAAAAAAAATTACTGGCCAAAAATTTGAAGAAAATATTAGTAAATAATATCCAGTATTAAAGGACTTAAATGTACGACAGGAAACCATAAAAA
>NW_005363261.1:0-739 GCF_000412655.1 Myotis brandtii
TGACTAATGAGTTTGCCGACCACTGGTCTAGGCAAAGGAGAACAACAAACACCATGAATAACCATGGTAATAAGAATGACCAGAAAGAAAATGAAAAACCCAGGAAAGCAAGCTGGAGCACATGGAAATATGTGATATAAATGACAGAGATTTCAAGATTGCAGTTCTGAAAATACTCAACAAGATGCAAGAAAATGCAGACAGGGAATTCAATGCACTCAGAAAACAAATCAATGAACAAAATGAGTACTTTACCAAAGAGATTGAAATTTTTAAAAAGAACCAACCAGAAATCCTGGAAATGAAGCATGAATTAAGGAGATTAAGAGTGAATCACTAACAACAAGAAAGACCACTGCGTGGGAGAACATATTTGCCAATGTTATCTCAGATAAGGGTTTAATCTCCAACATTTACAGGAAACTCATACAACTTAACAAAAGGAAGATAAACAATTCAATACAAAAATGGGCAAAGGACCTAAATAGACACTTTCAAAAGAAGACATACAGAAGAGACATATGAAAACATGCTCCAAGTCACTAATCATCCAAGAGATGCAAATCAAAACAACAATGAGGTACCATCTCACACCTGTCAGAATGGCTATCATCAACAAATCAACAAACGACAAGTGCTGGAGAGGATGTGGAGAAAAAGGAACACTTGTGCACTGCTGGTGGTATGCAGACTGGTGCAGTAACTGTGGAAAACAGTATAGAGTTTCCTCAAAAAGTTA
>NW_005363262.1:0-365 GCF_000412655.1 Myotis brandtii
GAAGACAGTATGGAGTTCCCTCAAAAAACTAAAAATGTGACTCCCATTTGACCCCGTGATCTCACTTTCAGGAATATATCCCAAAAGAACCAGAAACACCAATCAGAAATGATAATATGCACCCCTATAATAGCAGCAAAATTCACCATAGCTAAGATCTGGAAACAGCCTAAGTGCCCATCAGTAGATGAATGGATTAGAAAACTGCTGCTCTAAAAAAGAAGAAACTCTTACCATTTGCAACGGCATGGATGGAACTGGAGAGCATTATGCTAAGTTAAATAAGCCAGTCAATGAAGGAAAAATACCACATGATCTCACTCACTCATGGATAATAAAGACCATTATAAACTTATGAACAAAAA
>NW_005363262.1:493-8517 GCF_000412655.1 Myotis brandtii
ACAGAAGGACTTGTATGCATGCATATAAGCATAACCAATGGACATAAGACACTGGCGGGGAGGGGAGGCCGAGGGATTGTTAAGGCGGGAAAAAAAGGAGACATATGTAATACTCTTTGTAATACTTTAAGCAATAAAACAATTTTTTTTAAAAAAGTAGATTTTACAGAAATAGGGCCTAGCAGAGGGAATAAATACCTGCTAGTCTTTGTTTGCACCTTTTCAGTTTGGGTCAAGGCATAACCCACTCACACTGAAAAGGCGAGAGAAGTCACTAAGGCATTGCTGAAGAATATAATTCCATGGTATGGAATGCCTTTGACCATAGGGTCAGATAATAGCCCAGACTTTATAGCAGAAATAGTACAACAGGTAGCCCAGGTTTTAGGAATTAAATGGAATCTACATACAGTTTACAGGCCTCAGAGTTCAGGAAAAGCGGAGCGCATGAACCAGACTAAATCAGGCTATGGCTAAGCTATACCAAGAGATAACCTTACCCTGGGCAGATATCTTGCCTCTTGTACTCCTGCGGGTATGCTGTGCCCCAAGGGCCAGGGTAGGATTCTCTCCCTTTGAAATTCTATACTGTAGACCCCCTCCCTTAATTCAGACAAAGGGAGATTTGGGGGAAATAGGGAACTTAGAAATCCAGAAACAACTACAAGGACTTGGAAAAACTGTTTTTAAGGTCCACAGGTGGGTACTGACTGACTACCCATCTCTCTAGGACAGCGGTTCTCATATTGTTTTTGTGATTAATCACTATGCTTTAATTATGTTCAATTTGTAACAATGAAAATACATTCTGCATTACAGATATTTACATTACGATTCATAACAGTAGCAAAATTAGAGTTATGAAGTAGCAACAAAAATAATTTTATGGTTGGGGGTCACCACAACATGAGGAACTGTATTAAAGGGTCACAGCATTAGGAATGTTGAGAACCACTGCTCTAGAATAAAACTCTCCACGTCACTGCTTCAATACAGATGTCCCAGGAAGCATTTATGCAAATCTATTTGCTGAATTCCTAACACTAATCTTTCTTTTTTATCTCCTCCTAATGTAACATACTCTAGTATTTCTGGATTATCACTGGTTTTATCTAATAATTCTTATTTTGTCTTCTTATGAGTGCCAGCGGGATCTGAGACTAGTACCAAGAGGAGAACTCGTTTTCTCTTGCTGGGACACAGAAGCACCATAAAATTACTGCTCCCCACACAGCAAGGAAACAAAGGCATTATCATAAATTATTGGATTACACCTTGTCATGCCATCCTTTGCTCCTTGCTTAGAAACTCGCTACCCAATTATGCTAGACCAGGTAGTCCATGAGATGAGGTGGGGGGTGGGAGGGAGGGATTGTATTGGACTGAAAAAATAATAATAGGACCTGTCACGACCTATGTGCAGCTAACTAATGTTGCTCCTATTTGTTTCAGCAGTACGCAGGGCCAACATCCAACAGGTCACCTCCCAGATGAAAACACCACCTACCCCTGGTGGCCCCTGCAGGAACATTCTACGCGTGTGGGACCACTGCTTACCTCTGCCCGCCTGAAACCAGAACTCCCTACAAACCCCTCTGAGAGGAAGAAGCTGGATGCTAACCCCTTGGTCATCGTCCCTTTCCAGCAGGATGTAGCTAAGAGCGGTCATCACCCCTGTTCACCATAATATCCTGTGGTCATTGCTCCACAAGGCTAAAAGAAGCTTGTGGGACAAGGGGTGGGGCGAGGGGGTGGAATGAGGAGGAAACTGGTCTTGCAAGGTGTGTAAGGCCATAAAAACTATTAACAATGCACTGCCCTGGGGGGGGGGGGCGGTTGTTATCACTGGCCCCAGGACAGATCATCAGATATGGCCCGGAGACCTCAACACCTGGGGGCCTTCCTGTAAACCCATGAAAGGGGGCGGAACCATATCTGCAAGAAGAAGTCCTCAACCGATTATAAAAAGTGGAGCCCTCTGCGTGTTTCTACACTCTGATTTGAAATTATTCCCAGAGTCCACTAGTGTTAATAAACTAGGTCCCTCCTTTTCTCTAGGAATAGTGCTTGGTATTTCTTTGGTCTTCTGTAACAATATAGCTTTTAAGGAATTGTTCCTTGGTTTTCATTGTTGGCAGGTCAGAATTTTGACCTGAATAAGGTAATCCATAAAGCATCTCATAAGGGGATATCCCAATGCCTTTATGGGGGGCTGTTCTAATTCTGAGAAGAGCAATTGGGAGACAGTTTGTCCAGGGAAGCTTAGTTTCTAGGATTAATTGCGTATATGTCTTTTCAGAGTTTGGTTAATTCTTTCTACTTTCCTGAGGAGGGTGGGTGCCAGGGTGTATAATATTCCCATTTTACTCCCAAGATTTTCACTAGTTACTTGATAATGGTGGCTGTAAAATTACTCCCATTATCTGAATATATGTTCTCAACCAATCCAAAGTGAGAAATTATATTTTCTAAGAGTGCCATAGTTACGTTACTGGCTGTAGCACTCGGTAGTGGAATGGCTTCAACCCAATTAGTCAAATTATCTACTATTACTAGGAGGTATTTGAGGCGACCTATTTGGGGCATCTCAGTATAATCCACCTGGATGCTCTGAAATGGTCTTAAGCCTGGGTGCCTCCCTCCAGATAGTTGTTTCCTCAGTACCTGCTTGTTTACTTTTCTACAGGTAATACAGCTCTCATTAACTTTCTTTGCAACAGTATATATACCTACACACCCGTAGGTTCTTAGAACAGTGTCACACATGGCCTGTGGGCCCCAATGACTTCCTTTATGCAATTGGATTAGTAATTCCCTCATAATGGGCTTAGAAAGCATTTCTCTCCCATCCGGTAAGAGCCACTTCAGGGGTTTTGGAGGCTCCTATCTTGGCTAGCTGCTCTTCTTCTTGGGGGGTGAACACTGAGATAGCAAGTGTGGGAAGGACAGGAGTGAGGTGAAAAATTGGGGCTATAGCCTGGAGAGCTGCTTCCTTAGCAGTCTCATGTACTAATCTGTTTCCTTGGGCTTCTAAGGAATAGCCTCATTGATGCCCAGGCACATGTACTACTGCTATTTCTTCAGGTAACATTTTAGCCTGGGAGATTAATTCCTTGTGTACTAGATTTCGTTCCTTGCTATTAATAAGGCCCCTCTCAGTCCAGATTTTTCCAAAAGTGTGCACTACTCCAAAGGCATATTTTGAGTCTGTGTAGTTGGTTCCCTCCTTTCCCTTTAAAAATTTTAAAGCCTGATGGAGGGCAAAAAATTCACATGTCTGGGCAGACCACCCATTTGGGCAATCTCCCTGACTCCACAACCATGGATTGCTCCACCTCTACAACAGAATATCCATTGTGCCTTGTTTCCTCAAGCACTTGGGAGGAACCATCTACAAAGAGTTTAAGTCCTGCAGAGAAAGGGGTTTCCTTGAGATGGGGTCTGACTTTGGTTTGGTAGTCTATGAGACCCAAGCAATGGTGTTCAACAAGACCCAGTGCCCCTCCTCCAGTTAGAAATTCAGCGGATTTAGACAGCTGTCAGTAGTAAGTACAGATCATCTTTTTCTAATAAAATGGCCTCATATTTTAATATCCAAGAGTCAGTTAGCCACCTGCCTACCTTTTGATTGAGAATGGTTCTAACTTGATTTGGAGTGCTGACAATTAATGCTCTCCCAGAGGTCAGCATTCTGCTTTCTTAATTTATAGGATGGTTGCCGCTACAGACTGAATGCACTCAGGCCATCCTCTAGTAACTGGATCCACTAGTTTAGACAAGTATGCAACTGGTTGCTTTCCCCACCCCCGCCCCATGCTCTTGGGTTAGAACTCCTAGGGCAGTTCCCTTATCCATCTTTCTAATAATCTTAGAAATTATAATAGGGAATATGCAAATTGACCATCATGCCATAACGGCCCAGATGGCTGTGCACACAGCAGAGGCAGGGATTCCGTAACACAAGATGGTTGCGTCCACAGCAGAGTCCAAGTTCCCATAACAAGCCTTAATGAGCAATCAGCAGGGACCTGAGGCTGCGTGGTGCTGGGCCAGGGCAGGGAAACTCAGGCACGACCCCCGCCCAGCAGGGCTTGACAGGGTACCTCAGGCTGCACCCCCTGCCCTGACGCCAGGCTGGGGGACCTCAGACCATGCCCCTCGCCTGGCAGGGCTTCATGGGGGACCTCAGGCTGTGACCTTGGGCAAACACACCTCAGGTCCCCTGCCTGGTGGGGCTTGACAGGGAACCTCAGGCCATGCACCCTGCCTAGCAGCGCTTAAGAGAAACCTCAGGCTATATCCCCCTCCTCAGTGCCAGGCCACGGCACCTGAGCCCGTGCCCCCCACCATGCGGGGCTTGACAGGGGACCAAAGGCTACACTCCCCACCCGGCAGGGCTTCACGGGGGACCTCAGGCTATGCCCCCCGACCCAATGCCAGGCTGATAAACCTCAGGCCATGCCCCCGACCATGCAGGGCTTGACAGGGGATCTCAGGCCACACCCCTCCACCCAGGCACTGGGCTAGGGGACCAGCCTCAGCGCCAGGCTGGGGGACCTGAGGCCACACCCCTCGCCATATGGGGCTTGACAGGGGACCTCAGGCCATGCCCCCCACCTGCGGGGCTTGATGGGGAACCTCAAGGCACAGCCCCCACTCCAGCCCGGGGGACCTGAGGCCAGGACCCCTGCCTGGCAGGGCTTGACGGGGCCTTCAAGGCTTGTCCCCTGCCATGGCCTGGGCCTGGGGAACTCAGACCACACACCCTGCCCCAGGCTGTGGGACCTGTGGCTGCACCCCCTGGCCCTCGCCAGGGGACCTCAAGGCACACCCCCAGCCTGGGCCAGGGGACCTTGTGCTGCACCCCCTGTCCCAGCATTGGGCCAGGTGACCTGAGGCCATGTCCCTCACCTGTCAGGGCTTGACAGGGGTGGGGCCTGTCAGGTCTGAATCTAGCCCAATAAGGTGGGGCTGACCAGGTCTGTGTCTTGTGTGATTTCAAGGCACACATGTGTGGGCATGTACTTGACTATGGTTTTCGTGGCGCGCCCCAGAATGACAGGAGGAAGATTGTCATATACATTTTACTAATTTTCTTTCATCTCTGACACTTCTATTATAAAGAAAGGGCAAATCGCAATATTAAAATATTTCCTCTAATTAATTCCCTTTTAATGTGCACGAATTTCATGCACCAGGTCACTAGTTAACAAATAAATGGAATGATTTCTCCAATGAGGGTAACACCAGCACTGGGACAGTAACTAAGGCCTTTTTGAGGGCTTCTATTAACTGTGAAAGGGCGAGGGCTATGCCCTCCATCTTGCCCCAGATCCTCCATTTTTGGGCAGCAGCCATTAGCCATGTGCTCAGCAAGGAGCTTCTTCCCGGAAGCCCAAGCCTCTGCTAGCCACACCTAGGATTTCTTTAAACTAACCAATGATAATCAAGGGAAGTGCGCGCCATAGAACACAACCACATCCTGTGTAACAAGACACCGACTTGCACCTGGCCAATTGGCAGGGCCCACAGTCCACTCTCCCCCCCTTACTCCAACCCCCCTATAAAACCCCTCTCCCCACAGAGCTCTCTCTCTCTCTCTCTGCCTCCTGCCGCTGCGTCGGCGAGTGTGGTGGACGGGGAGCTTGAGCTAGCTCAAATAAAAGCTCTTTTGCTTTTGCATTGGACTCAGCTGGCTCCCTGGTGGTCTTTTGGGGATCCTAAAATCTGGGCATAACATTTGGGGCTCGTCTGGGATCCCCAAGACCCTCGAGGGACCGCCGATCCGGAGAGTCTGACTGGCCGCAGTAGGTGTGTGTGTGTTTGTGTGTTCTGTCCTGTGTGAGCTCATCTCTGTAATTCTGGTAGTGCCCGAAGCGGTCTAGGTGGACGCACTGGAGGACCACAGCCCGGAGGAGTCGGAAGACATTCCCCTCCTCCTCTGGAGGGATGTGGAATCCCCTCATGAGGGACGTGGAATTCCCTCGAGGATCTGAGACAAGGCGGGTCGCTCCCGCTGGTTGGTGTACGGCCATCATCTAGCTTTCAGTTTTGCTTCCGCGGAGTCGGAAGGTTGTTTTGGTTTTGCTTCCATGGAGTTGGAAGACTGTACTTTGGGGCCCTTTGGTTGTCTGTTTTTGTGTTTTTCTGTTTTATTCTGTGGACTTACTGAACGGACATTATGGGACAGACTCAAACTACTCCTTTAAGTATTATGATTGATCATTTCAAAGAGATTAGGGAAGGCTATAGAGCTCCCTCAGGAATTGGGAAATTGTTAGGAATTGGATGGATTGTTTAAACTCTGAATGATGTCTGGTGAAAGTGTGTGAGTGTGGAGGGAGGGGGCCTGCCCTCTCCTCTTCTTTGTGTGGCTCCACGACTTCGGTCAGGCGGGCATCTGAGTGAGGATCTGTGAAAACAGGTCACCCCTCCCTTGTCTGTCTCTCGTCACCGATCATCATGGAGTCGGGACAAAGTTTGTTTATATAAAAACTTATGTCTAGGTATTTTGAAGTGAAATAAAGCTGAAATATTGCTAGAGGACAGAATTGAATTTGTTGGTTATGTCTTGCATTTTTGAAGTTTATTCTTAAAAATGTTACTGATTGAGGAATGCTGAATATTTGACTTGTCAGCTAAAAGTTTAAAGTTCGGATTGAATTGGGAAAAATTGTGTAGTTGTGGTAGCTAAATGCCTTTGCTTATTGGTCTGACTAAAAAAGAGGATTAATTTTATGACCTCAACTGAAAATTTTTAATACAAAAACCAGTTTAAATTTAATTGATATTCTTTAAGATAATTATAAAAGGTATAAACAGCTAATGAGATTTCAGTTTGTCTGCAATATAATGTTGGCCATCTATCTTTTAGGGGTTTTGGTTTGTTCTGTCAAAAAACAGTGTAAACAGCCACCATTTTGGGCTGCATGACTTGGCAGCCACCATGTCAGTCACATGGCTTGCCGCTCCACTGGGGGCCACCATCTTGAAACAGCAAAGGCCCCGCCCTCTGATTTAGCCAAAAAGGAATGTCTGCTCACTGAGGCAGGATGGAATTTCAGGGGTGGAGCTTTAAGGCGGAGTTTTACTACAGAAATGTGGATGGGGCAGGAAGTGTGCTTGCCTCGTGGATTTATTTAATACTATTTTTAAGAAGATATTTTTAATGCTCAATAAAGTTAGCAATCACGGCCTTAATATAATTTAAGTGATATGAAAGACCAATGTTTTGAGCAGTTGGCTTTATAAGGGCCGACAATAGAGCTCGTATTCCTTAAAAAGGCTAAGTCATTTTTCTAATCTCTTAAATCTAGAAAACCCTGCTTTCCTTAAACTAAGGACAATTAAAGGTTATATGTTCCCTCCCTAAACAAAAGTTAAATAGCTTATGTCAAAGTCTTTAAAAGGGACTGATAGCAGTAATCCAATTTCTAAAGTGAAGTATGGTGACATTATTTCAGGTAGAAACTGTGGTTTCATACTGGTCTTAGAGGGCACATTTTTCCTTTGCCTGGGAGGGACAGCACAGCTGTCCCAGGGTTGGAGGGCTCCAGTTAACTTGTCAACTCAGTGTTCTGGAGACCCAGGACTGTGGTTTAGATAACATGCCTAAGTTTAGCCTAGGTTACCAACGACTCTGGATGGTGTGTTTGCCCAAAGCTGTGGTTTGGATTGCATGCTGTCTCTGCTTCTGTAAATTGCTTTTTTTAAAAAAACTAGGTTCCTCATTCCAAACTTTGAGTTTAAAATTAAGTTGTCATGACCTAGAGCAAAGAATATTCTTACATGGTATTATTCTACAAGTTTCATTAATAATTTTGATGCTTTAAAACAGTATATTGTGCATTTATCCCAAACAAACTTACAAATTAATTCTTTAAATGTTTGGCAGCAATTTAATATTTAAGGACATAAAAGGATTTATTCCCTTCCACTGTGTGGAAGGCCCACTGGGAAAGCACTTAAGCATTCTGTATTGACCTCTCTTGACCTTTTTTTTTTTTTTTTTTTTTTTTTTTTTT
>NW_005363262.1:9819-14604 GCF_000412655.1 Myotis brandtii
CCGGCCCAACCCCAACTCCTCATCAGCACAGACCAGGAGATTGGGTCTACATCAGAAAGCACCGCCGGGAGACCCTCGAGCCATGTTGGAAGGGTCCCTACACTGTGGTGCTGACGACCCCCACCGCTCTCAAGGTAGACAGTGTCGCGGCCAGGGTCCATCACACTCAGCGGACCCATCTGTGATCCGGGAAGACCTCGTCACCAAATGGAGCGTCAATCGAGATCAACACAAGCCGCTCAAGCTCAAGCTATGATGTGCTCAACCTGCCTGATGCTGGTAACCTTGCTCGTGATCACTCCTGCTACCAGGAGCCCCCACACTCCCTATAATGTTACCTGGCAAATTATAGACACCAACTCAGGGGTGGTTCTCAATCAGACTTCTCAAGCCCATCCCAAAGGCACATGGTTCCTTGAGCTGTGGGTGGACCTCCAGACTCTCTTTCCCAGAATCTACTCCCCACCATACTGTAAATCTGCTGCGATAGGCACAGGGATTAAGGACTCAAAACCATTCTACGTCTGCCCCGGGCACTCGCGAACTCGGTCCCGGGAAAAGAACCCTTGTGGAGGTGCTGGAGACTATTTCTGAGCTTCCTGGTCATGGGTCTCAACTGGACACATTTGGTGGAAGGCCCTGAGGAAGGGTGACCTGATCACCGTTGGACGGCCGCCTGCCCCACCTCGTCCCCCGAGAGGCCGTAGCCACTGCAATCCCGTGAGCATTTCCTTCAAGGGAGAGGGAAGGAAGGCTACCGGATGGGACACCGGGAAGACTTGGGGACTCCGATTTTATCAGTGCAGGGAATTTGGAATGTTGTACCCTATTGACCCAGGAATGTTGTTTTTACGTTGACCACTCGGGGGTTGTAAAAGAATCCATGGCCGTTATAAGAGAGGGACTACAAAAGCGAAAATTGGAAAGGGAACAGTCTCAGACCTGGTATGAGTCTCTGTTCAACTGGTCCCCTTGGTTAATTACCCTTATCTCAGCCCTCGTCAGGCCCCTCACAATCCTGCTGCTGCTGACCCTTGGCCCCTGCATCATCAACAGGCTAGTTCAGTTTGTCAAGGAGCGGGTAGGGATTGTGCAGATGATGGTTCTACACACCCAGTACAGGCCTCTAGCAGCAGAAGGTGAAGTAGAAATGCAAACTGCCCCATGATTGGGCCTGTAAGTCTCAAGACAAGGGGGGAATGAAAGGGCGAGGGCTACGCCCTCCATCTTGCCCCAGATCCGCCATTTTTGGGCAGCAGCCATTAGCCATGTGCTCAGCAAGGAGCTTCTTCCTGGAAGGCCAAGCCTCTGCTAGCCATACCTAGAATTTCTTTAAACTAACCAATGATAATCAAAGGAAGTGCGCACCATAGACACAACCACATCCTGTGTAACAAGACACCGACTTGCACCTGGCCAATTGGCAGGGCCCACAGTTCACTCTCCTCCCCTTACTCCAACCCCCCTATAAAACCCCTCTCCCCACAGAGCTCTCTCTCTCTCTCTCTGCCTCCTGCCACTGCATCGGTGAGTGTGGTGGACAGGGAGCTCGAGCTAGCTCGAATAAAGGCTCTTTTGCTTTTGCATTGGACTCAGCTGGCTCCCTGGTGGTCTTTTGGGGATCCTGAAATCTGGGCATAACAACTGCATCTCCTCAGGTTTCCAAAGAAGGGGATTTGATTCCTCATCCAAAAGTTTGAGGTGCAGTCCCTTAGTTATAGATACATAAGAACCAATCCATAACCTATAGTATCCCACTAGTCCTAAGAATTTTCTAAATCCCTTTTTAGTATTTGGAAGTAGTATGTTAGTAATTCCTGAGATCCTTTCTGGACTTAATCATCTCTTCCCTTCACTTATTAAATGTTCCAAATATTTTACTTCTTTTTGCACAAATTGTAGCTTTGTTTTTGAGACCCTTAAACCATGTTGACCTAGGAAGTTATGTAAAGCTATAGTAGTATCAGTAACTTTTCCTAAATTAATTCCTGAGAGCAATAGATCATCTACATATTGGATTAGTCTAACCAAGAGGAGAGTCTCGAATTTCTCCAGGACTTGCTCAAGAATCTGCCCAAACAGATTGGGTGAGTCTGTAAACCCTTGAGGCAAAACCGTCCAGTGATACTGTTGTTTTCTCCCAGTAATAGGATTTTGCCATTCAAAAGCAAAAATATCTCTACTCTCCTTTGCCAGAGGACAAGCCCAGAAGGTGTCTTTTAAATCAATTACATTGAACCAAGCATGATCATGAGGTATTTTGCTGAGAAGAATATATGGGTTTGGAACTACTGGGTGTCTACGCTGAACAATCTGATTGCCCTTAAATCTTGGATTAGTTTGTAAGATCCATCTGGTTTCTTTACTGGCAGAAGAGGGGTGTTGAAAGGGGACATGCAGGGTTTCAAGGAGGCCATCTGTAACAAGCCTTTGATAATTGGTTGCAACCCCATTCTCCCTTCTAATGGGATTTGATATTGTCTCCTCCTGACTGACTCCCCTTTTTTTCTTTATCTCAACCTGAATTGGGGGAATATCTAACCCTCCCGGTTTCCTTCCCTGTTCCAAACTTTAGGGAGGATCTTCTCCTCCTCTTTGGTAGACAAAAGATTAAGGGAGACCTGAATTTTCTTGTGCCCGATTGTTAATCCAATTCCTTATTTTGTCATTAAATCCCGACCTAAAAGATTGGTCCCAGCCTCAGGTACAAAAAGGAATTCTATCTGGGCCTTCCAAGTTTTGTACATGACTTGTGTTTCCTTGAAGATGGGCACATTAAAGCCTTCACCCTTCACTCCTGAAACTAATAAACATTCATTGGATAGGCTCAGGGATGTGGGCTGATATACTAGAGAGGAACGGGCCACCCCTGAATTGACCAGAAATATTACTTCCTCCCTATGGGGTCCTACTTCTAAATTTATCAAGGGCTCTTGGTAGGATCCTTCAACATAAAAGAGCCCCTGACTTCCCTAGTCTTCATCAAAAATCATGAGAGGTACTTGAAAGGGTGAGGACTACGCCCTCCATCTTGCCCCAGGGTAAGGGCTACACCCTCCATCTTACCCTGGATCCCATGTGCTCAGCAAGGCTTCTTCCCGGAAGCCCAAGACTCTGCTAGCCACACCCAGGACTTCTTTAAACTAACCAATGACAATCAAGGGAAGTGCACGCCATAGATATGACCACATCCTGTGTAACGAGATACCGACTTGCACCTGGCCAATCGGCAGGGCCCACAGTGCTTTCTCCTCCCCTTACTCCAACCCCCTATAAATAAACCCTCCCCCACAGGGCTGGCCCTCTCTGCCACTTGCTGCTGTGTCAGTAAGGAGGGTAGGGGAGCCAAGCCCGGGTTTGAATAAAAGACTTTGCTTTTGCATCAGACATGGCTGACTCCCTGGTGTGGTATATTGGGGATCTTGAAATCTGGGCATAACATTTGGGGGCTCCTCCGGGATTCCCAAGACCATCGAGGGACCCCCGATCTGGAGAGTCTGACTGACCGCGGTAGGTGTCTATGTCGTTGTATGTTCTGTTCTGTGCGAGCTCGTTTCTGAAATCTGTAATTGCCCGAAACGGTCTAGGTGGACGCACTGGGGAATCACGGGCAGGAGGAGTCGGGGGACGCCCCAATCCTCCATCTGGAGGGGCATAGTTTTGCTTCTGCGGAGTCGGAAGGTCTGTAGAAACCCCTCAATCTGAGATGAGGCGGGTCGCTCCCGCTGATTGGCATGCAGCCATCATCTAGCTTTCGGTTTTTGCTTCCATGGAGTTGGAAGATTGTTTTGGTTTTGCTTCCATGGAGTTGGAAGACTATACTTTTGGGCCCTTTAGCTGTATGTGTTTGTGTTCGTTTTGTTTTATTCTCTGGACTTACTGGACGGACGTTATGGGACAGACTGAAACTACTCCTTTAAGCATTATAGTCGATCATTTTAAAGAGGTAAAGGGAAGAGCCAGCAGCCTCAGTGCGGAGGTCCGGAAAGGCCGGTGGCAGACTTTTTGTTCCAGGCAGTGGCCGACTTTTAATGTCGGGTGGCTGCCGGAGGGGACCTTTGACCTCCCCACCATCCGCCAGGTCAGGGACGTCGTCTCCCAACTCAGGGGGGGACATCCTGATCAACTCTCTTACATTGTTACTTGGCAGGACCTCGTGGAAAATCCACCATCTTGGCTTAGGCCCTTCCTACCTCCAGGCCCTCCTGGGCCACAGCCCATTCTTGCTTTCCAGGAAACAGAAAACGAGGAGAAAAAGAAGAATCTCACCCAGCCATCAGCTCCCCCCTACCCTGTCCTGCAGGGCGGCACTTAAGAAGAACTAATCTTTCCTCCCCCATATAGCCCACAGGGGGGTGATCCTCCCACACCAGGAGTTCCGGAAGTGGCTGGGGGTGGAGTTCTGGGAGTGCCTGTGGGCGGAGCTCTGGGAGTGGCTGGGGGCGGAGTTCCGGGAGTGGCTGCGGTTCCGGTAGGAGGCCCGCCTCTCACCCAGCAGAGAGCTCAGCGGGAGCTGTCTGTCGCAGCACCCGACTCCACTATCAAGACCCTGCCCTTACGGGCTGCTGGTCCCCCGGATGCAGACAGCAACCAGCCCCATCACTATTGGCCTTTAGCAACCAGTGACCTCTATAACTGGAAGGCACAAAACCCTAAGTTCTCCGATAAGCCGGGGGACTTATTGACTTGCTAGATTCTGTCCTTTTCACCCACCAGCCAATGTGGGACGACTGCCAACCAGGCCCAGATAGATGTCTCTTTTCCCTTAACTAGGCCTGAATGGGA
>NW_005363262.1:14838-19572 GCF_000412655.1 Myotis brandtii
GAGAATAAGGCAGCTGTAATCATGAGTTTTATAAACCAATCAGCCATGGACATTAGAAAGAAACTGCAGAGAATAGATAGATTAGGAGAAAAGAGTTTACAGGATTTACTGGCAGTGGCAGAGAAGGTGTTCAATAACCGAGAGCCCCCTGAGAATAGGCAAGCCCGCGCCATGGTGGCTGCCAGTGACAAGCAGACCCGAAACCTGGCCAAGATTCTGCTAGCCACCACCATGGAGTCCCCTGAGGAGCGGACCCGCTGCCTTCGCCAGCTTGCTAATGGCCAAGAAAGAGGTAAGGGAACCACCCGGGGCAGGAAAAAAAAGCTGCAACGGAACCAGTGTGTTCACTGCAAAGAGATAGGGCACTGGGTCCGAGAATGCCCAAAGAAGGCCGGTAAAAAGGAAAACAAAACGGACCGGGTGGAGGTCTTGGAGCTGGAAGGACTGAGTGATTAGGGGAGTCGGGGTTCGGACCCCCTCCCCGAGCCCAGGGTAACTCTTAGAGTGGAGGGGACCCCTGTTGACTTCCTTGTTGACACTGGAGCACAACATTTGGTTCTCCGCACACCTCAGGGGAAGCTAGCCAATAAAAAGTCCTGGGTGCAAGGGGCAACTGGCATGAGCCAGTATTCATGGACTACCCAAAGAACAGTAGATCTAGGAACGGGCCGGGTATCCCATTCCTTCATGGTAATACCAGAATGCCCCTACCCCCTATTAGGACGGGACTTGCTAACCAAGATTGGAGCCCAAATAACCTTCAGACAAGGGGGGCCTCAGGTCACCGATGGCAAAGGCCACCCCATCCAGGTACTGACTCTGAGACTGGAGGATGAATATCGCCTCCACCAGGGGGCGCCCCCAGTAGAGAGCAATATGGACAGGTGGCTGCAAGAATTCCCTACAGCCTGGGCAGAGACGGGGGGAGTAGGACTGGCCGCTCACAGGGCCCCAACCCTGGTAGAACTAAAACCAGGAGAAGGCCCGATGAGGGTCAAACAGTACTCTATGTCCCAGGAGGCTCGGAAGGGAATCCAGCCTCACATCCGGAGACTGCGAAGCCTAGGGGTACTGGTTCCATGCCAATCTGCCTGGAACACCCCCCTCCTGCCAGTCAGAAAGCCCCACACGAATGACTATCAGCCAGTCCAGGACCTCCGGGAAGTAAATAAAAGAGTCATGGATATACACCCAACCATTCCTAACCCATACACTCTCCTAAGCTCTCTGGCACCCTCTAGAGTCTGGTATACTGTATTAGACTTGAAGGATCCTTTTTCAGCCTGATCTTGATATCTGGGCATAACAGTACTACCCTCTCCTCTCTAATTCCAGGCATTATCTCTTGAAGTGTCCCTCCTTCCCACATCTATAGCATTTATTCTTTCCTTTTCCCTTCTCTTGCCCTGGTGCTCCTCTTCCCTTAGGGAGCCCCCATTGTGTTGATCTCTGTTTTTGACTCTTAGGGCCAGTCCTCCCCGGGTTACTTGCTCCATAGTGGTGAGCATTATTTTAGCCTTTTGTTTCTGTCCCTTCTCTTCCCTGGTGCTCCTCTTCCCTTAGGGAGCCCCCATTGTGTTGATCTCTGTTTTTGACTCTTAGGGCCAGTCCTCCCCGGGTTACTTGCTCCATAGTGGTGAGCATTATTTTAGCCTTTTGTTTCTGTTTCTTCTCATCTCTACATACATATACCTTTTGGGCTTCTCTTAATAGTTCCTCTAAGCTTTTGTCTTTCCAATTTTCCAATTTCTGTAATTTTCTCCAAATGTCAGGCCAACTGTTAGTGACAAAATATAATTTTAATAATCCTTGACCCAAAGGGTCCTCGGGGTCTACCCAGAGTATTTTCTCATTTGATCTTTTAATCTTGAGAAAAATTTGGAAGGTCCTTCTTCTCTGCCTTGTTGAGTATTAAAGGCTTTATTTAGATTCTGCTTCCCTAATTCCTGTAATGATTAGCTCCCTAAAGTTTCTCATGTGCCTTCTATGGTCCATGTTGTTATGGGGCTCCTGGTTTGAAAATTTTACCTCTGCTGGAAGTGCTCCAGGGCCAGTAGGGTGCTCTGGTTCCCAGACCACCATAGCTGACCTTCGAATCATTGCTCTCACTTCTCCGGAGAGGATTCCTAAAATGGATATTAATTCGTTCCATGTATAGAGTTGTGACCTAGAAATTGATATAATTGCTACACCATGTGGGTCTTCTAGCAGAGGCTTTAAATCTTTCTTAAATTCCCTCACCTCTGAACCGGTGAGTGAACATTTACAAAGCCTATTCCCCCTCCTCCCGAGGGTATCTCTCTCAAGGGGTATAGTCTGTTGGGAGGGGGTTTGAGATGATGGGAAGAGTAGGCTGTGAATATTCTTTTTGCATTGCTCCCATTCTAGCCTCCTGGCCACAGGTTGGAGCCTTATCAAGACAGCCCTCTGCCTGAGGGGGAGGTTGGGATTGTAAACTGGCCACCTTAGATGTTTCCTCAGATTGTCTCTGGTGGCATAGGGAGGGGGAGAGCAATTCAAGAGATCCCATTTTTCTGTCCCACCTTGTTCTCTTTCAGGCTTCTCTGCCTTTAGGGGGAAAAGGACGACTGGTTCCCTCCTCCAACTAAGAGCATAGTCAATCTCCTCTTGAGTGACTGGACTTTTATCATTAGCATATCATTGACAAACCCAATCCTAATCAGACCCAAATTTGGGCCAAAATACAGATGATTTTAGAATGGGTTCCTGTGTCCAGATAAAATGGCAATATTTTATCATTTGTTACTTACTTTTCCCTTTAGTTCTAGAGTTATCTTCCCAGTATTGGAGCATACGCCCCAACAGATTATCTGGAGCAGCAGTTCTCAACCTGCGGGTCGAGACCTCTTTGGGGGTTGAACGACCCTTTCACAGGGGTCGCCTAAGAACATCGGAAAACACATATATAATTACATATTGTTTTTGTGATTAATCACTATGCTTTAATTATGTTCAATTTGTAACAATGAAATTGGGGGTCACCACACATGAGGAACTGTATTAAAGGGTCAAGGCATTAGAAAGGTTGAGAACACTGATCTGGAGGAATCTGATCTTTCTTCCCGTCTTCTGATCTTACTTCTGGAGAAATTTTTGTTGTCCATTCCTACAGTTTAACTGTGTGTCTACCAGAGGCTCAACCCCCCTATTAAGTTGAGGATTTCTCACACGCTGCTGTGTGTCTACTAGAGGCTCAACCCCCCTATTTAGAGATTTCTTGCACTCCTCTCCCGAGTTGCTTCATGTGTCCCTGGCTGTGAGCCTTGGATAGAAACTCTGCACTCACTTTGTGTCCGGCATGTGTCTCATTCACACACACACAACCTCTGGTATGTCCCAACCACCAAGGCACTACTTACTTCTTTCTAAAGACTTTTGTACCTTGGTCTGTGCACAGATTGATTTGGTCGCTGCGGTTTCCTGGGCCCCTCCCCTGCGTTGCCAATCTACCTTCCATCCAGAGTCTGTTGCTGGCTCAGAGTATGGTAGGCCTCCCTCTCCCAGAGGCCACCATAAGGAGACAGTGGGGTGGGCCTCCTCTAGGGAGGGGGGTCCAAATGACCCTCTAAAGCAGCTAAATCCTAGACGAGCCCCTAAATTGTTAGAAATGCTCTCAACAATGTTGCAGGAATGAGACAAACACTCAAAACTGGATCGGCAAAGCAAATTTACTTCTGCGCAGAAGGGTGCTCCTGCCAGCTAGAAATCACAGCAAAAGCACACAATTTCCTGAGATGGGGTCTGCCCTGCCCCTCACTCTGACCTCTGACCTAATTGGTCAGGGTTCAGAGCTCCAATTCCCATTATTGCACAATTGGCTAATTCAGAGGAAGGGGAAGGTAAGGCAGAACCTAAGATGGCAGCCCCCCTGAGAGCCTGAAGGTCATACCAAGATCGCAGAAACTAAGATGGTGGTCCCCTGAAAGAATGTGAAGGTCATATCAAAACGGCGGGACCTAAGATGGTGGCGAGCTCCTTTCTTTGACAGAAAAGATTGCTGGTTCACTCTCACAACTGACCACCAGGGGGAGAAGCTCAATGCAGGAGCTGCGCCCTGGTGATCAGTGTGCTTCCATAGGGTGAGTGCCACTCAGCCAGAAGCAGAGATCATGCCTGGTGTGCACAGCAGCCTCTCCCGCCTCCACAGCAGTGCGAAGAATATCCTGAGGGCTTCCGGACTGCAAGAGGACACTGGCGGGCTGAGAGCCCCTGCCCCCCCCAAGTGCACAAATTTTGTGCAACGGGCCCCTAGTTCAGTATAATATTAAAAGCTTTATACACCATGATTAAGTAGGACTTATTTCAAAAATAAAAGATTATAACAAACATTGACAAGAATGGTAAAATCACCTCAACTATACAGAAAAATCATGTCACAATCTTCAAACAAACTAGAAATGGAAGGAAAGTACCTCAACACAGCAAAGGCTTTACGTAAAAGCCCCATCTACACTAATAAAAGAGAAACATGGTAATTGGCGTACGACCGCTACCCTTCCCATTGGCTAATCAGCATATCCTTATGCAAATTAACTGTCAGCCAAGATGGCGGCCGGCAGCCAGGCAGCTGGAAGCGAACATGAGGCTTGCTTGCTCCAGTGACTGCAGACTCCAACGTTCCCCACCTGACTTGCCGGCCTCTGAGCTGCAACTCTAAGAAACTTTGTAACAAATATAGAAGCTAAACAAAACCCCAGAAACCAGCTTTCAGCC
>NW_005363262.1:20718-33996 GCF_000412655.1 Myotis brandtii
GAGGGGTCCCAGACTGCCGACAGGGCAAGGCCGGGCTGGGGGACCCCCCTCTCCACCCCCCTGAGTGCACAAATTTTTGTGCACCGGGCCTCTAGTATTAAATATTATACTAAGTGGTGAATAACTGAAAGCTTTTCCTCTAAAGTTACCAAATTCATAGAAAAATACAATGCTGGTTACCAGGACTGGGTAAAGGGCAATGGGAAGTTGTTTAATGGGTATTTACTTCAAATTTGCAAGACTTAAAAAGTTATAGAGGTGTTTTATAGCAGTATGAATATCCTTAACAGTACTGAAGTAGTCAGTTAAAAACAGTCAAGATGTGTTATTTCTTACCACAATACAATGACTGCTGGGTCTTATGCAGTTTTCATGTAATAAGTATAGATTACACCCAAAATTTTGCATTTCTCCCATGTTTCCAGGCAAAGCTGATGCTGACAGATGCCTAGTCATATGCTCTTCCTTACAAATCCTAGAATTTGTTGGAAATTTTTAAAAAATTATAAAATTGATATGCCAGAGAACAAGTCAGAGAACTGTGTAGTTGGTATTACAGAACTGCTTAACAAGTGTTACTTATTACGTGTTTAAGTGTTCTAATATAGCTAAGTTATTCAATAGTTTCGGTTTTATCTAACTTCACTGGCCAGTGATGTTCACCTTATTCCTTTTTTTTAATTTAATTTTTCAATTACATTTGACTTTCAATATTATTTTGTATTAGTTTCAGGTGTATAGTAATCAGACATTTATATAATTTACAAAGTATTTTCCCAATATTCCCAGTACCAATCTGGCACCATAGTTATTATATTATGAGGAGCCCAGTGCATGAATTCATGCACCTTGAAAGAAACTGTGGGCTGTGAGGCTGTAGTGAGCACAGGGATGGGTCTCAACCCATCTTCCACACCCCCGCCCAGCCCCTCCCACCGTGGCCCCCAGTCCCATCTGCCAACAGCCCCAGTCCTGCTGCCACTCGCACTCGCTGATGGCACTGGCCTTGCTTGCACCCGCTGACTACGTGGAGCAATTGAGACCAGCGCCAGCAGCAGGTGCGAGCGACGCCGGCACAGTCAGCAGATGCGAGCGGTGGCTGCTGCTCCAATCGTCCCTCAGGAGCAGGGGGAGGTAAAGAAGCCCTGAGGGGCTATTGGGGCCAGCAGCCAGGCGCCAGCAGTGGGTGCCAGAGGGGTCAGGTGCTGGCTGCAGATGCAAGCGCCCAGCAGGACTGCAGCACACAAGAGCAAAGAATTTTCAGTAACCACCAGAGGCTCACCCCGATGACAGCAACTGATGCCTCACCTTGGTCTGGCGCCACCACTCACCTGCTCCACCATCACACCATGGCCAATGTCCATCATGTTCCGCACTCTGCGGCCTGCTGCCAACACCCACCATGTTGCATGCACGCCCCCTGATGGTCAGTGCATAGCACAGCAACCGGTTGTTCAGTTGTTCCACCATTCGGTCTCTTTGCATATTAGGGCTTTACACATATATAGACTATACTAGAGGCCGGTGCACGAATTCATGCACGGGTGGGGTCGCTCAGCCTGGCTGTTGAATGGGCTAATCAAGGCCGTCTCACCCAGGCCCAATTGGGGCCAGCCAGGGGGAGGGACCGCGGGAGGTTGGCCGGCCACAAGAGGTTGGCTGTGGGAGTGCACTGACCACCCATCAGTGGGGGGAGTGATCACAGGAGGTTGGCCAGCTGAGGGAGGTTGGTTATGGGAGCACAGTGACCACCAGAGGACAGCTCCTGCATTGAGCATCTGCCCCCTGGTAGTCAGTGTGCATCATAGCTACTGGCCAGTCATCCGTTATCCGGTCAAAAAGGTCTCTTAGGCTTTTATATATATAGACTAGAGGCCTGGTGCATGAAAATTCATGCACTGGAGGGGTGGTCCCTCAGTCCGGCCTGCCCCCTCTCACAGTCCGGGAGCCCTCAGTGACAGGAGGTGACCCAGTGATCAGGGGAAGGTGACACCCTCATCACACCTCTGCTGCTGCCACTGCCGGCAGCACAAGCCTCGGCCGGCCCTGGTTACCTGAGCCTCAGGTGGCCCTGGGTGGCTGGGCAGCCACCATCCGAGGCTTGCCTGCCCCTCGGACAAGCCCTGGGTGGCTGGGGGGCTGAGGGCGGGTCTGGCCACACCGCATGCCTGCTACCCCTCCAGATGGGCTGAAAGGACTGTGCGACTCCAGCGGAGCTGAGGGGACTGGGCACCGCCATTTTGTGGCTATTGGCGCCACCATCTTTGTGACAGTATCATGGTCAATTTGCATATTCTCTTTATTACATAGGATTCCCTATGTTGTATTTACATCCCTCTGACTATTCTGTAACTACCAATCTGTACTTCTCAATTCCTTCACCTTTTCACTCAGACCCTATCCCCAATTCCATCAGTCTGTTTTGTTTACATTATTTAGATCCCACATATAAATGAAATCATGGTAATTTTCTCACCATATTCTCTTAATACTGAACTCAAATTTCTATTACTTACTATTTAAATTAGGCAAACACGTTTCTAGAGGTGAAGAACTACAGAATCTTTACCTTTAAAATTAAAGATATTTTAGAACTAAGTAAGGTGATTACTGCAGATCATTATCAATGAACTAATGACACTAACTATACTTTAAGATGGTGCCTGTTGTTTCTTATTTAAAAATCAAATCCTCACCAGAGGATAATATTTCCATTGCTTTTTTAGAGAATGGAAGGGAAGGAGGGGGTAGGGGAGGAAGCAGAAGAGGAAAAAAAGACAAGGAGGAAAAGAGGGAGGGAGAAAGAGAGAAAGAGAAAACGAGAAAGAGAAGGGAGAGACACATCAATTGGTTGCCTCCCGAACAAGACCCGCACAAGCCCCAATTGGGGCCAGGGATAGAACCTGACACCCAGGTAGGTGTCCCTTGACCAGGAATCGAACCAGAGACACTGCATTGCACAGGCCCATGCTCTAACCACTTAGTGCATAAGCCAGGAATGTTTCCTAAATTTTAACTCACTAAACATCAAAATGTCTCAATCCTTTTTAAAAATCTTAATATAGGTTAAATGTTTGTGCTCTAAAATTCTTATGTAGAAACCTAATCCCAATATAGATTTAGGAGGTGGGCCTAAAATCCATATTGAAGTGTAATTAGATCTGCTGGATGAATGAATGAAACTAGTGACCTCATAAGAGACCCCAGAAACATCCCCACCCTCCTTGTACCATGTGAAGACACAAAAAGAAGACTGGCCATGAACTAGGAAGTGGGCCCTTACCAGACAATGAATCTGCTAAGTTTGATCTTGGAATTCCAGCTTCCAGAATTGAGAGACATGTTTGCCAGTACATGGTACAGTTACAGCAGCCCAAATGAACTAAGGTAACTCCTAATAACTTTTACTTAGCTTCTGATTGTTTTACTCTGGCAATAATCCATTTTACAGTATGTTAGTGTCCACTACAGTCCTCCCAACTGGTGAAACAGAGTTAGCTCTGAGAGGTCATTTTGCTAAGGAGATAGTAATAATCATCACTGATTGTTGAATTAACTTAGTGCTGTGTATGAAATGAACATAAGTGCTAAAAAAATAATTTATCTACCATTTGGTCCAGCAATCCCTCTTCTGGGTATGAAGCCAAAAAATATGAAACCACTATTCATAAAGACACATGCATTGCCATGTTCACTGCAGCATTATTCATGGTAGCCATGAAATGAAAATAACCTAAGTGTCCTCTGATGAATAATTAAAAATATGATACATACGTACAATGGAATACTACTCAGCTATGAGAAAGGGTAAAATACTGCCATTTGCAACAACATGATGGATCTTGAGAATATCATGCTAAGTGAAATAAGTAAGATTGAAAAGGACAAGAGTCATATGATTTCACTCACACGTGGGACATAAAATTGAAAGCAACAAAGGAACAAACAAGAAAAACAAACAAAAAATCATATCCAGACAACCTTATGGTGGTTACCAGAGGTAAGGGGGCTGGGGAAAGGATGAAGAGAGTAAAGAGGGTCAAATATAGGTTGGTGGAAGGAGACTAGAGTGGTTAACACACAACGCAATATACATATGATGTATCATAGAAATGTACACTGAAACATATATATTATTACCCAATATCACCCCAATAAATTAAAAAATGTAAATGTAAAAACATGTTATCATGGGAAATTTATCTCAGAAGAACTAGATATACTAAATAACACTTTGAAGATAAAAAATAAAAATGAATTTCAAAGACACAGATTAAAGAACTAACTAGCTTTTAACTATTTAAAATGTTATTTGCATAATGGGATTAACACTACATTCAAGTCACAAAATTAAAAATTAAGCATTTCCATTCCATTGTTATATAAAATGAATTTTTAAAATGGGAAAACAAAAATAGTCCATTACTTTATGTTTATTAGATTTAACAAAACTGCATGGTTTTGGTGTGTTTTTTTCTTAAGAAAAAGTGTTAATATTGGTATCAAATACACTAAACACTGATTAACAGAAAAATATTCTAATTTTATTTTGCATGTTATTCTCAAGTACACATTTACAATAGTGTCACACTTTTCTGTATGAATTTCATATTTTACTTTAAGTAAAATGTGTACAGAGGAAGACAATATTTAATAGGCTATTTCAAAAAAGCAATAACTTTTGGTCTTGTAAAAATCTGCACCTCTTTAAACATTAAACAGAAACATCACTTTTTTATCTTTGCTAATCAAATTGTTTTAAAAATTAAAGCAGCCTGCGACTAATATCAGTACATAATAGTACGTACAATTTCAATTTTTTAGCTTTGCTAATCAAATTGTTTTAAAAATTAAAATAGCCTGCAACTAATATCAGTACATAACAGTACATACAATTTCACTTTTTCTTTTAACAGTTTACCATATTAATTACCTTTTAAATGTTTCAATACTGTGCAAAAAACAAAACAATTGTGTAACTTCAGTCTATGTGAGAAGCAATAACTTATGGTCTTGTAAAAATCTGCACCTCTTTAAACATTAAATAGAAACATCACTTTTTTATCTTTGCTAATCAAATTGTTTTAAAAATTAAAGCAGCCTGCGACTAATATCAGTACATAATAGTACGTACAATTTCAATTTTTTAGCTTTGCTAATCAAATTGTTTTAAAAATTAAAATAGCCTGCAACTAATATCAGTACATAACAGTACGTACAATTTCTTTTTCTTTATAAAAACAGTTTACCATATTAATTACCTTTTAAACATTTCAATACTGTGCTAAAAACAAAACAATTGTATAACTTCAGTCTATGTGAGAAAATAAAGTATGTAAAGTGTGTTCTTTATGTTTATTTTAAAAATATAAATAGCTATCTTGTTTTAAAATTTTTTAATGTAAACTTTAATTTAAACGCTTCACTTTATATTACAGGAGGGGGAGAAACAAATTAAAGGGAGATTTTTTTTAAATGCTCACACAAAGTAA
Source organism: Myotis brandtii (assembly GCF_000412655.1). Classification (NCBI taxonomy): domain Eukaryota; kingdom Metazoa; phylum Chordata; class Mammalia; order Chiroptera; family Vespertilionidae; genus Myotis; species Myotis brandtii. The sequence goes on from NW_005363262.1 coordinate 26,211, forward strand.
TAAGACATTACAAGAACAGGACCATGGATGAACACTAAAAAAGAGGTGAGGACATAGATGAGGGCCAAGAAGGCATAAAAGGTACCAAAATCCTTCTTGTGGCTTTGGTTGGCATTAAGCTTAAATCAAATGTCTAAAGCATTTGGTTTAGAACTAAATTAATCTTGCTTTCACATGCTCTTAAAACCCTCACATATTTAGATTTCTAACCCTACAAATATAACTTTTGAATACGAATATTAGTGGCACTGAAAGAGGCAAAAGGTAAAATCTTTACAGCAAGAGTAGAAAGAAGCACCGTAACATGGTATCAGTAATCTAAAAAGGTTTTTGTTTTTGAAAACATGTATTCATAAAACCAAATTCTAATGAACTATTAGAATTAATTTCATATTTGAATTAATTTTATATCTATTATTATTACTCATTGACCGTGTAATGTCAATTCTTAGTGAAAAAAAAACTGTGAAAGACTTGGTGATTCCAAATAAAGCCTCACATTTCATTATGTACATTACAATTTTATCCTCTTAAAAATTTTTTTTGAATGTTAAATCTTTGCAACTCTGCTAACTATCAAAAAAGGCAGGTTGAACTAGCCACATGTTATTAGTACCCATTCTCTGGTACATGAAGCCACTGCTTCCTAAGTTCTCCATACTTTGTGGAAAAAAAAATTCTTTTATAGGCTTCTGAGTGAGAATGAAGAGATTTATGTCTGGATAGTCATTAGCTTTTCAAAATTCAACTTATGAGCTGAAATTGAAAGAATACACTCTATTTAGAAATACCTTAACTTCTGTTTTCCAATTACCAAAGAAATTTAAAAGAAAAATGCCTTCCGTCTTTAAAAACACTAGTGTCTCTTATTTCCCTAGTTATGCTTCAGCTGAATTTTAATCTCTCTAAATAGTAATGATGTATCATACTACATTTTGCAAGTTTGCAAAATGCTCTTTTGTACATCCCTGGATCTTTCCACTTACTGTACACTTAATACTATAGACTTAAATTTAGTATTGAATGTTTACATAGGTAAAGTAAGCAACATAGAAGCACATATAAAATTTAGCGTATGCTTACACCCAAATTGCAAAATATCCTATGAGCCACAATTTAACTTTAAACTCAGTTCACAGTAAGTCTCATTCATAGAATACAACCACTCCAAAACAGGAATACTCAAAACCTTTCAATAAGACTTTCTATAAGTGTGTTGTACTGACAATACATAAACACTACAAAGGAAGTCAAAGAAAGCATATTTTGTCTTCTCAACCAAATGAAAATTAAGTACAAACCTACTAAAGTTATCATAAAAAAGTTTCATTGCCATGTGGTCTGAAAAATACTAAGACAAGGAAATTACTTTCATATGACAATTAGACCTAACGGTAGTATCTCCCATTCATATTAGCAGATGTTTCTATGTAATATAAAAAAAAAAAACTCATGGGGAAAATAAGTCAAAATGACCATTTTTAGAGTTACCAATTTTATGCATTCTCGTATTTAAGCAGTCTTACGAGAGTACCATCAAAGTGAATAAAGTAAATAGTTAAATAAATAATAAGAATTCTAAGACTTAAAAATAGAACCAGAGATTATTTAAATAAAAGCAACTTGATTGTTGCTACTTTTCTCTCATTAAACAAATAGGATATAGAACACCCTATGGTATTAAATGTAAAAAGAAGTCAATTAGAAGCAATATTCTATTTGTACATACCATAAACCATTGTACAGTTCTGTATGTGAATGACACTGATGGGCTTTAAAATGAATTTTCTGCTTCAAGGCCAGCATCTTCACAAACATCTGTACAAGTATTGTTAGGGCAGACCCAGTTCTTTATGATGCCGCATTATGTGCTGGTTCTTTTCCGAGGGTCTCCGGAACCCTTTCTGGCAGTACTCACAACGGTGAGGGTAGTCTTTTGTATGAATGGAAATAACATGTCGTTTAAAGCCTGAGGCATCTGTAGTGTTATATTCACAGTGCTCACACTGATACACCTTCCTGCCACTATGTGTCTTCATATGCTTTTTAAGCTCACTCTGTTGCCTAAATCCCTTTCTACATCTCTTACACCTAAACGGAAGATCTTTTATATGAACCGAGAGAATATGGCGACTTAGAACAAATGGATCTGCAATCTTAAAGTCACAATGTCTACACTGGTGCATTTTTTCACCCTTGTGAGCAGCCACATGTTTCTTTAGTTCTGAAGGCCTATGGAAGCCTTTATCACACATATCACACTTATGGGGGTAGTCCTTCGTGTGAACTGAAATTGTATGTCGTTTCAAATCACTTGAGTTCGAACTCTTGTGTTCACAATACAAACACTGGTGTGTTTTGTTTTCTTGATGAATAAGAGCATGTTGCTGCACCTCTTTGATATCTGAGAAATTCAGAAGACAAATGTCACACTTGAATGGTGTCTCTTTATTATGCTTAGTTTTTATATGCGTTTTCAAGTTAGAAGAGTCTGCAGACCTATATTCGCAGTATTGGCATTGATACGGCTTCTCCCCAGTATGGATTCGCATGTGCTTTTTGAGCTCTGAAGGGTGACGAAAACCTTTACCGCAGTCCACACAAATATAAGGAAAGTTCTTGCTGTGAACTGCCAAAAGATGGCGGTTCAATAACCCTTGTTCAGTGGTTTCATATTCACAATATTTACACTTGTACACTTTGTTGGTTCCTTTTTCGTTATGCACCATTTTGTGAGTAAACAAATCCCCAGAATGAGAGAAATGCATCCCACATTCATCACATTCAATGGCCTTCTCTGTCTTATTGGTCAGCTTGTGGCTTTCCAGGTGGTTGTGTAAATTTACCTTCTTATTGGTAGTGTAATCACAGTCAGTACAGTGGTACTTCTTTTTGGCAAGGTATTCAGGATGGTTTTTCATGTGCCTTTTCAAAAAACCTCTGGACTTAAATTTTTTCTCACATATCATGCAAGGATAGACAGTTATGGGATGTCCATCAGGGCCAATTATAATTGCTAAAAAAAAAAAGAAAAGAAAAGAAAGAAAGGCACATAAGACATCAAACCAAGTTCTGTTTTGATTTCCACAAAACTATAAAGTGTGTATTCCAAACAGAATTGGATGGATAAGCACTCCTAAATTAGATTAGCATTTCTTTATTGTGTCAACAAAAGAAATATAGCAGCCTACTAATAAACAGAATTTGTTCCAAAAACTTCATTCAATCTGACTGTACCAATCTCACTCCCAGGTCAAAACAAATAAAGTACCAATTTAAAGCTACATAAATTTAGATATCTATTGAAAATCATTCATAGAAATACAGTTCAACATTACAACCTTGTTTACTCCAAGACAAATTTATGTTAACTTAAATTTTAACAACTATAAAGAAAATTTTAATATGCAAATAATTACACAAGACAATATAGAAAAGGAATAGGCCCAATAAATAACCAAATTATTTGTCTTCCTCCTCTATAAGTTATACCTCTTATGCTGTCAGTAACAGATTCTTTAAAATTATCCACTGAAAGGTAACTAACATATTTTAGGAATTTAATTTTATTTTCACTAAAGTAATCTAAGGTTTTGATTTTTTCCTGAATGTCTGTTCCAAAGACAATTTCTTTTTATCCAAGGAAATCACTCAAGAATATCACCAAATTCTTAAGATTTTATCTGTCAAGTCAATACACAAAAGCTATATGTGGTTTAGCAGCTAAGATGCCATTACAACATCTTTGTAGATACACACTAATTTTACATGAGAGCTCATAAAACACATTGTGTTGTGGAACTTATGTGCCCTCACCTGTTTGGTACTGCTTGGAATCAGGTCTTCTCTTTTTCTTTGATTTTTGTTTAGCCAGTCTGCCGAGTCCAGCAGACTCATCTATGTGCAATTGGGCACTTGCAGTGACATTCTGGTTTTCAATTCCGTCAGAATTACCACCTAACAATGAGAATTAAAAAATAAAATTATACAGTATTCTTTAATTATAACAAATTAGGGAATCTATATTAACTACAAGAATGAAAAGTAAGCCATGATATTCATGAATGACAGAATTTCCTAGCTAGTTAATGAGTTTTATGGATATACATCCTACATAATAAAAAGTAATATGCAAATTGACCAAACAGCGGAACGACAAGTCGCTATGATGCGCGCTGACCACCAGGGGGCAGGCAATCAACACAAGACCTTTCTGCTGGTGGTCAGTGTGCTCCCACATGGGGAGTGCTGCTCAGCCAGAAGCTGGCTGGTGAGCACAGCGGCAGTGGTGGGAGCCTCCTCCTGCCTCCACAGCAGCACTAAGGATGTCCAACTGATGGCTTAGGCCCATGGGGAGCAGGCCTAAGCTGTCAGTCAGCCATCCCCCAAAGGCTCCTGGACTGCGAAAGGGCGCAGGCCAGGCTGAGCGTCACCCCCTCACCCCACCAAGTGCATGAATTTCGTGCACCAAGCCTCTAATTTATACAAGACTGTAGGAAATACCTAACTGCTAAATCTATCATCATTTTCCATGAGCATACCTCATTGTGACTCAAAATAGTAAAGTTGTGGCCCATCTATAATCAATATAAAAAACTTTAGGCTGAAAGACTATGTACCTCTTACATAAAATAGACATGAAAAAAATTCCTACTAAAATTAAAAAAAAACCTTCCTACACAATAAAATCGTAGTATGCAAATTGTCCCCTTGACCAGGAGTTCATCCAGGAGTTTGACCAGTGGGAGGGGCCAGCCTGGCTGGGGGAAGGGAGGGAGTACTTGCCCAGCAGCCGGCAGCCGCTAGGGACTCTACCAGTGCATGAATTTCGTGCACTGGGCCTCTAGTTAACATATAATCTTCCTCTACTTTTCCTTAAATCACTGTCCTGGTACTTCATATTTCTGAAGCCTAAGGCTATACACACAATTTTCCAGCAATAATTTATGTTTAAGAACATGAATTGTTCTAATTAGTGTGTCACTTACCATAAGCTGCTGCCCATGCTACAGGCATGAAAGTTTTTATTTCATTGTCATCAATTTGCTGTTCATGCACAGCAGCAGCAGCAACAGCAGCATCCTCCTCTCCTACAATCACTTCCATATAAACTTCATCAGTGTTTTCTGAAACATCTAAATAGAAAATTAACAGAACACTTTTAGGACAAGGTTTGTAGGAGGTCTGCCACATCTCTTATTTGAATACAGTTAATAGACAAACAGAAAAAGGTTCAAATGTTACACATCTAGAACATTATTTTCATATCCTATCTAATAAAAGAGTAATATGCAAATTAACCATCACTCCACGACAAAGATAGCGGCGCCCATAGCAGCTGGGCAGGACGCTGGCAGCGTCACCCCGGCAATGTGGGCCCAGCAGGCAAATGGGGCCACAGGCAACACCCAGTAGGGCCTGCTGGGCGGTGGCAGCGGCGACTCGCAGACAGGCAAGCGGGGCCCGCAGGCAGCACCCAGCAGGGCCTGCTTGCCCATCCCCGTGGTGTGGAGCAGGCAGGCCCCACAGAGAGCAGAGAACCACGGAGCGAGGGCCCAAGCCGACAATAGCACATCCCCTGAGGGCTCCCGAATTGGAGAGGGTGCAGGTCAGGCTGAGGCACCTCCCCACCCACCCTCTCCCCCTGCCTTGCACGAATTTCATGCACTGGGCCTCTAGTAGTAAATAATGATAAATCTGAATGAATCATTCCTTGTTTTGCCTTCACTATAATTTCTGTTTTAAGTAAAATCCTAATGATACATTAAGTGTAGCTGATGTTCTTCTTTGGAATACAGCATAAGGAACATAAAATATGCCTGCATAGTGCTGCTCATTTTTTTGTATGGTTGAATTTTAAATTAAAAGCATATAGAAATATAAAACAGTCTCCCATAAAAAGGCCGCCTACTTACTTAAATCTTCATCTTCTTGCTTAGAGTCACTGACAGTCATATAAACCATTTTTTCCCTTGGCACACTAATACTGCTATTGTGGTCAAGTAGTTCCCTAGGATCATTCTCCGGTTCACTTTCCACGATGTCCACAGTGCCACCTAGCAGGAAAGATGACAGGTACAAGAACTTAGCCGAAAACTTAATTTTACTTGGTTTCACTTTAACAAATAATGACCTCTTCCAACGCTTTTATATCAGTTAACTAGGACCCCAATGCACGAAATTCATGCAAGAGTAGGACTTCCTGCCCCCAACTGCCAGCACCGGCTTCTCTCTGGCACCAAGGACGTGGATTTCCCTCTGGTACCCAGGACCTGGGCTTCCCTCCAGCCTCCAGCAGGCACCTGGGACCTGGGCTTTCCTCGAAGCCCCTCCTTCGTCCAGAAGGTCGTCTGGAAAGACGTCCAGTCTAATTAGCATATTATGCTTTTATTATAATGAAAACTTGTTTTATAAATTATCCTAAAAAAATTTAACTGTTCTAATCTAAGTGATCAGGTTGAAGTGTTTGATTGGGATATATGAACATACTAAGGGTTTCCTCTTACCTAAGTCATCCTCTCCAGGGTCAGTTTTAAAAATGTACACTTTGATGACTTCAGGACTCGTGCCATCCACTTTCAAAGAACTGATTTCTGACTCTGTGTCCATGGCCATTCCAGAGGAAACATTCTGTTCTATTTTGCCAGTATCATCTACTAAAAAATGAAGAAACACACAATAATAGTAGATTCGTAAATAAAATATTACCATTTTCAAAAGTCCTTTTTAAAAACATAATCTTTAACTTGACTCATATAATTAAATTATTTAGAAAGTAGAAAAATCAATGATTACATTTTGAAAGTCTTATCAAAGTGGGAGGAGATATTAAAGTAAAAAACACTTAAAGCAAATACCTGGTAGCCTTGAAAACTAACAAAAGTCATGAAATGACATACTATATACCCCTGGTTAAATTATATCCATTAAGTATATGCATCATTATATTCTCAAAAATCTTGGGCAGAATATCTACTAGCAAAATCAGCAAACACTGATCTTACTTAAGTACTTTATCGGTACTATCTAATGTTCATGGCTTCTTTTTTTATTATTATTAAATTTGACTATCACCAGTGGAACTTGATCTAATTTAGCTACAATCATGTTTTTTGTTGGTTCACTGCTTCTTTTAATTCTTTATTGTTTAAAGTATTACATATGGGGAGAAACCAAGATGGCGGCATAGGTAAACACTTGAGATTGCTGCCTCGCACAGCCACTTAAAAAATACAACTAAAAGACGGAACGGACATCATCCAGAACCACAGGAAGGCTGGCTGAGTGGAAATTCTACAACTAGAAGGAAAGAGAAAAGCATACCAAGACTCAGAGGAGGTGCGTTGCGGAAGTAAAATACAAAGGTGCGGAGGTGCATGCGGAGAGGGCTGGCGGCTGAGGTCACGATTGTCGTTTTCAATCAGGAGGGAGTCTCAGGCCCTGAGCTCCAGTTCTGGGCGAGTCTCTGGGGACCCAGACTCATACGGGAGAAACTGGACTGTCTGGCATCGGTAGGAACTCGAGGGCAGCTTTCTCTTGGAGGCACACAGAGCGATTGCTGGGGCCTCTGAGGACAGGACTGAGAGCAGCCATACTGCTCGCTCGCTCAGCCCGCCCTGTTGATCCCCTGAGACCCTGCCCCGCCCAAGCCGCACATGGAGGCTTTTGCATATGAAAGGCCCGGCCCTTTGTACTCTGAAAATTACTTAACAAACTGCAGCTGCCCCAAGGCCCCAGGGCAACTTGCATTGCTTTACAGCTGGCTTCTGCTGGGTAGCCTCAGGCA
>NW_005363262.1:35373-38735 GCF_000412655.1 Myotis brandtii
AGGGGAGTTATGGGGGGGAAAAAGAGGAACAAATGTAATAATCTGAACAATAAAGATTTAATAAAAAAATAAAGTATTACATATGTCTCCTTTTTCTGCCATTGACTTCTCCCCAGTCCCCTGTGTCCATTGGTTATGCTTATATGCATGCATACAAGTCCTTTTGTTGATCCCCTCCCCTGCCTTCCCTCTGAAGTTAGATGGTCTGATCGATGCTTCTCTGCCTCTGGATGTATTTATGTTCATAAGTTTACGTTGGTTATTACATTCCACAAATGAGTGAGATCATATGATATTTATCTTTCTCCAACTGGCTTATTTCACTTCTTAATAGTATTTTTTCTTATCTGTTTCTATTAGAATTGTACTTTTTAAAAAAATATCAAAACATGATTTTCAAAAAGGTACACTGTAATGGTGAATATAAATTATCCTATGAAATTGTTTAAACATAAAAGTGCCTTATACACATAACACATACAACTTTATAAAAAATAGTGAATCTGGGTCATTGCTGACAAACACAGACAATGTATTTTTAAAGACATTCTCACTACCTTACTGAAGGTTGACTATGTCATGTTTTGGAGGGGAAAAACTACTCTGAATTACCAATAGAGACACACATAAACCCCAACAATAGAGATTGAGAGAATATAGAGCATTTCATATTTTAAACTTTATCAATGTAGCAAAGGAAACAGTGTAGTATTGTCCTTAGGATTTGAAAAATTACCAAAAGTAAAAAATAATGTCCAAAACAAAAAGATTCTTGGAATAAACACCAAAAATAAAATTTCCACATAATGTAACCTTTTTCATTCACTACTATCCACTTATGATCTCACAACAAAAGTGACACTTACTGATGTTGAGTGCATTAGCCAAAAATCGAAGGAATGTTTTTTCTAATCTAGACACAAGTTACCTGACAGCAAAAGATCAGAAACACAGTGGAGAACAGAACCAAAGATAAGAAAATATGATTGATTTAACTTGTCTTTAATACACTCACCAAGCCTTTCATTTTCCTTTTAGTTCCCTTTCTCATGTTCCCCTGAGTAGATATATTTTGTTATCATTTTGTTTATACATTCATTCAACTTAACAGAGTCACAACTATAAATTAGACTTTGGGCTAGGAAGTGGGATAAAATATATGAGAAGTCATGGACTTAGTAAGTTAATAATCCAATAGAAAAGCAGATAACTCAGCTGGGCCTCGGTGGCTCAGTGGTTGAGCATTGACTTATGAACCAAGAGGTCACAGTTCGATTCCCAGGCAGGGCACATGCCCGGGCTTGATCCCCACTGAGGAATATGTAGGAGGCAGCCAGTCAATGATTCTCTCTCATCATTGATATTCTATCTCCTCTCTCTCTCCCTGTCTCTCTAAAATCAATAAAAAAAAATATATAATTTTAAAAAAGAAAAGCAGATAATTCAGATGATTATTTTTAAGTGTGATAGTACTAATAATAAAGCTAACATTCTATATGTACTGCTAACACTTATACTAAGACTATGAGAAAAGTATTAAAATATTGTCAACATTGCATACAACAGACCAAACAAGTTTAGAAAAGCTGAATGACTGACTTACCTGAGGTCACAAAACTAGTAATTGGCACAGCCAGAATTCAAAACTTAATCCATGTGACTCAAACTGGTACTTTAAGAATGTATATACTCTTATGATATTTAAGTTATTGTAGGCATTAAATTGTATAACTACTGATGGTTTCCATTAATAGAGGTCAGATGAGTATGTTCATGATTCAAGCACAACTCAGCTAATAAGCCTGTAGTAATAGTTTTTACCACTATTTAATTTTGTCTTAAATTCTTGCTTATACACATAGGATTTAGATTTTTACATCTTTAAAATACTTCTGCGAATTTCTCATCATGTTCAACAAGAGATCCAACAATTGCATATGTCTAGAATCTAGATCAACATTTTTATGTAGAATTACATAGAGCATTCTTACACAAAGCATTAAAATGAATTTAGGATTTCAAAAACTGACATTAAGCCCTAGCTGGTTTGGCTCAGTGGACAGAGCAGGGTCTACAGACTGAAGGGTCCCGGGTTCAATTCTGGTCAAGGGCATATGATGGGTTTGCAGGCTCAATTCCCAGTGTGAGGCCTGCAGGAGGCAGCCGATTAATGATGCTCTCTCTTCACTGACATTTCCATCTCTCTCTCCATCTCCCTTCCTCTCTGAAATTAATAAAAATATATATTTTATAAAAAAATACCTGACATTCAAAAGTAAAAATACAGCCCTAGCTGGTTTGTCTTGGTGGATAGAGCCTGTGGACCAAAGGGTCGCAGATTCGATTTCAGTCAAGGAATCATACCTCGGTAGCAGGCTGCTCCCAGCCCAGGATCTTGGTTGGGGCACATGCAGGAGGCAATCAATTGATGTGTTTTTCTCACATCAATATTTCTCTCTGTCTTTCCCTCCCTCTTCCACTCTCTCTGAAAATCAACAGAAAAAATATCCTTGTGTGAGGATAAGATTAAAAAGAAAAAATGAAAATACAGTGACATTTTAACTAATTTGGCTTCTAATTTATCAGAAATAAAGACAAACCCCATGCCAAATAAATTACTTGCACAAAATATTTTTAAACAGCATCCTGAAATCTTTCCTCCAGACATGAACAACAATAACACCCATGTACAAAGTCAAGGAGAAATACCTGCAGTGATATGCAGTAACACTGATGTTCTTGGTGAAAACAATTTTAGTGAATGCTACATGATGTCAGATTAAAGTGGGTTGAAAAGTCTATGTAGGTATACATTTCTTTAAGTTTACTTTTTAAAAGGAGAAGGAGCAGCAATCAGAATGGATTGCAGGAGCAAGAACGTTATTGTTCAATTGTAACAATATGTATGTTCATGATTTATATGATCTACATAAAGTGAGTTAGATGACATGGTGAATAATTGGGTCAGGATCTCAAACAGAAAGGGAAAAAGGTGAAACTAGGAACAAAGATGAAATTTTCCTAAAAGGAAAAAAATTAGTTCTTTTGAAACCTGAGAACAGAAATTATCTATATACTAGTATACTAGAGGCCCAATTTATGAAATTCATACAAGGGGCTCTGCCCTTGCAGCCATGACTTTATCCGGAAGGTCATCCAGAAGGACGTCTGAAAGGTCATTCGGATGTCCAGTCTAATTCGCATATTATGCTTTTATTATTAGAGATAAAAAGTCAGCGACCAGAACACCGGAATGATCAGAACGACCAGTAGCTATGATGCACACTGCAGCCAGCAAATCGGCCAGATCAGGGAGTGGGGCTGGCTGGACAACCTCCGAAGCCCCCCCCTTACCCCCCCCC
>NW_005363262.1:38950-50895 GCF_000412655.1 Myotis brandtii
CGGCTGGCCAACTTTCCACAGCTCCTCCCCCAGCTGCTGACCCCCAATCTGCCACCCCACCCCAATTGGGGGTGGGGCCCACCAGCCAATCGCCCAAGGCTCCTCCCCACAGCCGGCCCAGCCCTGATCAGGCCCCGATGGGGGCTGGGCCAACAGGATGGACCCCACCCGTGCACAAATTCGTGCACTGGGCTATAGTATATTAATAGGAATGTAGCTATGTTGTTCTGAGGGAGAGGATTGGACAGGACCTTAAATGCAAAAAATAAGAAGAAATCCTGAATGGTGGCTTCAACATATAAACAAAAGAAGGTAAGGGTTTTGGTAAACATTAAGAGAATAGCAGATTGAGTTAATAACTTGCAAGTGAGGACAATAAACTGAAACAAAAAAGCTTAATGATATCTAGATTCTAAGAACTTGGACAGTTAAATTCTTTATAATGATAAATACATGCATACTTTCATAAGAACATACATCTTTCCTTAATGCTGTGCACAGCTATCTAAAATAAAGTATTTTAGCTATGTTTTGTAAATATAGTTTGTGGGTAGAAATAGGCATCATATTCTTAATTCTGGTCTGATGTGTATTTAGTCTATTTTTTCAAAGCTAAATATTTTAAAGATGTATCCAGCTGACTGCGGTATTTTCCTAAAGCTAGCAATGGAATTCAAACTGAGTTTGCATTACTGAATGAAGATTTTAGCAAACCAGTCACAGAGAATCAAGAATAAATCTATATCTCTTTAGAGAACTAATCTCTGAGGAGTTTCACTTTATGACAATAAAGCTGGCCTCCTTTGGCAAGTTTGTAAACAGTGATTATAAACAAGTGCTGAAAAATCTGAATTGATATGTCTAAAAACTAGATGTTCTTAGAAATGTCTGTGGTAACCATAAAATAAAATTCTCCAGGACTGAAAAATCGAGGAATTTTAGAGTTTGCAAAATGTCACATATTTATCTATAGCCTGTAAAAGATATTCCTGTTACTTCTGTTTTTAAAATATGTAATAAAAACACATTACATAACATATACCCAGTGAGCTCCTAAGTAAGAGTTTAGGGAAATAAATGAAAAAGATGTCTCTCTTTAGTATTCAGAGTCATTTTCATTTAATCTCATTAAATCTCACTTCTCTAAACTTCTAGAGAAAATTCATAATTTTTCAAGAAAAAAATGATATATTGGATTCACACAGGAGCTACATTTTGTCTAATTTAATTTCACATAACACAAAAATCTTATCATTCTCATTATTCTTACTCTAGTATATGTCTTTCTTCTCCATCTACTTAAATGTCCTATCTCTGAAGATAACATTGCTGTTAGTTTATCAATCACTATACATCCCAGGAACGTAACAAATGTCTATTTGATTTCCTTGTCTACAGGTTTCCCATCAAATACCTCTACTCACTGCTATAATCAAATTTCCTGAAACAAAGATCCTGTCAATCACCTTACCCATTCTTCTTTTCATACCTTGTAAAATAGAAATCACTCTAGCAACTGCTCAAACTGTCTTCTGCTTTTAGATTCTTTTCCAACCTGCCTGACCCCACCAAAATAACCCATGTGCCTTAAGTTTAATCAAGTTTACATTCCTTTATGCTCCAACTCCACTTTAAAAGACTAGTCCCGGTGGGTATTGCTCAGTGATTAGAACAGTGGCCCTCGTACTACAGGATCACAGGTTCTGGGTTACAGGTTTGATATCCAGCCCTGGTTGGAATAGGAAGTGGGAGGCAACCAATCTCTCTCCCATATCAACATCTCTCTCATTCACTCTCTCTCTTTCCTTCACTGTCCCTAAAAAACAATAGAAAAATATATCCTTGGGTGGGGATTTAAAAAAAAAAAGAAAGAAAGAAAAAGCAAATATTACTATGAAACCAGTTTAATTGCAAGATTGATCATTCTAACCATTTCCTTGCATATTCTTCCAATTCCTATGTACATCTCTAATTTCATCACACTTGATTTGGAGAACCACAAACCTACCTAAGGCAAATTTTTACATTTGTTTCTATGCAACTAAATCAACCTAAAAAAAATCCCCTAATGCAAATGGTCCATTTTTAAAGACCTGAAAACATTCTACTTCACATTTGTTTCTTAAAATTTCAACCAGCTAATCAATTGGCCTAACTTTCTATTTCCCTGAGAACTGAAACATCATAAAAGATAATCTACTGAATTTCACTCTACCTGCCTGGCAATAACTAAATCCAGAAATCTTGTCTTCACTGCATGGTTGTACAAACTAATTGTGCTCCCTGTAATTTAAAACTGTATGCTGTGGCTCAGTAGTTGAGCTCATGGTTCAATTTCTGGTCAGGGCACATGCTGCTGAGGTGTGGGCTCCATCCCCAGTAGGGGTGTGCAGGAGGCAGCTGATCAATGATTCTCATCATTGATGTTTCTTTCTCTCCCTTTCCTTTCCTCTCTGAAATGTGTGTGTGTGTGTGTGTGTGTGTGTGTGTGTATGCAGATATATATATAATAAATAATAAACCTAATCCCTCTGCTTAAGCACTAAATACCTCCTCTACCTTTCACATTTATCAGCATTTTCTGTTCTCTGAAAACATCACCTTCTCTTAAACCATGTGTGCGCGCGTGTGTGCACACCCTCCCTTCTCTCCCCTGCCCCCCATCTTCCTGTAAGATATTGTTTCATGTCTCCAATTCTTCTCATTCCACTTTCTCTAAACTGTCTTCATTAGGCTATTGCCCATGACTTCACCGAAAGTATTCACCAACATCACTCATGACCAATTCTCAGGACACATTTAATTTGCCATTAGTAACAGCATTTGACAGATGTTCATTATCCTCTATGCGTCATTTTCTACACTAGGATTCTGTGATTCAACCTCTTTCCTACTTCACTGCCCATGCTTCTTCATTTCTTTACCCTTACCACTTTTCCCTTACCACTTTATGTAGCAAACCCGAGTTTAATCCTTGGCTTCTGTACTTTATCTGTAATCAATTATACCCCTATTTGAAGGCAGTCAACATGAAAGGAACTATCATGTTTTGTTTAGGGATTCCAAGAGCCTACAACATTGCCAAACATATAGAAAATATTCAACATTCATCTATTTAATGTTCAAGTCAATGTCTATGAATTCAAGAAAAAACAGATTTTAAAATTCATGCTCATCTAAGCAAAAAATATAAAACTAGTAAGAATTTGTAATCATATTTTATGCCCTAACCGGTTTGGCTCAGTGGATAGAGCGTCGGCCTGCGGACTGAAGGGTCCCAGGTTCAATTCCGGTCAAGGGCATATACCTTGGTTGCGGGCATATCGCCAGTGGGGGGGTGTGCAGGAGGCAGCTGATCGATGTTTCTCTCTCATCGATGTTTCTACCTCTCTATCCCTCTCCCTTCCTCTCTGTAAAAAAACAATAACATAAAATATATTAAAGACAGTGTCTACTGTCTTTGTTATAAAAGATAAGAAAACAACAAACATACATTACGTTATCAGAAATATTTTGTAGTTAATATTTTGTAAACAATTGTCTTTTGTTGCATAATCTTAATGTACTTTTGGTCTAATTACTTCAAGAAATTACTATCAGTCATTTTACCAATTTTTTAATTCTTTCATCCTTTCAATTGATTCTTTGTTTGCTCTCACAGGTCTCTAAATTTCTGGAAAACCTGTGAATGACTTATCTATAATTTAGACTTGAAGAGTAAATTAGATGAATATAAAATTGTTTATCTATAATTTAGTCAGAATTTTCACTCATTATTGCACTATTTCATGACACTGTATTTTTTTAATCCTCATCTGAGGATATTTTTTCCCATTGCTTTGTAGATGGTGGGAGGGAGGGAGCATGGGAGGGAGGGAGACTGATGTGAAAGACACATCCATTGATTGCCAGGACAGAACCTGTAACCCAGGTAAATCTTACCCACAACCCTTCAGTATGCCCAGACTGAAGCCACACCGGCCAGGTGGTTTTTGAAGTGAGTGGCCATGTAATTGTTTATCTACCCTTGAAGTTCACTTACATAACTGTGATTATGACTTGGTTGTTTTATTATCCTGTTAATTTCTTATAACAATTAATTGCCTCAGATAATTCATCATTCTTTTTTAATCTGAGATAAAATTCACACACCATTATTTACCCTTTTACAGTGTGTAAACTGTAATTAAGTAGTTTTTGGGAAATTGACAGTTATTCAACAATCACCTCCCTCTACTTCCAGAGTATTTCCATCACCCCAGAAAGATACCTCTGCATTCTTTAGCTAACCTCTTTCCCCAATCAATCCCACAATTAGATCAGGCAAGCACTAGTCTACCTTTTGTTTATAGATACAACTATTCTTGATATTTTACATATTAATAACATTTTCAAAATTCATCCATTTTGAAGCATTACATTTCAATGCAAATAACAGAACATTGTATGATATGACATTTTTAAAAACTAATCAACTGATGAGCATCAGGGTTGTTTCAACATTTTGTCTATTAGGATTAATATGACCATTTGTATAAAAACTGTTGTGTAAATGTATGTTTTCAATTCTTCTGGAAATATATATATATGTAGGTATATGTAGGCATTTATATAGATATTGATATATATATAGTTGGGTAGCATGGTAAGTCTATGTTTAACTTTTGAAGGAATTGCCAAATTTTTCTGAAGTACATTTTTTACTCCCACCAATAATTTAAACTGTCTAAGTTTTACAGTTATAACAGCTGCTAGAGGCCTGGTGCATGAAAATTCATGCACTCAAGGAGGGTCCCTCAGCCCGGCCTGCACCCTCTCACAGTCCAGGAGCCCTCAGGAGATGTCCTACTGACTGTTTAGGCCCGCTCCCCACAAAGAGCAGGCTTAAGCTGCAGTCTGGCCTCCTGCAGGAAGCAACGAGGTGGGTGATCAGGGGACAGTGCTACCCCCATCACCCTGCCGCTGCTGCCGCTGTCGGCCTCCATCTGCAGGAGGCAACGGGTGGCTGGCCAAGGGACAGAGCCAGCCAGTTGGTATGGCCCCAACCCCGCCATCGCCTCTCCACTGCCGCTGGTCACTGTCGCCTCCCTCCCCCATTGCCATCCCCTCCCTCTGCCTGCTGGCACACCTTGGCTGGACTGGCACCGCCTGCTCACCAGCCCCGCCCCCACCAACTGCCATTTGGTCAATTTGCATATTATGCTTTTATTATATAGGACTAGGGGCCTAGTGCACAAATTTGTTCACCTTGAAAGGAACTATGGGCCGTGAGGCTGCGGTGGGCACAAGGGTGGGTCTCAGCCCATCCTCCGCACCTTCGCCCGGCCCCTCCCATCACAGCCCCCCAGTCCCATCTGCTGGCATCACCGCTGCCACCGCTCCTGCACGCTGACGGCACTGGCCCCGCTCACACCTACTGACAGCACAGAGCAATTGGGGCCAGTGTCAGCAGTGGGTGCAAGTGGGGCCGGCACCATCAGCAGGTGCGAGCGGCAGCTGCTGCCCCGATCACCCCTTAGGAGCAGGGAGAGGTGGAGAAGCCCTCAAAGGTGATCAGGGCCTGCAGCTGCTGCTCGCACCCACTGACAGTGCCAAGCAATCAGGACTAGTGTCAGTGCCAGCAGCAGGTGCAATTGGCAGCTCCGGTGCCAGCAGCGGGTGCGAGAAGCAGCTGCCAGCCCCAATCACCCCTCAGAAACAGAGGTAGGTGGAGAAGCCCTGAGGGGCAATTAGGGCCGGCAGCTGCGGCTTGCACCTAATGACATCACTGAGCAATTGGGGCCGGCACCGGGTGCCAGCAGTGGGTGCAAGCAGTGGCTCTGGCACTGGCAGCGGGTGCAAGTGGGGCCAGCACCAGCAGCAGGTGTGAGTGCCAGCAGGTGCGAGAGCAAAGAATTTTCAGTAACCACTAGAGGCTAGTCCTGATGATAGCAACCAGCACCCCACCTTAGTCTGGTGCCCCCGCTCAACTGCTCCACCATCCCGCTGCAGCTGACATCCACCATGTTCAACACTTTGCTGCCTGCTGCCGCCTGCCCTGTTTTGTGCGCACCCCCTGGTGGTCATCACACGTCACATCGACTGGCTGTTCGGTTGTTCAGCAGTTGGGTCTATTTGCATATTAGCCTTTTATTATATAGGCTCGTTTGCCCTTACTGCCTTAGTTAGCAGTGACATTCAATAGTTCTCTTTTTGGAAAACTCCAGAGAAAAGGCTGCTCACTAGCAACTCAGAATATACATAAAATGGAGACAGTTGTCAATGGAGTCTTTCAAAGGAGCCATTACACAAGTCAAATAATGATAATCCTCTTGAAATGGAGATTGAAGGAGCTCTAACAACTTTCTGCCCTCTCTAGTAAGCTGCCAGGTTATACATGTTTATCATGGAAAAAAAGAATGTTGGCCCTGGCCAATGTAGTTCAGTGATTAGAGCAGTCATAGGGGTCATGGGTTCAATTCCCAGTCAAGGACAAGTACCTGATTTGCAGGTTCTATTCCAGCCCCAGTCTGGCGCCTTTGGGAGGCAACCAATTGATGTGTCTCTTTCACATCAATGTTTCTCTCTCTCTCTTCCTCCCCTTCCCTCCTTTCCACTCTCTCTAAAAGTCAATTGAAAAAATATCCTTAGGTGAGGATTTTTTTTTAAAAAAGGGTGTTGGTTTTTAAAGTTAACTTACACAACTTTAGGCATAGATGTGAACAGTTCAAATTAAAAGGCCACAAAAATGTTACCACATTTAGCCTTTTTTCTTGAATAAATTACTCCCTGTTATGTTGCAAGTTATTAGTTTCCACAGTTCTGAAGTTTATTTTGGCCATTTCTACTAGTGTTCTGATTTTACCTATATAGGAGAGGATTTTATTTTATTTTTTTTTTTAAATATATATTTTATTGATTTTTTACAGAGAGGAAGGGAGAGAGATAGAGAGTTAGAAACATCGACGAGAGAGAAACATCGATCAGCTGCCTCCTGCACATCTCCCACTGGGGATGTGCCCGCAACCCAGGTACATGCCCTTGACCGGAATCGAACCCGGGACCCTTCAGTCCGCAGGCCGACGCTCTATCCACTGAGCCAAACCGGTTTCGGCTAGGAGAGGATTTTAAATAATGGTTAGATTAAAACTTTCTCTCATAACTTTGTCATGTTTGTTTTTTCTTTTCTGTACATGGGTTTTATTTCCTGTTTCTGTCTGCTGTATCTATAAATTTTCTCCATAATTATTTTTATGTTTCTTTCAACCATTTTGTAATTTTTAAAGCCTCATCAGAAGAACCTTGATTACAGTCAGTTACATTATTGCTGCTACAGTGGTGTTTACTTCAATACTATTTTTTCTCTTCAGTTTCTATCCTGTATTCTAGCAGTTTAGCTTCCATCTCCTTTTATTGTCGTATATTATTTCCTGTGAAAATATGTATCTGCTGCAACATTATCTACTTTTTAGTCATAAAGAAAACTTTTAGTCTGGTGAAGAAGAATATCCTTCTAAATTTTATCAGAACAAAATTTAAAAACTGATCAAAATATCTTTGCTAAAATATTTTTATTTACTCTTCTTGTTTGTATTGTAAAAATTCCAAAATTTTGTTTTATCAGTTAACCCTACCACCCCAAAAAACCTGGAGGGACATTAAGTGGTAAGTTACATACATACCCAATTATTAGCTATAGAGAAATCAATCAATAAATAGATATATTTAAAATATAAAATACATATTTTACTATCTCCTCTATTTTAATAACTACCAGAAGCAACAAACTATAAATTGTATTTACCCTCAGAGTTTATGTGTCAGATATGACAGTTGGGCTTCATTCATTTATTCATTTACTGAAACTCTTTTTATTAAGTATTCATTATAAGCAAAGTCATAAATAGCTAGAAACTGAAAGTAAGTCAACTGATTAAAACATCTAAAATAGATGGCCCTATTCATAATATTCATAGAATTTCAGGTATCAAGTTAATTATATGTGTTTATTCAACAAATATTTCATACCAGTAAATAAAGTTTGATGAAAAAGATACCTAAGTGGACAAGATGCATCAGATTCTGTCTTCAAGAAAGACAATCAATTTAAAGCATATATAAAACCCTACTATGCAAATAGACTGAACGGTGGAACAATCGAACAACCGGCTACTATGACATGCGCTGGACATGTCACGCACGGAACATGGCAGGCATCGGCCACAGTGGGATGGTGGAGCAGGTGAGCGGGGGTGCCAGACCAGCCTGGGTGCTGGTCACTGTCATCAGGGCAAGCCTCTGGTGGTTACTGAAAATTCTTTGCTCCTGCGCACAGCAGTCCAGCCCACCACTTGCACCTGTGGGAACGAGGTTGCCGGCCGAAAGGGGACCTGGGGCCACAGCTGGAGGGACAGGATGGGGGCACGGAGGATGGGCCAAGACCTGCCCCTGTGCCCATCACAGCCTCACAGCCCACAGTTCCTTTCAAGGAGCATGAATTTGTGCACTGAGCCCCTGGTTTAGACTATAAGATTGAATATAGCAGTTATGTTGTAACAATGAACATCTGTGTCCAGATACACTACAACAAAAGCATAAAAACAAACTTTTGTCATCATTTTAAGTAAGATTTTTAAAGGGAAGAAATTTACCAATATAGACTCTATAAAAACTATTAGATATATAGAGATCCAATAAATTACTAAAATTTCTAAAGAAAAGAGAAACATTATTCTTTGATCTATACATGTTGAATAAAGATATAAAAACAGATGCTTCCATTTCTCATGCTATGAAAAGCATTGAAATTGACTCAATAATAGCTTCTCCATTTTCTCTATCATATATAAATCAGATCAGGCCATAATTTCTCTACCTGACAACCCCCCAAATATGGCCCCTTCCTTCCCAAATAGGGTTTTAAATTATAGAAAGTACTTTGTTCTAGAACAAAACAATACCAAGAAAACTGATATCTCTAGATAAAGTCATTTTATAAAAAAATTATATTTAGTATGTATTAAATAATAATAAAATTAAATCCTACTAAGTTATAATATATACTACTTCTACCCCCTCTTTCTTTCAAATTAAATTATAAGCTCTAGGTCAAAAACTATATGTTATTATGTTTAGTAATACTCAACACTTTATCTAGAACAGGTTATACAGAAGAAATTCAAAGAATGTTTATTAAATCAGTACATAAGGCTCTTAACAGTTATAAAGCAAGTTCAATTAGATGTAGAAAATTTCATTACCACAATGTTGGGCCATAATGACATATTTGATCACATTAAGAAGTAAAGAAATTTTGCTCTCTGCCCCAAAATTTATGTGATAGCCTTGCTGTTCTATACTCAAAGATACAGGGGTAAAGACTTGTATGTAGTGTTTATAGGAATACTCTGAACTCTATCTGTATAAAACTTGTAGTCCCATGAGTTGGTAATTTAGAACAACCTATTTATTTAAACCAACAGGTAGGGGATAGGACCAACTAACAAACTGAAACCTTATTATTGTAGAGAACACATCTAAAAATGTTAGAAAGATCAGAGACACCTATTGAGATTTATTAACAGAACTATTATGACATTTGCTACTTAAGCAAAATTAGAATTGTCCTAATTGGTAAGGAATTAAACACAGTCCAGGAAGCCAGCATGCCATAAGGAGCAATGAACACAGTATAGAACCTCTGGCATTAAATTTTAAATAAACCTGAAATCTATATAGTTGTTTATGGTCTTAAATTGACTTTATTTAAAGGCATCGAAATAATATAATTCTAAACCCAACAGTGAATTAGTGTTTTAAAAATGATAATTATTTTGAAAGAGAAATTGTTATGGAAAAAAGACAGTACCTGCAGAACTGACTGTATAATAAAGACTAAAGTTATTTTTCTAAGCTGAAATCCTTTCAAGTTTCAGTGGTAATTCTGATTAGGTAGGTTTCAGCCTAGTCACATCTTTCATGATTTCTATTCTTTTCAGCCTTTATCTTCCTAATCAATTACTCCATCCTTGTATAGTAATACCACTTTACTTTGTACCATTTCACTTTTTGTCTTAATTATAGCTCATCTTACAGGATCCAAACTAAAACAATAATGCTCATAAGCTTACAAAATTTATCTTAATAAGTCATGAAAATATCACCCCAATGTGATAAGAAGAGACCTTAAATAATTATTGTACCCCAAGACTTACAGGAAATCATAAGGAAGTCCTCACAGTTGCTTTTATCACCATGGTGCTGGTCCACAGGGATCCCGTTGGCATCTATGACTGCTTCAGAGGCACAATCTGCTACCAATACTTCTTCTGAAACTACATCAGTTGTCAGAAGATCAGTCACGATTTCTGCTTCTACTACACTATCATGAACAACGTGTTCAATATATCCAATGTCAGACATCTGTATAGATTCACTTGCCAAGAAGTGTTCTGGCAAAGACATTGAGGCTGAAGTAATGTCGAAAGCTAAAACATCATCTGGGACTGTGCAATGTGCTAAAGAAATTTCTTCGGTTACATCTGAAAAAAGCACTTGCTCAGGAATGAAGATATTTTCAGATATATCTGCTTCTTCTAAGATATCTGAGCACTGAACATCCTCAATAACAACATCCTCAATAACATCTTGAATTACAATTGAGTCTGGGTCATCAGGAACGAAGTTATGTACAGTTATATCTGAATCCACAACATCTGAAACAAAAACAGTTTCTTGAACTTCCACAACAATTTGATCATCATCGATGTCTGTAGCATCAATTCCTTAAAAAAAAACAAAAGTTAAAATGACAAATTTCAGGTAGGCATGCATTACTATCTAAAATGATGTAAATGTTTAATCTGCATCCAGAAGATAGCCCACATCCTGTTTTCTCAAATATTGAAATAGATTAAAGACAAAGAGAATCTATTTTTGATTCATTAAAGAAATACTAGAAAGACAAAAAATGTGGAACAGTTACAGAAGATTATTCATGAAAAAAAATTTTAGAACATCAACATACGAAGTTCCCAGGCAACTAGAATAAAATCTTAAGAAATAATAACATAAATTAACCAAGTAACAAAAAAAATAGATTTTATCCAAACTCCTTCAACACATGTTTTCTTCTTTTCATCACTTAGAATTATTTTCTTTCCTTCTTTTTTCTTTCAGCCTTTATAATCTTACCATTCTATTCTAGTACAATATTATGATGAGAAATTTAGAAATTACCCTTTGAATTTAGGACATAAAAGGATTGAGACATAAATTGAAAGAAATAGAAGACCATATATAAGCAGTAAAGGGAAAGGCAAATGATTATGAGCCCTATGGATAAATAAAACAAGTGCAGCTACTAAAAAAGTGATGGAAGATAAAGTTAATTGGAGCAGGGTACCCCCTAACTTCACCAGGATAAAATACTCTTCCTCCATCCAACCTCCTCCTATCCTCCCAGGCAGTTCCTCAGAATATAAGAAACCCTATTCTAGTCCACTCTTCAGTTAGGAATGAAGGTAAAGAGGTAAATCAATAGGAGCCTGGTGAGGTTAAATGACTTCAAGACCACACAGTTGTTTGCATAGCATATGGTATCAGTAGGGAGAAACCTAGCAAGGCCTGAACCTTTAATTAACCTTGTCCTAATCGCTGGGACTCTAAATATGTCACATTATGGCTTATGCCATGAGCACTTGCAGGTGTAAGTAAGGTTATAAACCTTAAGATAAGGCTATTATACTGGACTAGAGGCCCAGTACACAAATTTGTGCACAGGTGGGGGTGGGGTCTGGCCGGCCCTCCGCAATCAGGGCCAATAGGGCCAAGCCAGCCAGGGGGAGGGATTGTAGGCAGGGGGCCGGCCCTGCACCCCCTAGTCGAACTCCCAGTCGAGGGGACAATTTGCATATTAGCCTTTTATTATATAGGACTAGGGGCCCGGTGCACGAAATTCGTGCACT
>NW_005363262.1:52012-54664 GCF_000412655.1 Myotis brandtii
TTAACCGCCATCTTAGTTGGCAGTTAATTTGCATATCGCCCTGATTAGCCAATGAAAAGGGTAGCGGTCGTACGCTAATTACCATGTTTCTCTTTTATTAGTGTAGATAATTTGGGTGGATCTAATCTGATCAAATGAATCCTTAAAGTATAGAACTTTCCCCATCTAGCATCAGAGTTGAAGCAGAATTTTAAGTCTGAGAGAGACTGACTATTGTTGGAAGGGGTCTCATGGAAAACATAAGAAGCAACACAAGCAACTACAAGGACCAATGACCAAAACTGCACTAATAACCAGAAGAAAACTGGGACTTGGCCAAAGAGGAAGTGATTTCAGCAACTATCTGAATTAGCATGGAATCAGATTAATCCCTAGAGTCCCAGAAAGGAACATCCTGCTGACACCTTGATTTCAGCCATATAAAATTCACAGGAGATAGTCCAGTTATGCCATGATAGTTGTCTGAGTGACAATAAATTTTGTTGTTTTAAACTGCTAAGTTTGTTTCATTTTGGGTGCAGTATTTTGGTACCACAGAATTCAGTGCTGATGGACGTATCACCTAAAAAGGTGAAAGGGCTTTGGATCTGATAATTTATTAATTATCTCACAAATAGAACATTAGCAGAAATATGACATTAACAACTCAGTGAGAACTCAGAAGAAATGACCAAGGTAGAGAAATCCTATGTGGACTTAATAGAATAACTAAACTGTCATATACGGACTGTCAATAGCAATCTAGTCTTTAAAAACACTGTTAGTCAGGGCTTAACAGCAAGTTAGAAACATGTTATTGGAAACCAATGGAAAAAATATCCTTGTTATGCTGTGACAGATGTCTTAGTAAAACTGTATCCTGCAGTTATGTGTAAGGCATAAAATATAACAATGAACTAGGAGATTTTAGTAAAGAACTGAAGATGTGGCCTGGTTTCTTCTTGCAGCTTAAGTAAAATACAAGAAAAAAAAGTTAAATTGTAGGAAGAACTGACTTTAAAAAAATGTAGCAGGACTTAACAACTGGGAAGTTCTCCGCCTATACACATGGAAAAAAGGAAAAAAAGTTAAAACTAGGAAGATTTGTTGCAGAAAAGAATGTTCTAGAAAAAAATCAGCATGTGATTTCACAACTTCTCCTATATTTCTAAAGTATCAAAACATAAAGTTCTTTGAAGCCATTAAGGGTGTGCCTCAATCAAACTTAGGGTGCTTCAAAGGAGCTTTAAAGGCATTGTCCCTCAGCCATCTCAGTAGAAATCAGAAAGAGCAGTATATTATCTCTGAAAGATATGTAAATGAGCCTGAATATATAAAATAAATTCCTATGTCATACATAGGAGATGCACAAAAATTTTCTAAAAATTTTAACTTTCAAAAACAATGTGAACTTGGATTGAAAGGGGCCGAGAGAGAGAGAGTGAGTACAATATAAATTAGACTGTTGGCTCCTAGGGGCAGGTAGCAGGCTGATAAAAACTACACAGCCTTAAACACTTGTTCCCTTAGATCAGCGGTTCTCAACCTGTGAGTCTCAACCCCTTTGGCGGTCGAACAACCCTTTCACAGGGGTCGCCTAAGACCACCCTGCATATCAGATATTTACATTATGATTCATAACAGTAGCAACATTACAGATATGAAGTAGCAACGAAAATAATTTTATGGTTGAATCACAACATGAGGAACTGTATTTAAAGGGCCAGAAGGTTGAGAACCACTGCCTTAGATGACAAAAAGCAAGGATGACTCATAGAGGGGAGCCATGAACCAATAAAGGATTATTCCCACGGCTGAAACATGATGGAATATTCCTGATTGGCTTTCAGAATTTCTTTGAACTAGTAACTCCATTTAATTTTTCTTTTCACCCTGTTTGAACCAGAATATTTAAAACTGCCCTAACATTTCTGTCGGGAGCAGATGTTTCTTTAGGTTTATAACAGGTCCACATATGAAGATGAATTGTGCCTGAATTATCTATACCAGGGGTGGGCAAACTTTTTGACTCGAGGGCCACAATGGGTTCTTAAACTGGACCGAAGGGCCGGAACAAAAGCATGGATGGAGTGTTTGTGTGAACTAATATAAATTCAAAGTAAACATCATTACATAAAAGGGTACGGTCTTTTTTTTTTTTAGTTTTATTCATTTCAAACGGGCCAGATCCGGCCCGCGGGCCGTAGTTTGCCCACGGCTGCCCTAGACTCAGGCAGCCATGAGCCCCAGCAGCTACGAGGCCCAGGGTTCAGGCAACAGTGGGATCAGACAGCCGTGAGGCGCTGCAGCTGCTAAACCCAGGCTCAGGCTTCAGCCACGGCCACCAGCAGTGGCAGCAGAAGCAGTAGGGTGATGGGGACAGCACCTTCCCCTGATCCACCTGGTTGCTTCCCTACAGAGGGAGGCCAGACTGCAGCTTAGGACCCCTCCCCATGGGACATCCCCTGAAGGTTCTGGAACTGGGAGAGGGGGCAGACCAGGCTGAGGGACCCCTCTCCCTAGTGCACAAATTTTCATACACCGGGCCTCTAGTCTACACTAATAAAAGAGAAACATGGTAATTGGCGTACGACCGCTACCCTTTTCATTGGCTAATCAGCATATCCTTATGCAAATTAACTGTCAGCCAAGATGGCGGCCGGCAGCCAGGCA
>NW_005363262.1:55916-71466 GCF_000412655.1 Myotis brandtii
CACAGGCCGGGCTGGGGGACCCCCCTCCCCCCGCCCCCCGAGTGCACAAATTTTTGTGCACCAGGCCTCTAGTATTTAATAAACTAGAAACCAGAGATTTAAGAGCAAAAAATTTAGAATATATTTGGGATTTCTGAGCTGCTTAATTTCAGATAAAAATACTGGATATTAAATCTGAGAACCTCAGGGAAAGACATAAATGCTTAAACACCAAGCACAGATAATGGTAGATAGAATGGTCTATCAAAGATATCCAAACCCTAATTCCTAGACCTTATAAATATGTTACCTGACATAAACACACACACACACTCCAAAACAACAACCCTACAGTTCTGTCCAGGTGCTCATTTGGAGCATCATCCCATATAACAAAAGGTAGCAAGTTTGATTCCCAGTCAGGGCACATACCTGGATTGTGGGTTCAATCCCCGGTCAGGGCACATATGGGAGGCAACAGAATGAGATTTCTCTCTCACATCAATGTTTCTCTTCCCCGAGCCCCCATTCTCTCTCTGTAAAAAACCAATGGAAAGGTATCCTTGGATAAGGATTTTGAAAAAAAAAAAAAAGGAAGAAAGAAAGAAAACCTACAGATGTAATTAAATTAAGGTTATGGATGTAAGATAGGTAGATTATCTTGGGTGGGCTTCTAGTTGGAGTAAAGGAGATGTGGTGGAAGAGAATATCCAAAAAAACTCAAAAGATGAGAGGAACTCAAAACTCACTTTTGTCACAGAGGACCACATGCTAACCAAAAAAGGAAATAAGGGCAGCCTCTAGAAGCAAAAAATGATGTGTAATAGTAAGGAAATAAGAATCTTCACCTTAAAATCACAAAGAACTAAATTCTGTCAAAAGTTTGAATATCTTAAAAAAGTTTGAATATCTCCCTCAGAGGCTCTAGAAAGAAATGCAGCCATCAACACCTTGATTCTACCTTTGTAAAACTGTACACATTGTGAGAATTCAGTGGAATTACACTATATCTGGACTTCAGATCTACAAAAACTATAAGGTAACAAACTGGTGTTATGTTGTAATAGCTAACTAAATCTATGGCTATGTATTTTGGTAACAATGAAAAACATATACAAACAGATTTAAACAAGAAACATTTTCAACGTATCTACCAATATTCTCTGGACTTAGTGCTGTAACTGCAGAAGATGAGAATTACTAAAGATAATTTAAGATTTTAATGTTAATGGTGTTACTGATTATTTTGGCTATAAGATTTTAAACAAGATAACAAGATACTTAAGTATGAGTCAATATAAGATCTCATAATTCATGCACTTGACAAGCAACTGCTTATTTGGCAGATGGAAAGTAGAACAATCCAAGAAATAGATATACCTATTCCATCAAAAAATGAATTTGGTTCTTGTGGCTCCAATTCAATTTCATCTTCATCCATGGTCTTTGATTCTCATTAGTCTCAGCTCCTAAACTAGAATAAAGTATACCAAACATTAACTTTTTTATGTCACATGTCAAAAATGTCATCGGGATATTTATATTTCTGAAATGCTCAAATTTCTTGATTCATCAAAACCTATCAAGGGAACATACTACTTTCCACCAACATATGGACAGCGATATTATAAGACAGGGCAGTTAAATCAACTAGGTTGACAACAGGATTTTTTGTTTATTTTAAATCACTGTGTCACAGTATTACTTACATAAAGTACACAAATCTGAAGTATTGAGCTTAATTTCTTTATGTAAGTTTATATTACCATCCTTCAGATTAATATAAAGAACATTTCTTTCACCCCAAAAAACTCCCACTTCCTCTTGCCTCCTTCCCGTCAACAGCTTAATGACTCTTTCAGGTTCAACTTTAACATCTTTAGTAAATTATGGGGAAATCTTCAGCAAGATTTTATTACACTTTTAAATTTAATGTATCTTGCAATCTTTCTACCAATAAATTACAAAGTGGTAAAAATTCAAAATTCATAACTCTTTAGATTTCTGCATAGCTTACAATTATCTCTCTTAACTGACCTTCAAATTGTAGATATAATTCTCAAAGTATACTTATATGCTCCACACCTCAGCTGAATTGGTACCAGCTATAAAAAGGTAAAGAATAAATTTATCTATGAATACAACAAAATCAAAGTCCCATTAATAA
This sequence comes from Myotis brandtii, assembly GCF_000412655.1. NCBI lineage: Eukaryota > Metazoa > Chordata > Mammalia > Chiroptera > Vespertilionidae > Myotis > Myotis brandtii. The sequence continues at coordinate 58,063 of NW_005363262.1, forward strand.
GATATCTGAAACCATAAGCATGTTTCACTCTCCCTCTCTCCCAGTTAATAAAAATATAATAAACATGACATCTGAAGGTTGAAACAGTTAAAAAAAAAAGTTAAAATCTGAAGAGTACAAAAACCAAAGTATATGATTAAAAAGCAAGTGAGTAGACAGAGCAGCAGAAAGGAGATAACAGAACCCACGATTTATTCATGTTATAAGTACCACACAAGCTTCTTAACTGGCTTTTTTATATCCACTTTCTCACTTTTAATTCACCCTCAACAGTGCTGTTAGATGCAGCATTTTAAGTGCTTATCATTTTTTTGACAATATTCAAAATTTATTTTTCTTGTTCGATTTTTGAGTATGTAGTATACTGAGCATATTTTCTTACTTTCTGCACTATATACGCTCTTGATTTGGGGCCTTGATCCTGAAAACACAGCCCCTCCCAGAGGGGCTATCTAGATTCCATAGATAGTATGTCTTCTTCTGTGAGTACATCTTTAATAAACAAGCAAACCGAACATAGTCCCCACCCCCAACAAACTATGTACCAAGCCAACATTCCCTCCACCCACCCTAAAATAACCCAGGCACCAGGTATCAAATAATTAGGTACATTTCCTATAGCTATAGCTATAGCTATATTCCAATTCTAAATTTAGTATATCTGTCCTAGCTTGCCCATTCTTTCCTTCTGGGCTCTAGACTACACTGTCTCCCCTCTCCTCCTTTGCCTTTTTACAAACCCTGGTCTTTCCCCTAAGTGACCCTTCAGGAAATGGCTTGTCTCTCTCAATCACCTCTTATCCTTTATCTTCATTCACTGATAATCACTTTTGTAATGATGTTTTACCTTGCCTAATTAAAACAAACCTTGTTAACATTTTAACACATGCAAAAATGAGTGACTTTTCTAAAACATGATTAAATGTCAGATTTCTGTTCAAAAATGTTTTAGTGACTCCTGTTGATGCTAAATAAAATTCAAGCACTTAGCCTACAATCCTGTAAGATCTGGCCCTAACTACTTTTACATCATTCTCATAATTTCCCTTTGGGCATCTTCCCCTCCTCTTCATCGCCCACCCCACACTAATCTCTGTTTCTGTCTCTAACGGTAAACAAAAATATGCATTGTCTCTCTCCATAAGATTAAAACTCTATATTGGTTTCTTCTATATCCTTTCTGTCTGATTTATCCCCTACATCACCTTCCCCCATGCACACAGAAAAATGAAATGCTAGACACAATCTGAATTTTCATAGTACTATTTCTTTCTTCCCTTGCTGTATTTTTTAGTTTAAGTCATGGTTATTAAAGCCCTACTGTTCCAATAGTAAACTTTATAATACTTATATAAATACAAAAATAAGAAATTTAATTGTAATTTATATTGTAAAGAAATGAATTTACTACAGGTCACCTGAAACATATCCAATACATTTTCACAACACAGTATATTTATTCAAAATACTTCAAATAAAGAGCATTTATTTGATGTCCACTGTTATGATGATTAATATTTTTTTCAACCACAAGAAAATGGAAAAAGTACTTGCTATAAATAAGTTGTTACCACTTCACCCCTCCACTCCCCCCCACCAAAAAAAACACAAAAAACAAAACTCTGGCTTTGTACTTTTAACTCTTTAAAACATGATTTTGAAAGGATAATTGAAAAAATATCTTGTAATCATAAATGAATAAAACTCATAAAAATTAACCCAATTAATAAAATAAAGGTGATTTGTTACTTAAGGATTAAGGTTTTTATACAAGTTATTAAAAAATTAGGGAGGAATGTTTTCTATTCTTGCCTCTAAGAACACTGATTGAGACGATCACCCACAGATTCCAGTGTTTGTGGAAGTTCAAGAGTCCAGTACAGAAGTTCCAGCACTTGTTAAGTAGAAGAAAAAAAAAACTGAGATTGGACACATTGGAGAAGTTAAAGAAGAATAATTTTACTTTACTTACATTATCCCTCCCTACCCAAGAAAGCACAGCTGTGCCAAGAGAGCTATTCTTGGCCCGTGATTTCCTCCATGGGGAAAGTGAGAGGTTGTTAGTGAGCCCCCAGCTTCCCCATTTGTGCAGGAAACTGTCTTCTTCCTCACCCTAACCAGAATATTGAATGTGTGGCCCAACTGCGGACAGGTATGAAAAGCCTGGTTTCTTGGAGGTCATCAATTGGATGGAATTCTATTAATTGGTGTATGACTCAATCAGAAACCCACCCATGAGCTGCTGGGGATGCCTACACCAAAGGCCAATGGCCACTCCCAGGGCTCCACGTGGCTTACACACACACACACACACACACACACACACACACACACGTCAACTGTGGCATAGTTGATTCCTTGTGTGCAATGCTGACAGCAAGCCTGACTTAGATTGGGTGAAACTACACAACTGAGCATTCAGCACTGCCCTGGGAAAGCACACAAGGCTCTCAATACCCAGCCTGGCTTTGCAAGATTGAAAAAGGCATACCATACAATCCCTCCCCGCCAAAGAGGGGGTAAGATGTGTGGAACAGGCATATCTACACAAAAGGAAAGCCTCGGGGCTAACAGGAAGCATTTCTCTCCAGAAGCCAAAAAGTAAAGACTAGAAGATGACTGATTCTTCAAATGTGAAGACAACCACATAAGACTTCAAAGTACATGAAAACTCAAGGCCAAATGACATCATCAAAAGAATATAATTTCCTAGTAAAGGACCACAAAGAAATGGAGATTATGTAATTTGTCACTAAAGAATTTGAAGTAGTTGTTTCAAGAAGCTAGTGAGCAACCAACAATACAAGGACAATTCTATGAAATCAGGAAAACAATAAATGAACAAAGTTTAAAAGAAGGATATCCCTAGCTGGTTTGGCTCAACAGTTAGAACATTGGCCCACAGACTGAAGGGTCGAGGGTTCAATTCTGGTCAACGGCATGTACCTCAGTTGCAGCTCAATTCACCGCCCCATGTTGGGGCATGTGTGAGAGGCAACCAATCATTGTGTTCCTCTCATATTGATGTTTCTCTCTGTGTGTCTCTCCCCCTCCATTCCACTCTAAAATCAATGGAATAATCCCCCAGTGAGGATTAACAAAATGATAGATAGATAGATAGATAGATAGATAGATAGATAGATAGATAGATAGATAGATGATAGATAGATAAGATAGATAGATGAAAGAAAGATAAAGATCATAAAAAAGAAGCAAATTCTGGAGCTGAAGAATATAAAAAATAATTTTTTAAAATGCAAAAGAAAGTTTCAATAATAAACCAGAGCAAGCAAACTCAGCTGTGAGGTAGAAACACATCTTTTGATATAATTTAGTCAGAGATGAACCAAATGAAAAAAAGTAAAGGTAGCCTACATGAACCATATCATTAAAGGGAAACAGCCTAGCCCTGGCCAGTGGCTCAGTTGGTACAACAAAAGGTGGTGAATTTGATTCCTGGTCAGGGCACATATCTAGGTGCAGGTCCATCCCCAGTCGGGGAACATGTATTGGAGGCAATTAATATTTCTTTCCCACATTGATGGTTCTCTCTATCTCTTCTCCCTCCCTCCTACTCCCTTCTTTTCTCTCTAAAATATCATTGAAAATATATCCTCAGGTGAGGATTTTTTAAAATGTTAAAAAGATGGGGGAACAATCTTAACATCACTGGAGTCACAAAAAGAAAGAATATAGCCCAACCAGCATGGCTCAGTGATTGTGTCCCAACCTATATGAACCAGGAAGTCACAGTTCCATTCCAGTATGAGCACATGCCTGGGTTGTGGGCTCAATTCCCAGTGGGAGGCATGCAGGAAGCAGCTAATCAATGATTTTCTATCATTGATGTTTCTTTCTATTTCTCTCTCCCTCTCCCTTCCTCTCTGAAACCAATATAATCAATACAAGTACTTTTTTTTTAAGAAAAGGAAAAAATATAGAGAGAGGCAGAAAGCTTATTTAAAGACAAAATGTCTGAGAACTTTCCAAAACTATGAAGATTTGGACTGACAAGTTTATGTCATAAATCTTCACAAAATTTAAACCCAAAACAATCTTTTCCAGGACACATTAGAATAAAGCTGTCAAAATTAAAGAATTTTAAAAACAGCGAGAGAAAACATTTCTCACATGCAAGGGAACCAACAACCATCAGGCTATAAGCAGATTTCTCAGCAGAAATACTTCAATGTAGAAGAGACATAAAATGCTGAAAGAAAAATAATACCAATCAAGAATACCTGGTTGGTGAATCTGTCCTTCAGAAGTGAAGGAAAGATAAGACTTTCCAAATAAAAACTGAGGGTGTTAACTACCAATAGACCTGTCTTACAATAAACGATGAAATTTAAAATAGCTAATTAGTAACATGAAAATATACAAAAAATACAAAGTACACTGGTAAAAATAAATGTATAGTCTAGGTCAGAATAATCCAATACTAGTGGGTACACAACACAAAAAAGGTAAACTGTGCCGAAACCAGTTTGGCTCAGTGGATAGAGCGTCGGCCTGCGGACTGAAAGGTCCCAGGTTCGATTCCTGTCAAGGGCATGTACCTGGGTTGCGGGCACATCCCCAGTAGGAGATGTGCAGGAGGCGGCTGATCAATGTTTCTCTCTCATCGATGTTTCTAACTCTCTATCTCTCTCCCTTCCTCTCTGTAAAAAATCAATAAAATATATTTTAAAAAAAAAAAAGGTAAACTGTGCTCTGACCGGTTTGGCTCAGTGGATAGAGCGTCGGCCTGCGGACTGAAAGGTCCCAGGTTCGATTCCTGTCAAGGGCATGTACCTGGGTTGCGGGCACATCCCCAGTAGGAGATGTGCAGGAGGCGGCTGATCAATGTTTCTCTCTCATCGATGTTTCTAACTCTCTATCCCTCTCCCTTCCTCTCTGTAAAAAATCAATAAAATATTTTTTTAAAAAAAAGGTAAACTGTGTCTAAAACATAAAATGTAAGTTTGATAGTAAAATGAAGTGTATGCAAAGTCACGTTATTATCAGCTTAATACATACTATTATATGTATAAGATGACTTCTGTTAAGTCTCATGGTAACCACAAAGCAAAAACTTACAGTAATTATAAAAAAAGAGAATTAAAGCATACAGTAACAGTACTAATAAAAATAATTAGTTCCCACAGAAAAGCGACAAAAGAGAAATAGGGAATTATAAAAGATAAATTATTTTTTTAATTAATAGACATAAGAGTGGCAGGATGATTAAAAAAAACCACCAAATTATATGCTTCCTTTTCTTTTTAAATACTCACCAGAGAATATTTTTGCTATTGCTTTTCAGAGAGTGGAAGGGAAGGGGAAAGGGGAGTGAAAGAGACACGTTAATGAGAGAGAAACATTGACTGATTGCCTCCCAAACATGTCAGGACCAAGGGGCCGGGAGCAAACCCACAACCCAGGTTCCTACCAATGACCAGAATCAAACCTGTGACCCTTTAGAACATGTGCCGACACCAGACAGGGCAATGCATTTTAAGGAGACTCACTTCAGCTGTAAGGGTGCATGCATAAGACTCAAAAAGAAAGAAGAGAAAAATATATTTTTAAAACTGGAAACCAAAAGGAGGGCAGGTGTAGCTATATATTTTTTAAAATATATTTTATTGATTTTTTACAGAGAGGAAGGGAGAGGGATAGAGAGTCAGAAACATCAATGAGAGAGAAACATTGATCAGCTGCCTCCTGCACACCCCCTACTGGGGATGTGCCCACAACCAAGGTACATGCCTTTGACCGGAATGGAACCCGGGACTCTTCAGTCCACAGGCTGATGCTCTAGCCACTGAGCCAAACTGGTCAGGGCAGGTGTAGCTATATTTATCAGACAACCATCTGTATGCCAAAAGTGGTCAAGAAACAAAAAGATAATGATAAAAGGTCCAATCAGTAAGAAATACAAATCATAAATATGTATGTACCCAACATTAAACCCTATACTCAACAGTGGACCACCTAAATGTATTTAGCAAATACTAACAAATATGAAAGAAGAATAACAACACAATAGTGAAGGGCTTTAATACCCTACTTTCAACAACAGATAGATCATCCAGAGACAGATTATGTACAAGGAAATAGTGGACTTGAACTCTATGTTAAACTAAATGAACCTAATAGGTAAATATATAGAATATTTCATCCAACATCAAGCACAGACTAAAGATGTTCCCCAATTAGAACATTCATAGGTCAGAAAACAAGTCCCAGCAAATTTAAGAAGATGAAATCATACCAAAACTGTATCTTCTCTGACAACATGGTATGAAATAAGAAATCAGTAACAGAAAGAAAGTGGAAAATTTTAAATATATGTGGCAAGATCCTAAACAATCAGTGGGCAAAGAAATCAAATTGAAATTCAAATTATTTTGAAAGAAACAAAAATGGCCCTAACTGGTTTGGCTCAGTGGATAGAGCGTCAGCCTGAGGACTGAAAGGTCGTTCGATTCCAGTCAAGGGCATGTACCTTGGTTGCGGGCACATCCTCCCCAGTAAGTGTGCAAGAGGCAGCTGATCGATGTTTCTCTCCCATCAATGTTTCTAACTCTCTATCCCTCTCTCTTCCTCTCTGTAAAAAATCAATAAAATATATTTTTAAAAAATTTTAAAAAAATGAAAACAGGACAACCCAAAATGTATTGGATGCAGTAAAAGGCAGTTCAAAGAGGTAAATTTATAATGATAAATACTTTTATTAAGAAAAAAAAGAAAGACCTCAAATAAAAAGAACAAACCCAAGTTAGCACAAGAAAAGAAATAACAAAGATTAGAGCATAAATAAATAAAATAAAGACTAGAAAACAAAAAAGATCAACAAAACTAAAAGCTGGTTTTCGGAAAAGATAAAGAAAATTGAAAAACGCTTAGCAAGACTAAGAAAATAAAGACTCAAATAATTACATTAGATTGAATGGATGAAAATTGAATCCTGCAGAAAAACAAAATAATAAACTGTTATGAACAATAATATGCCAACAAAATGGACAAACTAAAATTAATGAATATAAGTAGCCCTAGTAATATAAAGCCTAGCAAAAGTAAATCATGACGCAATAGAAGATTTGACAGACCAATAATGAATAAGGAGAATGATTCAGTAAATAAAACCTCCTAACACAGAAAAAAGCCCAGGACCAGATGGTTTGGTTAGATAAATTATAGCTAACATTTAAAAAAGAATTAATGTCAAGTCTTTTCAAAGTCTCCCAAAAATAAAGAGAACACACCCAAACTCATTTTACAAGGCTAAAGTTACTTTAATATTAAAGCTAAATAAGGAAAGCACAAGACAGAAAAATTACAGGCCTTTACCTCTAATACAGATGCAAAATTTCTCAAGAAAATTCTAGCAAAGTAAATTCAATGGCACATTATTCAACAGCATATTAAAAGGATTATAAATAAAAGATCGTTCAATTCAACAAGAAAAAATAAAAGACATCAGAATTATAAAAGAAAAGGGAAAATTGTGAGCATTTGCAGGTGACACAATTTTATATACTAAAATCCTAAATACTTCACCAAAAAAACTGTTAAATCTAATTAATGAATTCAGGAAAGTTGCAGGAAACACTATTAACATACAAAACCAGCTGGATTTCTATAATTAACAAGGTACTATTTAAAAAACAACACAATCCTATTCCCATTAGTTTCAAACACAATAAAACACTTAGGAATAAATTTAACCAAGGAAGTAAAAGATCAATTGGTCCACTGAAAACTACAAGATGAAAGAAATTGAAGATGACACAAATAAATGGAAAGATATCCTATGTTCATGGGTAGGAATGCAATCCCAATTAAAACTCCAGGGGTATTTCAATCCCATAATGAAAACAATTCTAAAATTTGTATGGAATCATGAAAGAATTAAGATCCCAGAAAAAGACCACACATAATCTTATCAGCAAATAAGATTTTATAAGGGAGCAAGGAATACCCAAAGGGAAAAAAAAGTCTATTTAACAGTGTTGAGAAAATGGACAATCACATATAAAGAATGAAAATGGATTCCTATCTAAAACCATTCAGAAACATAAACCTGAAATAGATTAAAGACTTAAATATAAAACCTATAAAACCTGAGCCAGGCATGGCTCAGTGGCTGAGTGTTGACTATGAACTAGGTACTAGGAGGTCACAGTTTGATTCCTGGTCAGGGCACATGCCTGGATTGCAGGTTCAATCCCCAGTGTGGGGAATGCAGGATACAGTCAATCCATGAATCTCTCTCATCATAGATGTTTCTATCTCTTTCTCCTCCCTTCCTCTCTGAAATCAATAAAAATGTATTAAAATACCCATTGCAGGGTACTCTACAACCCATATCCCTTACTGCAGCCTTGCACAGAATTGTGCATCCAGCTATCTTTTCTTCTTTATTCCCATGGCTTCAACTTACAAAAAGATGATAACCCACTTACAAAAAGATGTACCTTGGATTATACCACTTACAAAAAGATGATACCCCAAATTGACAAATTCAGCATAGAATCTATCACTACCAGCAGGCTGTCTAATTATTTTCATCTGAATAAAACCCAGCCTCTCTTGACAACAATCACTATGGCTTTTTCTTTATCCCTGTCAGTTTAGATGTCAATCTTATTCATTCTTTTTCCCAACTTAATAATTATTAGTTCCTTTCTTTTATCCCCATGATCACTATTACATCTCGGCTCATATCCTGATACCTGGGGAAGAAAACAATCCCTCAAATGGCCTTGCTTCTTTCTCCCTCTCCCACAGACACACAAAAAATACAGAAAGGATTGATGCCAAAGTACAAAGGCATTCCTGTAATCTCCTGAAATACTACTTTGATCATGACACACCTGCTGAGATAACTTCATCACTTAGGGCTCTCTACAATATGAACGCAAGCTAACACAACATACTTGCTTTGCAATTATCCAATTTTGCCACCTAAATGGCAACATATCATTCATCAAACAAGCCTTTTGTGTTTCCTTAACACTTCTATTTTGGCATTTCACATCCTGGAATTTCCTGGAAGGTGAGGTTTCTAAAACGAAGTTATGCCTAATAGATCTGTCATAAATGAAGTCAATAAATACAGATAACTGCAGATATATTTACATATGCAGGAAGATGCTAGTGATATCAGAACCTTGGTTTACTAAGAGCCACCAGTTCATACAGCTAGCCAAATATGCCACAGAGGGCTAAATCCTGGCAAGAAATAGAAGAAAAGCTCAAGTGAAAAACTAACATTTACTGCTGAGTTGCACTCTAGGACTTTTTCTGTAGTCACCTACTAATTCAAAACCTTCAAGGGTAAAAGTCCTGCCTTGAAGAAATGCCTACCTATATTATTTTTACCAAAACAATCAAGTTTTCAGTAATGCATTCAACAAATTATTTTATCCTCTATTCACCACTAAACAATCAAATATGGCAAAAGAAATTTTTTTTGCCCTTCAAAGATAACCCCTTACTTTAGTAATCTTTTGGGATAGAACTGACAATTCCCTCCAACCATTAGAATAAAACCATATTCCTAAATTGACTATATTCCAAAGAAGCCCCACAACTGTGAAAAAGGTGAAAGTATGTGGTCTGATGATTTAACTGAAATTGTCCACATCCATACAGCAATATGAAGTCAAATAAGCAGAATTAACCTGGAAACAAAGTCTGAAGAGTCGATGAACAAGCCCTATTGTTATCTGTTTAAAATTCCCTGAAAATACTTTATCTCAAACCTACCTCTAATTCAGTTGGAATAATCATCATCTTAAAATTATGACACAGACTCTGAAAATTAACATTATGAACTTCCTGGGAAATCCCATTGTTGAGTGTAAAATATGTAAAATGACACATTATTGTGATACCTTTTCTATAAAGAAAAAACAAAAATAGACTGTTTTGATACACAAACTTGACACTTGTTACTTCTGGAGGAAAAAGAGAACTGGGCTAGAGTTAATACCCTTTACCTACAAGATTTCATCTCTTTAAAATAAAGTTGTTATAATTTGTCATGTCTAGAAGGTATTTACTTTTTCAGTAATTTTGAAACATTTCATAATTTAAGTGTTACTATATTGTTAACTAGTAACTATGTTCATAACTCTATTTTTAAAAAGCCTTCAAGACTTCATAAATTATTTAGTATGTACTTCTCCTTAATTAAAATTCCTCTGTCAACAAAGCAGGTAATTACTACTAATAACCTAATAATAACTTTTTATGTTATGCTGTATAGTAATGAGACAGATAGTCATAAAATGACTATAAAATTATTTAAAAATAATTTGATAAAACTAATGGGCTGCCCACATTTGTTATCAGGTTATGGGAGTGAGTTATTCCTGACCTTCCATTTTTACATGGTGCCTTCTTAACATATGTAATGTGCTTTAATATTTATATTCTCTCTCAAAAACAGGATCTGTTTAGGTACTTAATTTCAACTGGAAAGCTATTCAATTCTTCATAAATCTCTGTACTCAATCAATATAAAACAATGTCTATGTTCCAGATTATTTTTCTAAGGGGACAAGCAGAATAAGAAACTGTCTCTATAATTAGAACCTTCAAAGTTTAGAAAAGACAAAATATAAACCTAGAGTTAGGCTATAACAGATTTAATGCTAAACTAAAAATAGGTCTACATTGCTTCTATGTAACAGAAGAAAGAATACACCTAGGGAAAGTTATGAACAAAAAGAAATCAAGCCCTAACCAGTTTGGCTGTGGATAGAGCGTCGGCCTGCGGACTGAAGGCTCCCAGGTTCGAATCAGGTCAAGGGCATGTGCCTTGGTTGCGGGCACATGCCCAGTAGAGGTTGTGCAGAAAGCAGCTGATTGATGTTTCTAACTCTCTATCCCTCTCTTTTCCTCTCTGTAAAAAATCAATTAAAAAAAAAATCAAGAAGCAGGAGTTGTTTTATGGACTTTATGGAGAAATAGATTTTCAATAAACATTATAGACACCTACTATGTGCCAAATAAATTTATTTCAGCAATACTGAGTGAGGAGTCAAGAAGGGTAGTTGTTGAGTAGGTGACTGGAAATGCTAGCTAAGACACTTAAGACAAAGTATAGGCATAATAGGAGACATTGAAGCCAGAGGAAAAAAAATTGTAGAAAAAAGGTCATAAAAATGACTTCTAAGGAGTGCCCCTATTTAGGTCATAAAAAGAACCATAGCTGGCTGACAGGGCACAGATTTTCTGAAACACAAAACACTTTTATGAGACACACCATATGTCTCAATCTATGAAGACACCATATGTCTTCAATCTATGAGGTTGAAGAAGTTCAAAGAATAGGGTTGAGTTTAAGAGAATAATAATAAAGTTTGTAATTGCTAGTGTGCAACAATTACAAATATGTTGTGACTACTGTGACTAGTGAAAATACAAATGTAAATAGGGTCAGAGAGTAAGCATTACAAAAAACATGATTTTTTAAAAGGAAAGTTGCAACTATATAAAAAATACACATGAATTAAGAACACCTCATTTATCTAAGATAGTTAGCTAATAGTCTACCTATTGGTTTTCAGATCATTAAGGTATATCCCTTAAGCAAAATACATTTTATATTTAACCATTTCCTATGGAAATTCTTTAAATTATACACTTACTTGTCTTAATTATACACTTGAGTCTAATTTACTCTTAATCTTGAACCTCCATTGTTGCTATACTGGAACATCTGTTGCTGCTGTATTGTGCAGCATACAATTCTATCTTCTTTAGAGCTCTTCTATGTCTTCCCAGCTGTCAAGATATAAAGCAACTACTACTACAGTTTACATTTACTCTTTATACCTCAACAAATAAACTGCATTTTAGCAACTTACTTCTAGTTTGTTTTCTGCAATCTAGTTTCTTAAACTTTTCTAATCGTGGCCCTTCCTGATAAACATGAGATCTCTCAAGGAGCTTCACTGCTAGATCTGTTGCACTTTAGGAAAAGGAGACTTGTTTTATATATTGTAAAATCCTAAGAAATAAGCGCACATTTTTCCAGAACTTCTGTATCTAGGACATTCATATATTAATCAAAACATGACCTTTAAAGCCTGGCTTAGTAATAAGAAATAAAAAGATTATTTTCACGTGAAAGAAATTTTCACCAAGGCAAAGAAGGTTTGCATAAGGCAACATGAAGGCCATTGTGTTTTTAGAAATTACTTTTGCAAACTATTTTTCAAACTGTCCTAAATTATCTCTGTAATTTTCAACCAGGGTAAATAAAAATTTGTTCACTAGGGGAAACAATATTTCTGAGCAAGTTTACTTGCTGTTTGTATTTAGCACAGAAAAAAGAGTAGCTGAAAAGGAGACAAAAAGCAGCAACATTCTTGGTATATTTCTAGTTATATAAAACGAACACACTAGTCACTGTCATTATTTGTCAACTTTGAAACTTTTCCAACTATTAGAGCCAGAACTGCTAAATGAATTTGAAACATAGCTCAGGTGTTCCATCACTTTGCTATTTTCACCATCTGTCTTTTCTAGCCAAATTTCTACTATTCTCCTACTTACACTCCAGCCAAAGTAAACATTTGTTATGTTCCGAAGAAGCTTAAGTGCCCTACCTCTGTGTAACAAAGTCATAATCATTTTTCAGTTAACTTCCCAAATTACAACATACTTCAGGAAGGAATCCTTTAATCCTTTCCTAATGCTCCAAATATCAGCCACCTAATGTACATTTCAAAAATCTTCAATCTCTTAACACACTACATCCTCCGTTCTGGTTTCTTAAGTTGACCAGAAAAGCTGAATAGTATGCAATCTAAACTATTCAAGTGGAATTGTACCTTAACATTTTCAAATAAGAGAAAATCTAAACAGTACCAAGATTCACTAACCGACAAATAATGTGCATTTTGTCGCACTTCCCAAGAAAAATCCCTTTTATATGTCTCTTATAAAATCACTAAGTTAAACACAGGTTTTCATAACGCTTTCTAATTAAGAAAGAAAAGTAGTCTTCAAATATTACAAGCTTGCAATCTGCAACTTTATGCCCTATTAAACAATGGGGTGTTAACTTTTTCCAACAAATTCAATTGTTTTTATTTTAATACATGGTGAGGCAACTGTTGGGAAAACAACAGCACGGAGGACGCCCTAACAGCCACGAATCACTCTCCTTAAGTAAGAATGAAATTTCTTAGGGTTTCATTTGCTTTAGTGAGCCCAGTTTTCTGGTTTGCCAAGCGATTCGACCCACTTTCCACGAGGGAAAGGCACAGGGTCCGTAGTGTTGCCGCAGCTCAGTTAAAATGCAGAAGCAACAGTCCTTCACGGGAGTGCGCGGCCAAGAAGGTGGCACTGCCGCCAAGCGCCAGTGGCCCATCGCTGCAGCGAGGGCAACGGCTGCGGTGG
>NW_005363262.1:71488-75804 GCF_000412655.1 Myotis brandtii
CTCGACCTCCGACCTCTCGCGACCTCCTGCAGCGCAATTTTCTCTTCCGACACCGCCTTCAAGATGGCGCCCCCGCCCACGCTTTCAATCGTCCCCGCAGCAGGCGGAGAGCCGCCACCATCTTGTTCCCCGCCTCCCCCCATCCCCCTCGACTATTTACATAGTGAATATCCGCTCGGCAGGCCTGCGGCCTTCACCTCGCGCCTAGGCCGCCCCAAGGCCCTTCACAGTCCCGGAGCCACCCTCCTCAACCACGGCCCATTTACGGAGCACACTTCCGCCATCGTTTGGGACAGCCAGAATACTCCCCGGGCCTAGCCGCGGCCTCCTAGGGCCGCTTGGTGCCCCGCGCCTCGCTGTTCAGCCTATCACCTATGGGCATCTTGCGGCCCGCCGACCAGGCCTGGACCAGGCCGCAGCACACGCGCTAGGCCTTGCGGTCGCGGCGGTGCCCAGAACTCACCAAACCCGGATACCGATGGTAGGCGTCAGTGGCGGCTCAGGAGCACTGGGCTGATTTTAGGCTGGTGGAGCGGGCGAAGGAAGAAAGGAGGTGCCGCGTTCAGAGCTGACAAAAAAACGGTCCAGCTCTCCGGCACAGTCCTGCCGTCTGCACGTCACGTCACCGCCCTGGAGACAGACCTGGGAAAATGCGGAAGGGGAGATGGGCCCCTTCCGCCCACCGGGTTCTAGGGGGCCTCTAGGGTCTCGCGACTCCGAACCCTGTGGCCTCGCTGCGATGGGGTTTCTGGGAGCTGGAATCTCTGTCAGACGTTCTTTCCTCCTCCGGCGCGCTCCCGCCCGCTGAGGTACTGGCGCTAAAGCCACACTGCCTTAGCATAAAGCTCTCTTGGGTGGGTCCCTACATGGTCACCCCCTAGTAGGTCCCGGCCACCACCTTCCGGGGCCCTCACGGGAGAACAAAGGCGCCATTCCTGACTGAGGCGCCTATTGGAGTTGTTTATAAGCCCCCTACACACCCACTCCCACCCCCAATAAATGTTTTTCCTTCCTTCCTTCTTCCAGTGGCTGAAATAGAACAGAATATCAGCAACTTCCACCATCCCCTTTTTTCTTTTATTTGAAATAATATGAAAATAGACTTGCTAAGTCAAAATGGATACATAGGCAAGAGGAGTGATCCTACAGCAACTACCAAACCGTTCAATTTTAAAGTAAAATGTCAGAGGACCGAACTGATTTGAACATGGAAATCAACTATACTTTCGATAGGGGCAGAAATAGAATTTTGGGGACCAGCTATAATTGTAAGAAATAATAGTCATGCTCTGTTAACAGTGATTGTTTTGTTCTGATTAAAGAAGACACATTCTACCCTGGCTCCCAGGTCCTCTCCATTTGGGAGCTGCCTATTATCATGGAAAGATTAACAACCTTGCTTGCAGAAACCAGAGCCCCAGCCCTTTGAAGACTCCCAGCCCTTTGCATATGGTCAGCCCTTTGAAGGCCCACGTGCACGTGCACACACACACACACACACCACCCCCAGCCTTTGCATACCTATAGGCCTTTGCAAATCTGTAAAGGGCAAATCAGCCCTTTATTACCTGTAAACGACCCATTTGGCATATGCTTTTGCATACTTCCCCATGTAATCTTGGTCCTTCTACCCAATATAAGCAGCCAGCTTATGAAGGGCAGAGGGGAAATGGGGGAAGGGGAGGGGGCTGCAGAGCTGATTTTTCTGCTTGACCTGCTGCTCTCCCATGCTGCCAGCAGTATTGAAATAAATGCTCATATATGTTTTAACAATGTCACTGCTGAATTGTCTCAAGAAGTGACAGGCAACACAGACCCATTGATTGTCTGGTTACATACTATGGCAACTATGAAGGGACGTAAACAAGGGACTCCTCTGAGGTGAATACCAGGAATCCTGCTTGCTCCTTGGACTAGGAATTCCTGGGGCTGAGGCCTGGGTTCTTATTTGCAGTGCTGCCAGGAATTTTACTGTTCTGAGTCCTAGCCACCCTCTCAGCAATCCCCATCCTCTCACTTGAGACCTCAGTTGAATCAAGCGTTTTTTGTATGACAGGAGGAGAAATTGTGTTTGTATGGCACAAGAAGCATATGCTGCCTCTAGTCTGGGCTTATTTGTATGGAAGCATATACTGTGTATGACAAGGGAGGCATTTATTTTACTGCCCCTCTTCTGGGGGAGCCTGATCAGCTCCAGGTGTTGAGACCTCCAGCAGTCCTTGCCTGGTCTCGAAGCCCTCAGTCTGATGCACTCTGGGATGAGAGACATTGCTCTGCTTCAGTGAGAGAACTCAGCAAGGAATTTTGAGTTTTCTTTGGCTGGACAGACAAGGAGCATGGTGTGAAGCTCTTGTCTGTAAGTTGTGCAGGCCTGTAAATATTGCACATAAAAATGTCTCTGTTGATGTTTTGTGTCTCTTTGTTGTTTGATTTAATTTGTTTAAAGATGGGGCATGTCCCACTTTGGGGGGCCCACCTGCTTGTGGCAGGCTGAACCTGTGGCAGAATTATAGGAACTTCCCAGCAACTGCTGAGAGTTCTTAATCTTGGGGACCCTCCATGCTCTCCCTCTCGAGGCATCAGCCATCAGAAACTCTTAGCTAGTGAGAGTTCCTGTCTTTCTGTAATGTAACTTTGGTTACTGATGTTCTTTGCTTGTTCTCTATCTTTTGGAAATTAGTTTGCTCTTCATTGTTTTATGAACATAAGGGATCCTCTGTCTCTGCTTTGTCGGCTTTGTGCCACTCAGAACCAGAGGTCATTTGCTATGTGGGGTTAATGTGAGATAAGATTCTAAGGCTAAAGTTCTAGTCCATCCTTTTAAAAGTACCCATTTATATACTGTAGGGTTTTTGTTTGTTTCTGTTTTTAAGATCTCTTCTTAAATGCAAGATTTCATATTGTTACAATCTACTCATAGAGAAAAATATGGGAACTAAAACCTTCTAAACGCCCCCCAAGTCTTTTTTCTAGGAGGAGCAGATCTACAGAAGTGCCGTTTGCAGGCTGCAGAAATAGCAGTGGGGCCACTCTCATTTTTGTAAAGAAAAATAAAATAGTACTTTCATACTAAAGCCACTGGAGGCTGATGAGTTATCCTTGTTACAAAGTTTGCCAAGAAAATGCCTTAGGTAATAATAATTTGCTTTAAAATCTAAGTTGTTAAGACATAATAAATAAATGTAACTAAAATGAAGGGTTTATGATAAAGCTTTTTAGGGATAATTATATATGCCTCAACATAGTTTTCCAAAGTCTTTGGTAACTTAAAACTTTGGAGTTTGCTGGGTTAAATAATAAAAATTATTAAATATCTAGGTATTTTTGAAATAACAGGATGCTGACATATTAATTAATGTTAGTTTGCCTACTTTGAGCTTATTACAGAGAATCTAGAGGCTAGATTTGAATGTGTTAATGAATGTCTTATATTTTATTTGAAATATATCTCTTAAAATGTGAATGAATTGCTAATCTGAGAAATGTTAAGTCTTGTCACCTAAAATTTAAAGTTCTAAGGGTTAAAGATTCTAACTAATTGGAAAGAAATTGTATGGTTTTAGTAAGAAAAGGCATGAGGTATGGAGATACATTTTGAAGTGGAAAGTAAAGTAAATTGTTCTAATGCTAAATGAATAAGTATATTTGTCCTAAAATAAGTTGTTCTAAAGCTAAATGAATAAGAAAGTAACAGAAGGGTCAAGAAGAGAAATTTTTTTTTAAAATATATTTTTATTGATTTTTTCACAGAGAGGAAGGTAGAGGGATAGAGAGTTAGAAACATCGATGAGAGAGAAACATCGATCAGCTGCCTCCTGCACACTCCCCACTGGGTATGTGCCCGCAACCAAGGTACATGCCCTTGGCCAGAATCGAACCCGGGACCCCTGAGTCCGCAGGCCGGCGCTCTATCCACTGAGCCAAACCCATCAGGGCAAGAAGAGAACTCTTAATTGAAGTTCTGCTAGCCTATGTTTGTGTTTAATACTCTTTTGTCACTTTGAATGAATAAATAGTGTAATATTCCAGATATATAAAAAGCCAGGGATTGTAATGCCGTAATGACTGTAATGACCAGTCCTTATGACGCCCACTGTGGCTCTCAGGTAGATATGTCTCCTTTTTCCCCATTGACCCAAGAGCTCTCTATGTAGTTTGCTGAGGCTGATCCCTGGGCAGCATTGCAGCTTTACTTATTCCTCTGCTCAAACCTGCTCTTTTTCCATTCTTCCCATTTACTGTTCTCAAAAGTATTCTTTAATAAGTACTGTCCACTACCAGACTCTCCCACCCCATTAAGGGCAGGGCCAGCTGGC
>NW_005363262.1:76013-78385 GCF_000412655.1 Myotis brandtii
GATCACACCACTTCCCCCACCCCAATACAGGGCAGGCCAGCCAGCCAACCTCCTGCAGCCCCTAAGCCCCACCAAGCCCCATCCCAGATCAACTCCCCACTCCAATCAGGGCAGGGCCAGCCAGCCAACCACCCATGGCCCCTCCCCAGGCCACTGGTCCCCTATAGGCACCCCTACCTCATTCGGGGGCAGGGCTGGCCAGCCCACCATCCACAGCCCATCCCGATGGCCAGCCACACTCCCAATCAGCCCCCAATCCCAATCATGGGTGGGGCCCACCACCAATTACCCACGGCCCCTCCCCCCAGCTGGCAAGGCCCTGACCAGCCCAGATCGAGGTAGGCCAGCCAGCAAAACTCCCGTCATCTCCTCCCAACAGGCCTAGCCCCGATCTGCCCCAATTGGGGCTGGGCTGGTTGGACCCCACCCATGCACGAATTCGTGCATTGGGCCTCTAGTTGTTTAATAATAATGATGATATATAATCATTTGGTAAGATAAGTTTTACAATCTGCTCAGGGTTTGAATTTTAAGAAACTTTTTTGGACATAGAATTGGCTTTAGGTTATTCCAATAGGCCCTGGAATGCCTCAAGGATTTCTTTTCTCTCTTTATGAAAGAAAATTTTATACTTAAGGTACATGGGAAGCTTTGTCAAATAAAGAAATAATAACTATATTCTATTTATATATGCACATTATTAAAATAGATTCTGATATGCTTTCATTTGTAACTATAGTTACAATAATTGTGGAATATTATGTTTTGCAGAAAAGACAAGATTCCATTATAGTCAAATCCATAACTGTGTCATTTAAAATTTCTTATCATTTAGAGACTGTTTTGTTATAATGCATTTGGGAAAATGTTACATCTTCTGAAGAATTCATGGAAAGGACTCTGACATTTTCTTTTTTAAAATATATTTTTATTGAATTCAGAGAGGGAGAGAGATAGAAAGAGCAATGATGAGAGAGAATCATTGATCGGCTATCTCTTGCACACCCCACACTGGGGATCAAGCCTGCAACCCAGGCATTTGACCTGGCTGGGAATCTATCTAACCAGGGTCTCATGGTTCATAGGTCAATGCTTAACCCCTGAGCCACCCAGCTGGGCAAGGACTGTGACATTTTCAGATCATCCACTTTGAACTGGATAAAAATTATTAGAGCTCTGTAGACTATCTGGATTTATAGAAGAACTATTGGCAGGAAAAATCAGAAGAAACAAGAAGAAATTCATTATGGGACTGAATGAACTGAAAATATATAGTTTTTGTGACTTTTGTTAAAAGTATTGCTGAGTCTTAAAATTTTTGTTTTTCAGATATAAGAAGGCATTTTTAAAGCGATTTGGTAAATTATATATTTTTCTCCCTATCTTATCCCTCCAGAATTTGGCAATTCTTAATGAGTGAGTCATAGTAACATGTTTCCTTGCATGAATACAGTAAGACTAGTTTCCAATTGTGGTTTATTGACCAGGACTTTGGAATATCATGTCCAACATGCCTGGACTTTGGATGTCACTAGAAAGCCTCAAGGAATGAAGCCAATAAGAACAACTTGGGCCCGCGCTGTGCCCCCAGTAGCCTTGTGGAAGCAAGGCCACGATGGCAGATGAGATCGCCAAGGCTCAGGCCGCTCTGCCTGGTGGTGACACGATCTTCGGGAAGATCATTCGCAAGGAAATCCCCGCCAAAATCATTTTTGAGGACGACCAGGTAGGCACCGGGCGCCGCCTCGCTCGTGGGCACGCCGGTTTCCCCGGAGGGAAGAGAAGGGTCGGCGGCGCCGATATATTCCAGATTTCTGTAGCAGAAGATGATGATGAAAATCTTCTTGGACATTTAATGATTGTTGGCAAAAAATGTGCTGCTGATCTGGGCCTAAAGAAGGGTTATCGCATGGTAGTGAATGAAGGCACAGATCGGGGACAGTCTGTCTATCGTGTTCATCTGCATGTTCTTGGAGGTCAGCAGATGAATTGGCTTCCTGGTTAAGTATGTTTTAGGGATAATTTTCCCTGCTGTTGGCAATGATCAGTTTTGCAAGTTCTAATATGCTAAACAGTACATTTTATTTTTGCCTGTGTACGGAGTGATCCAGGAAATAATTTCTAAAACCCATACATAATAAAAGACATCATTGCATGTTCTGAATTCTGTTTTTGATTTATTGCTTTAAAAATATATATGCTGGGATGTATGAAGGGATCATAATTTGGTAGGTTTTTTTGTTTTTTCTCCCCAAGGAGGATCCATATATGTACATTGTTATAGTGGTGTGACTGCTCTTTGAAGACAAATTAAAAAATTATAAATTTTCTCCTGGCGAAGATGGCGGCATAGGTAAACACCGGAGACTGCT
>NW_005363263.1:0-794 GCF_000412655.1 Myotis brandtii
CAGGATTGTTACTTCATAGGGGATAGTTACTTCATAGTGGTTTGTGATTTCGTAGACAGGATTGTCACTTCATAGAAAGGATGGTGACTTCATAGACAGGAGTTTGCCTTCATAGCAAGGATTGTGACTTCATAAACAGGATTGTGACTTCCTAGACAGGTTTGTGACTTCATAGACAGGAATGTGAATTCATATATAGGATTATTACATCATACATAGGATTGTGATTTCATAAAAAGGACTGTTACTTAATAGTCAATATTTTGACTTCATAGACAAAATTGCTATTTCATGGGGGGATTTTCACTTCATGGACAGAATTGTGACTTCATAGACCAGATTGTTACTTCAGACAGGATTGATACTTCATGGGGATTTTTCACTTCATAGACAGGATTGATGCTCCATAGACAGGATTGTGACTTCATTGACAGGATTGTGACTTCATAAACAGGATTGTGACTTCATAGACAGGATTGATACTTCACAGACTACATTGTGACTTCATAAACAAGACTGTTTCATCATAGTCAGGATTGTGACTTCATATAAGGGATTGAGATTTCATGGGGGGATTTTAACGTCATAGACAGGATTGTGCCATCATAGACAGGATTATGACTTCATAGACAGATTTTTGCCTTCATAGCAAGGATTTTGACTTCATAAACAAGATTGTGATTTCATAGACAGGATTGTGACTTCATAGACAGGACTGTGAATTCATAGACAGGATTATGATTTCATAGACAGGATAGTGACTTCATAGACAGGATTGATACTTCATGGGAATT
>NW_005363264.1:0-758 GCF_000412655.1 Myotis brandtii
AGGCTAAATAGCATGTTATTAAATAATGATTGGGTTAGCAAAAAGATCAAAGGAGAAATAAAAAACATCCTGGAAACAAAAGACAATGAAAACACAACAATCCAAAACCTATTGGACACTGTGAAAGCAGTCCTGAGAGGGAAGTTCATAGCATTACAGGCCTACCTCAAAACAAACAAACAAACAAACAAACAAACAAAAAACAGATAATAAATGATCTAACTCTACAACTTAAAGAATTAGAAAGAGGGCAACAAGAAAAAAACAGAGTGAGCAGAAACATTGAAATAATAAAGATCAGAGTGGAAATAAATGACATAGAGACAAAAAAAAAAAAACACAAAAAAAAAACAATGCAAAAGATCAATGAAACCAAGATCTGGTTCTTTGAAAGGATAAACAAGATTGATGAAGCTCTAGCAAAGCTCACCAAAAAGTCAAGAGAGAGGACCCAAATAAACAAAATCAGAAATAAAAGAGTTTAAATAAAACCAGACCCCACAGAAATACAAAGAACCGTGAAAAATACTATGAACAACTCTATTCCAAAAAAACTGGTCAACCTAGAAGAAATGGACATATTCCTAGAAAAATACGACCTTCCAAAACTCAATTAGGAAGAATAAAAAAATCTGAATAGTCTTTTAACTATATAAGAAATTGAAGCCAAAATCAAAAAACTTACAGCAATCAAAGCCCTGGACCAGAGCACTTCATGGGGGAGTTTTACCAAATATTCAAAGAAGAATTAAAACCTA
>NW_005363265.1:0-872 GCF_000412655.1 Myotis brandtii
AGTGTATATACATCTATTTTCTAGCCAGAAAATGTGAATGGAGAGACTCTAGAAGCAATGACACCCCAGGAGCAGTGAACATGCCAAGTCCCCTGATCTTCATTTCTAGAGCCACCCTCCACTAAAAGGGGCCAGGGCTGCCTGGAGAAAAGGATGGACCGGGAAAGGATGAGACGATCATGCAACTTATTATTTTGTACTAGAAATTACAAAAGTGTGCAGAGCGGTGAGGAAACCTGGCAGACCCCGCCTGGGCCAGGGGATCAGTGAGGGGGTGGGTCACTGCAGTGCGCTTTCCGCGTGGGGCCCTAAGAAAGCTCAGCATCACTTCTGCACAGTCCCGCCAGGAAGGCACCAAGAACACCGCCTGTGTCGAATCATGAAGACATTCTGAAAGATCCAGGTAGAGGGTCATCCCACAGGGAAAGGTGAGGCAGGGAAAGACTTCGAACAGTTCCAGATGGAAGGAAACGGATGGACAGCGAAAGCTAAACACGGCACGTGTCGCTGGGTAGGAGCACCAAGGAAAGGAGTGTCGCTGAGAGGGCTGCTGACCAGGGTGGGCCTGTGGATTGGATGGTAGCCCCTCCCGGTGCTGATTTCCCAACGGGGAGGGTTTTCATAGCAGAAACAAGAAGAAGGTCTGAGTTTTAGGAAGGTAAACACTCACACTTAGGTTTGCTTGGAAATCATGTCAGAAAAAGAGTATCTATATCTGTCTATTTGAGCGACAGAGAGAAAGGAATGTTTTAACATATTAAAAGATGGATAATCGGGATAAAAGAGAGATGATAGTTCTTACAACTCTTCTATAGGTTTGAAATGGCCTCAAAACAAAAAGAAATACTAAAAGCGCTGAGCTCTGAAAAGCA
>NW_005363266.1:0-216 GCF_000412655.1 Myotis brandtii
GGACCTTAAACATGAAGCAAACCAAGTCTTTCATTTTATAACTAGTGCCCTGGTGCACGGATTCGTGCACACTGAAATTCATTAGAAGGTGGCCACTGGGGCAGGGACTGGGCGAGACAGGCCAGACACGCCCTGGAGCCAACCTCCCACAGTCCCTCCCCGGCGTCTGCCGAGTGAACGCAGGGTCCCTCTGGCAGGTGGGGTCCCTCGGCCTGG
>NW_005363267.1:0-747 GCF_000412655.1 Myotis brandtii
TGCCACTTGTAAGTGAGGAGGAGATAGACAGCTGTAGCGACAGGCATTTGTGCAGTAGGAAATTTTACTTTTCTGACAGGGATTTGTTTCTCTGTGTCTGTTTGTCATTTGTGTTTGTTGTAGCAGCTCAGCCTCACTAGGGCCCCGGCCCTTGTTTGCTAGCTGGTGCATATGCCCAGGCTGCAGCAGGGCCTCTTCCAGACACCCCCCCAGAGCAGGTTCTGTCATCTCTGTCCATAGTCCAAAACTTAAAATTTGCCTCCAATGCCCCTAACCCTTCTCCTTCAACCCCTGCTACCTGCCTTGATGGATAGCCCAGCATGGTGGACATACAAATTGCACTACAGGAACCACAGAAAGCATTATGTGGTAACAAATTTTGCTGCTAGTTATGAAATAGTTGGATTTTTGGCCCCTCACGTCGATTGTGACACACTGACGTTAACTGGACTACTGCTGCCTCTCCCTAATGGACATGACTTTGCTCAATAACAAATCCTCTTCAGGAATGCCCCTACTTAGACAGTGTGTGTCTCATGCCAAGTATTGTACAAACACACTCATGGGGTATCAGTCCATTATTGCCACAACAATTTTGTGTGACAAGCCACCCTCAAGATGGTAATAGGTTACAATAGCAAACACAGCTTGCTCTTGCTTTCGTTGGTTTAATCCAGCGGTTGGCAAACTGCGGCTCGGCAAACCGCGGTTCACGAGCCACATGCTGCTCTTTGGCCCCTTCAGTGT
>NW_005363268.1:0-1174 GCF_000412655.1 Myotis brandtii
TTACAACCCCCTTCCGGGGTGTGCATTCTAGGTGCTATGCCCTCCGCCTCCCTGCCCACGCCCTGGGACGGAGGCAGCTGTAGTGGTAGCTGGCCACGCCCGGCTGCCCAGTGATACCCAGGGAGAGAGGGGCAGCCTGGACACCGCCGGCCGACTGGAATGTGACCGGGGTCAGAGGAGGCCCTGTGGAAGATGGGGTGCCTGGCTGGAGGGGCAGGAACGGAACGCACCACGGGGAGGTCTCTTCACCCCAGTTCGCATGCTGCCTCACAGCAAGAGACGCAGCACTCTTATCAGCTGAAGAATTCCGCCAGCCAGTCCGGGTCGCATACCGCACGGTGGCTGGGCCGGGCTCGGCTGTCTAGCCACGAACAGGCGGGCCTTTGTTCCCGTGTGTCTGGGGTGCCGCCTGGGGATGCGGATCCAGCGTGGGTGCAATTATGGGATTTCTTTTAAAGGTATAGAAATCGTATCTCCCACCCCGAATCTTGGGGGAAAATAAAACTGAAGAAGGGAGTGCAATGTTAAGGGGCTGAGTGGGGTCATTGTCATCCCCTTCCCCAAAGTGACCCTATGCGCTCACGTGCTTTCCTATTGTTGCAGGAGCCACCAATGGTGTCGAAACACTGCGTTTAACTTTTCAAACTGTTTGCCTTACCCTAATGTCTTATCCTCTAACACTAAAACCTTGGAATTTAAAGAATCCTTATAGGTCATCTATCTATTCATCCATCCATCCATCCATCCATCCATCCATCCATCCTTCCCACCCATCCATTTATCTATCCATCCATTCATCCACTTATTCACTCATCCATCCATCTACTTATTCATCAATCCATCTACCCAACCACTCATTCATCCATTCATCCATCCATTCATCCATCCACCCATCCATTCATCTATCTATTCATCCATCCATCCACTTATTCACTCATTTACTCATCAATCCATCTACCCACCCACTCATCCATCCACCTGCCCACCCACTCATTTGTTCATTCATTCATTCATCTTCTATCCATCCCACTCATTCACTCATCTATCTACCCATTTATTCATCAATCTATCTACCCACCCACTCATCCATCCATCCATTCATCCAAGAAACATTTATTGAGCACTTACTCTGTGCCACCAGTGGTGAACAAGGGAGACGAAGTGCCTGCTTCCA
>NW_005363269.1:0-478 GCF_000412655.1 Myotis brandtii
TAAGTTATAGACATTGAACTTAAAGTGATCCCGGCACGTAGGCAGCTGCCAAGTCCCACCTGCCCCTGAGAATAAAGGGGTTCAGAGCTCAGACATTGAAGAGACTTGGGGCTCAGGCTGCTCACAGTAAATGTCTTTTGGGGGGACTTTTAAAAATTAAATGTATTGGAGTGACATTGGTTAATAGGATCATATAGGTTTCAAGTGTACATGTCTATGATACATGATCTGTATATTGCATTGTGTTCCCACCACCCAAAGTCAAATCATCTTCCATCACCATATATTTGTCCCCTTTTACCCTTACTATCCTATTACTCCTCTTTTCTCTGGTAACCACCATACTATTTTCTGTGTCTATTAGTTTTTGTTTGTTTTTTTTTATTTATTCATTTGTTGCTTTCAGTTTTTTTTGTTGTTTTGTTCTTTTTTTTAAACTTGTTTTTAATTAAATCTTTATTGTTCAGATTACAGTTGT
>NW_005363270.1:0-752 GCF_000412655.1 Myotis brandtii
TTTATTTAAATTCTTTATTGTTTAAAGTATTACATTCGTCTCCTTGTTCCCCCCATTGACCTCTCCCCAGCCATTTCCACCCCTGAGCACATGCCCTCACTGCCCTAGTGTTTGTGTCCATTGATTATGCTCATATGAATGCTTACAAGTCCTTTGATTGATCTCTTACCCCTTCCCCCTCACATACACACCCCTACTTTCCCTCTGAGGTTGGATAGTTTGTTCAATGCTTCTATGTCTGAATCTATTTTTGTTCATCAGTTTATGTTGTTCATTATATTCCACATATGAGTGAGATCATGTGATATTTATCTTTCTCCGACTGGCTTATTTCGCTTAGCATAATGCTCTCCAGGTCCATCCATGCTGTTGCAAATGGTAAGAGTTCCTTCTTTTTTACAGCAGTGTAGTATTCCATTGTGTAGATGTATCACAGTTTTTAATCCACTCATCTGCTGATGGGCACTTGGGCTGGTTCCAAATCTTAGCTATTGTATGCTAGCTATTTAGTGTTTCTAATAACCTGGCCGGGAGGAGTCACAGCACTGTGAGAAAGGGAATGTCACATAGCCTCAGAGAAAGCTGAAGTTCTATTTTCATAAAGCAGCTACAACATCTGACAAATTATCAACTTCCCTTACTGATCCTTTCGAAAAGAAGTTGAAAGGTGGTTGTGGGTAGTGAAGGAATTTCAGACACTTGGGTCGAAGTTCTCACTTCTACTTCTACTTCTACTTGGGGAATTTAAAGAC
>NW_005363271.1:0-363 GCF_000412655.1 Myotis brandtii
ACCTGTGGCCCAGGAGAGGGACAAGCCACCTGCCCCGCGGTCCTGGGTGCCAGTGGTTGCATCTGCACCTGCAGCCCGGGAGAGGAACAAGCTGCCCACCCTGAGGTCCAGAGTGCCAGCACCTGCGGCTGCCTGCAGCTGCGGCCTGGGTGAAGCTGCCCACCCATGATCTCCTGTGGCTGAAGCCAGCCCAGGTGAAGCCGGCCCGGGTCCTGGATGCCTGCTGCCGGACAGAGGAAGGGAAGCCCGGATCCCAGGTGCCTGCAACTGGCCGGAGGAGGGAATCCTGGGTCCTGGGTGTGGGGTGAGGCAGAGGCAGTTAGCAACGATCAGGCTGGTAGGGGAGCAGTTAGGGGCAATCAG
>NW_005363272.1:0-3195 GCF_000412655.1 Myotis brandtii
CCTGTAGCCACAAGGGTCCCCTTCAGAGGAAACAAAGGCAATCAGACCAAAGGTTTTGTGATCGTTGAAGCCAAACTTTGGGATGGGTTTGCACATAAACTTGAGTGAATGAGGACCAGGAGGGAAGTGTTTGGTAGGGAAGACCGAGAGCTGTGGTGGGAGGTCCTGGGGGATGATCACCATTGTGGTGGCCCAGGTGGGCCTGTCAGAGGGAAACGTGGGGACAGAGGCCTGAGGTCAGCACACAGGGGCCTGGGCTGCACTGGGGTCCATCTTGGTGGGAACGTTTCCCAAACCCAGGAAAAGGAGAGCACTGAGGATGGTCTCCTTGTGGAGAAAGAGAAATAGAAAACACAGAGACTTGGTGAAGGAGAGTCCCCACTCCCTGCCAACATGTCACCTGCAAACACATGTCCCTTCTTCACTGTTTTCTGCAGTGAGAACATGAGAAGGAAGAGCCATCCCTGGAGGCAGCTGAGAGGTTGAGAGGAAATCCCTGTGCCCAACAGGAAGGCCGGCCTCTCACTCCCCACCTCCCTCTGCCCCTGCTCCTGAGGCTGCTCTCTGTGCTATGGGTCCTGAGCGCCCCCTGCAGCCCAACCCTGCTGTCTCCTCAGGGAGGTTTGTGTCTGGGCTCACACTGACTTCCTCTCACTGTGTCTCTTGCACAGTAATACACGGCCGTGTCCTCGGCTCTCAGGATGCTCATTTGCAGATACAGCGTGTTCTTGGTGTTGTCTCTGGAGATGGTGAAGCGGCCCTTCACAGAATCGGCGTAGTATATGTAACTACTACCAAAACTATCAATGTAGTGGTATGCGACCCACTCCAGCCCCTTCCCTGGAGCCTGGCGGACCCAGTTCATGCCATAGTCCCTGAAGGTGAATCCAGAAGCTGCACAGGAGAGTTTCAGAGACCCCCCAGGCTGCACCAGGCCTCCCCCAGACTCCACCAGCTGCTCTTCACACTGGACACCTGCAAACACAGAGACACAAGGTGGACTGAGAATCACATGGAAGCACCAACAGGCATAGGCACAGGTCTCAGCGCTCCCCACTCCTGAGAATGACCTTGAGAAATGATCAGGAGGAAAACGCAGCTTGGCACCAAGTCCATGGTGGAGCCGCTGGGGTCCTGTCTCAGGCGCTTGGGTACTGGGTGTCTCCCCAACATGCCGGGCAAGGGCCCCCTTTTATGAGCAGGAGGAGAGCCCCATTTGCATGGAGTCTGCATATAAGGTGCAGCTGGGACCCTGGGCTGCATGTCTGACCTTGTCATCCTAGGGGCGACCCCAGATGGGAAAGGACTCAAGGATACTGGCCACAGGGGGTCCCGTCCTGACCACCCTTCCTCCATTTTTTCCTGAGACTCGTCACCCTGACCTCATTCCTTTGGAGGCAGCTTCCAGGATTGAGAGTCCTCCTTTATTGGGATTTTGATGAGGACCCAGGGGTGCTGTCCAGAGGCATATGGATGGGGCTTCCTCTTGCTCTCTTTCACCCGCCATGGGCCATGTTGCCTTTCTGGGGTTTGGGAATAAGAATGTGCATTGGAGGCCAAGCTGAAATAGCTCAGTTGGGAGAGCGTTAGACTGAAGAATGTGCATTGGGCCCTAACCGGTTTGGCTCATGGATGGAGCATAGGCCTGCAGACTGAAAGGTCTCGGGTTTGATTCAGAACAGGGGCATGTACCTTGGTTGTGGGCACTTCCCCAGTGGGGGGATGCAGGAGGCAGCTGATCAATTTTTCTCTCTCATCGCTGTTTCTAATTCTCTATCTCTCTCCAATCCCCTCTGTAAAAAATCAATAAAATATATTAAAAAAAAGAATGTGCATTGGATGATGCTTTTATTTTGAAGCTGAAAGATTCTCTGTTATTTTCCTCAGTCAGATCCTCCACAAAACTCGAACCTCTACATGTGAGGAGGCAGGAAAGGCTGAGCTGCACGCTGTGGCCGCAGCCTCCCTCTCAAACCTGCTGCCACTCTCTCAGGCACACAGCTGCCTCCCAAAGGCACAGATTTCCCTCAACTTCCCTGCTGTTCGTGTGCAAAGTCCTGTTTCCAGCCCCTCAAATTGGGAGAATTTCCATAATTTAAAAATGGATTCCCATTGAGTGGTAGGGGCTGGCCAGCTGGATGGGATCAATGGGTAAAAGGGGGACATATGTGGTACTTTCAACAATAAAAAATTATTAACAGAAACAAATAAAATAATAAAGTAATTTTTTGTAATGGAGTCCTGGCCCTGGCCAGTGTGACTCAGTGTATAAAGTGTTGGCCTTAAACTAAAGGGTATCGGGTTCGATTCTGGTCAAGGCTATGTACCTTGGTTCTAGGCTCCTCCTTGGTCCTTGCCCTGGACAGAGCTTATGCAGGACGCAACCAATTGATGTGTTTCTCTCACATCAATGTTTCTCTCTTCCCCTCTGTCCTTTCCACTCTCTCTCTGAAAAGAAATGGAAAAATATCTTTGGGTGAGGATGAAAAAGATAAAACAAAAGGATTACGGTGGGTCTTGGAAGCAAAATCCTGGGAAAAGAGTTGAAGCACCAAGTCATCCATGGGGGCAGGTGAGCACCGCCCTTCTCAGAGGAGAGCGGCCACCTGTGTCCATCCTCCCACAGCCACAGGTGAGGAGAGACAGACACAGGAATCTGGGACTGTGGTCACTTGTTCCTCTGGGAAGGCGGCCACCACAACTTGGAAAGTGCAGTCACACTGGGGATGGGGTGGGGCATGGGCAGGTCAAACACCACAAGCCTTACTTCTCTCTTCCTTTTCAATATTTATTCTTATTTTAAAATATATTTTTATTGATTTCAGAGACGAAAGGTGGGGCAAGAGAGATAGGAACATCAGTGATGAGAGAGAATCATCAATTGGTTGCCCCTGAACGCCCCCTACTAGGGATCCAGGCAGTAGCCCAGGCAAGTGATCTGACCAGGATTCCAACACTGACCTCTTGGTTCATAGGTCGAAGCTCAACCAATGAATAACACTAGCCGGGCTCTGGGGTGACCTCTTACCATTTCTTTCCTTCTTTATATTTTTTTAAGAAATCATAAGATTCCTTTATTCAGTTAATTTTGTGAATCCTCACCTGAGGATATTTCCCACTTATTTTTAGAGAAAGTGGAAAGGAGGGGAGAGGGAGAGAGCCCATAGAGACACATTGAGTAGTTGCCTCTTGCAG
>NW_005363272.1:3920-5309 GCF_000412655.1 Myotis brandtii
CCTGGGATCAGCTCAAGGAGCAAACACGCGTGGCCCCTCCAGGCAGCAGGGGATTCAAGGTGAACTCTGGGTGGCCAGTGGTGCTGCCAAGTTCCTCCTGAGGCTGCACCTCTGTGAACAGCTGTGTTTCTGGGAACGGTTTCCCACAAGAATTCAGTTCCGGCCTGTTATCTGCTGCTTTGTCAGCCCCGCACCAGCAGCACCACTGCAGTTATGGTAAGTCTCCAAATAGATCCCTTTCTGTACATTCTCCAGGGATTTTGAAGTAGATTCTTCTGATTTTTCTTCATAGATGAATATGTCACCTGCAAGTAGGGACACCTTGTATGTGGGCTCACATTTGAATGTCTCTATGCATTTTTCCTGTCTTATTGCTCTTGTTAACACGTCAAGGACAATGTTGAATGGAAGTGGTAAGAGTGGGCCTTTTTCACTCTGTCCCCATCTGAGGGAATCATTTAACTACCCACAATCGAGTGTGACATTAGCTCCAGGAGTCCCATGATCAGAGTGAGGAAGGGCCCCTTTATCCCAAGTGCCATAAGCGTTTTATCATGAATGAATGCTGTGCTTTGTACACACTTTTCTGTATCAATTTTAATGACCATGTGACTTCTCTTCTTTACACAGTGGACTTGTTGGATTAAATCAGATGATTTAAATATATTGAATCAGCTTTGAATTGTTGGGATAATTCCTGCTTGGTCATGATGGAATATGAGTTTCTTATATTGCTGGTAGGACTGGCTAATTTTCTGTTGAGGATTTTAGTAAATATGTTAACAAGGGATTTCAGTCTGTAGTTGACTCTTTTTCTTTTATGACTGCACAAAGAATGCCGGTCTCATAAGAATGCATTGGGTAATGTGTTTATATCTCCCAATTAATTTCTGATATTGGTCATTTGTCTTTTTGCCAGTCTTGTTAGCATTGGGTTAGTTTTATTGACCTTTACAAACATTCAGCTCTTGGCCCCATTGGTTGTTTTCTATCATTTTTCTCTGTTGATTTCATTAATCTCTGTTCATCTGTATTTTTCCTTCCTTCTGCTTGATTTTGGGTGCTTTTGATCTTCCTTTTGTAATTTCTTTTCTTAAAAAATCTTTGCTATTGAGAGTATTACTGATGTCCCCATTTTTACTCCCATATCAACCTTCCACCCCTTTCCTGCCCCACCCGCCTTCACCGCCATCCTGTCTGTGTCCATAGGTCATGCATATGTGCATGTGAGTTCTTTGGTTCATCCTTTTCCACTCTCTCCTCCCTCTTCCCTCTGAGTTTCTGCATTCTGTTCCATGTTTCCGTGTCTCCAGTTCTATTTTATTCATCAGTTAATTTTGTCATTAGGTACTTTGTTCACTTATTTTGGTTCTTAGATTCAATTGTTGA
>NW_005363272.1:6046-7042 GCF_000412655.1 Myotis brandtii
CCTGTCCTGTGACAGGAGTCAGTCTTCACTGGCTGATGACACTTTTCCCATCGAGGGGACCTATGACATTTAAGCTCCTTTTGGGGGGTATGATTTTAGGCAGATCAGGAGACTTCAGTGAAAGCCTCTTGGTGCATTTGCTGTTTTTCAAGCATCTGCAGGTCAAGATCATCAAAATAACAACACGGCATATGTTGGGGTGGCATGTTCTCTGACCTTCAGAATAAACTCAGCAAAAGCCTGTTTCCTTTCTTAGATGATTTGCCACAGTAGCGTTATTCTCTGGAGACAGTATTCTGACCAGACCTTCCTGGAAGTGGTCATAATATACCCTGTGCTTGTAGAAAGGTGAGGGCCATGTCACTAAATAAATCAGGGTCAGTTTTCTCATCTTGTGGAAAGGGAGATAAAGTTATGATAGTTTATATTCTTTTCCACAGGTTTCCTGCATATCTGTGTCTCTGCTGTGGCCCCAGTGGCCCCAGTTCTGCCGCAGCCACAAGGCTTGGGGCTTCTGGGTGCCGGGCCCCACTGCAGGCTTGTATCTCTGTTCCTCTGGCCCCTGAGCCAGTGGTGAAGAAGCAGACCCAGAGGCCCTCCGTGGGAGGGGTAGGGAGGAACGCTTGCATCATTGTCATGGAGATGACTCAAGTGTCCCAGATCAGCTGCCCCCATCTTTTTCATGGAGTGACAGTCATTTTGCATATTCCTCCTTATTGGCTCTGGACACCGCCATCTTTGTCCCAGAGTTACATTCAATTTACATATTCCCTCTTTATTAGATAGGATTGATTTCAGAGTGGAAGGATATATATATAGAGGGAGATCAATGATGACAGAGAATCACTGATCAGCCACTTTGTGCATGCCCAAAACATGGGCACGTGCTCCTGACTATCTTCAAACCCAGAGCCCTTCAGTCAGCAGACCAACGATCTATCCACTGAGCCAAACCAAGACTATGGCTTTGTTTATATCTCCTCCTTCTCCTTCTCC
>NW_005363273.1:0-863 GCF_000412655.1 Myotis brandtii
CCCTAGCTCAAATGGCCTAAACAGGATGAGAAGACCAAAATTTAAGCTGCTTCAATGAATTATGCTTGAAGATATTGGGGCGGGAGGGAGGTTGAATTAGTGAGATTAATGCTGAGTTAAATTCAGGTCTTTGCTTCTTACAAGTTGGATCACTGCATTCTCAACTCTACCACCTAGAAGGTCAAGCAAACCCCTTCCACTGTTCTTGTGCCTTTCCCCCAGCCATGCTCAGTACCAACCCTTCTAACTCTAACTTGCCTTATTCAAATTCCATACTCACATTCACAGGTCCATGGGGATTAGTGTGTCAATTTAAAGAACAGAGTCAATGTCCTTTCCCTTTTCTTAGAGCTAAGAAGTCTGAGGCAGTGAATAAAGGAATAGATGTGGGAGGGGCAGTGTTCCAACTGATTGGCAGTGGTGGTGGGGGAAGAGGGGACAGCCTTACTCTGTGCATCTATTTATCTCCTCATTAGAACACTGGGGGTCACTCTGAGAAGAGCCTGGAGCAAAGGGGTCATACATCAAAGACAGTCTTCTGGGTACAAAGGAATGGCAAGGCTCTGGGGGCAGGAGTTAAAGAACAAAATTCAACCAAGTAAGTTTGAAGATCTAATTGGCTGTATTAAGCAATTCAGGAATTGGGCAGCATGCCTTCTAGCAACCAGAAAGGTGCTTTGGTGAGTTGTACAAAATGGAAGGTTTTTATAGGCAGAAAGAGGGTGGTGTTATGGGGCAACCCGCAGAGACGACCATCAGGGACTCAGATCAAGATTTAGGAGCCTTTATTAAGCTGGCCAGCGACTACAGTTACAGCACCCTGCTGAAGCAAGGGCTGAACTGCAGTGTCGACTACAGGAGTT
>NW_005363273.1:967-1457 GCF_000412655.1 Myotis brandtii
TTTAGGAACAGAGAGCACAGCGTGCCCCGCCTGGCCAAAGCGCCAGATATGCAGCCCAGCACAGTGGGACTACATAGTTAGAAGACTGGATTATTTTAAGCAAGGGCACCTTCATTCAGGGGAAGGCAGAGGGTCTTATCAGCCAGATTACCTCATCAGTGCTGATCAGATAATTCTAAATTGACCGGTTTAAAATTTCACCTCTGGAAGAGGCTGAAATTTGGTTAGTTGTTAAGTTTTAGTGTGGTGACATGGATTAGCAAACATGATTCACAATTTTTTTATAAACTAGAGGTCCAGGTCACAAAATCCGTGCACTGGTAGGGTCCTTAGTGGCTGCTGGCTGCCGGCTGCTGACCAGGTACTCCCTCCCTTCCCCCAGCCGCCTGCTGCCGCAGGCCGGAGGCCTCCTTCCCTTCCCCCAGCTGGCCCCGACCCCTGGTCGAACTCCCCGAGGAACTCCTGGTTGAGGGGACAATTTGCATACTAT
>NW_005363274.1:0-723 GCF_000412655.1 Myotis brandtii
GGAAGGGGGTGTGGGGGTGAGGGAAGAGACTGGACAAAAATCAAACACACATCAAGAGATGGGGACAGTGGAGGGGTAAGAGCATGGGGTGGGGTAAGAACCGGTAGAAGGGAGCTATGGGGGGAAAAAAGAGGAACAACTGTAATAATCTGAACAATAAAGATTTATTAATTTTAAAAAAGTAGTTACTTTTGGTATTACATGTATCCCACCATGCCTTACCCTCCATTGTAGTACTTTCAATATGAGCACTAATTCCAATAATACGAATCACTGGTCATTTGTATCACTTTCAACTGTATTCCCAGCTTT
The DNA here is from genome assembly GCF_000412655.1 of Myotis brandtii. Classification (NCBI taxonomy): domain Eukaryota; kingdom Metazoa; phylum Chordata; class Mammalia; order Chiroptera; family Vespertilionidae; genus Myotis; species Myotis brandtii. The sequence goes on from NW_005363274.1 coordinate 313, forward strand.
CCCATCTATTTGGCTCACACTGTATCTGAGATAACTTAATTGTGGCTATCAAAAATCATACAATGCATCTCTTGTGTCCACAATATGCATACTGACAATTTATGATTTCTTAAATTTCCTGTGATATACTTCTCTGTTGAATCTTATGACTAAAGAGGGCAGTTGAGAGATCTTCTTATTTGGGAACTTTCTAGGATGGAGAACTTCCACTTCAAATGTTTGTAACTGGGACTCCCATTATATTGGAACTCAGCTGGGACCATGGTTCAGTAAATAATTATTGATTGTCTCTTGGACCACTCTTTTATTTAAGAAAATAATATTTTGTAATGTTTTAATATCACAAAAAAGTACTTGCTACTAGTGATAAAGTGAATTTGTAAGTATATATATTTAAGCACTCTGTCACCA
>NW_005363275.1:0-860 GCF_000412655.1 Myotis brandtii
ATACAGAGAAAGCATTTGATACAATACAGCACCCATGTATGATAAAAACTCTCAATAATGTGGGAATACAGGAAATATACCTCAACATAATAAAGGTCATATATGACAAACCTACAGCCAGCATCATACTCCATGGGCAAAACTACTACTATTGCCCTTAAGATTGGAAATAAGACATGGATGGCTACTTTCACCATCCTTATTTATGGGAGAACTGGAAGTCATAGGCACAGCAAACATACAAGAAGAATAAATAAAAGGCAACCAAATTAGAAAGAAAGAAATAAAACTATCATTATTTCCAGAAGACATGATACTGTATTTAAAGTAACCTAAAGATTCTACCAAAAAATTACTAGAACTGATAAATGAATTCAGTAGAGTAGCAGGATACAGAACAAATATCCAGGAATCAGTTGCATTTTTATACCCCAAAAATGACCTATCACAAAGGGAACTAAGAAAACATGCCATTCACAATTGCCTCAAAAATTTTTCTAGAAATAAATTTAACCAAGAATGGAAAATACCTACTAAAAGACCTGTACTCAGAAAACTATAGGACATTACAAAGGAAATAGAGAAAAATACAAACAAGTGGAAGCATATACCATGTTTATGGATAGGAAGAATTAACATCATTAAAATGTCCATACTACTCAAAGCAATCTATAGATTCACTGCAATTCTTATCAAGATACCAATGGCATATTGCGCAGAATTACAACAAATATTTTAAAAATTTATATAAAACCACAACAGACCTTAAATAGCAACAGAAATCTTGAGAAAAAAACAAAGTTGGAGTAATCATGCTACTTGCTATCAAACTGTACTACAAAGCCATAGTAATCAAAACA
>NW_005363276.1:0-1592 GCF_000412655.1 Myotis brandtii
ATTATAAAGAAGTCGCAGTGCTTTTCAATTGTGCCTCCTTAAAGAAACATGCTGCTTTTGCCTTTTTTTTTTCCCCAGAGGGAGCAAAGATACAATTGTTGATCTGAGTCCTGCCCCCCAAAGGAGAAGTTCATAAGTGGGCTTTCGAGGTTCCAGGAACCGTTAAAGCCCTTTCGGGTTGAAATGTTTTACATCAAATTTCAATGTAGCAATCCTACTTTTTCTTTATCCTTACAAAAGAGGAAAATGAGGTGAGCTTTAAGTGGGAAGTGTTCTGCCAGAAAAAAAATGCCCTTACTTGTTTTCTGTGCTCCTATTCTCAATTCAATAAATCTGTGAATGAGTGAAATGGGATAGGCTCTTAATACATAATACAAATTAATCATATCAATCATCATGCTCCGCTGTACATATCCCAATCATCATTCTATTTAGCACACAACACTAGATTCTCACTCGCCAGCAGCGGATAACCCCCCTGAGGCTAACGCTGAGTCTGTCTTTTCCGAAGCTCTGTCACTATTACAAGGCAGGGCGCCAGGCCCAGTGAGGACTCCGGGGGAGGAGTTGTCCAATTGATAACAGAAAGAATGTCCATCAAATGATCTGTTTTTCCATTCCTAGCCACACGAGAGCACTTTGTCACATAGAATACCATAGTCAGGAGCTGGGGCTCTGGAATCAGACTGTATGGGTTCAAGTTCAACTCTACCACCAACCAGATTGTGACTTTGGGCAAGTCTCTTAGCCTCTTTCAACCTCTGTGACCTCCTTCCTTGACCAAGCAAGAGATGGAAATACACTGACCGTCAGCCCTGACTATGTTATCTCATTATTGTATTGTGATCATGTGTTCATGGCTCTTGACTTTGAACCAAAAAAGGAGAAGCGCCCAAATTCAAAATGGGGTCATCATATGTAAAGCTGCCCGTGAGTCATAGAACGGCTGCCTTCCAGGGAAGCAGACTGCTTGGTATTCTCCCACCCCAAACCACATGCTTCCTAGAGTAGGCCCGGATGACGGTCAGTAGGACAGCAACGCACAGTAGGACAAATAAGACACATGAAAGAGCCACGTATCTGCCAGTGTCTACCTCAGCCTGTGAGACTCTGCTCGGGAATCCTGCAAACACCCCATCCCAAAGCTGTGATAAAACCAAGAGCAGACTCTGACAGCTACTCACTCTTCAATATTTCTGAGCTGGACTTTTTTCTCTTCCGAAATGGGAAAATAGCAAATAATTGACAGGGATAGAATAAGGACTCCATCGCATGTCTTTGGAAGTGCTTTGAGAGAGTTAAAGAGTAGACAAAATCAATGTCATAGCAACGGCCGAAGAACCCTGGACCCAATACATTTGTTAGGCCTTCCTCTTCCATGCCCACTTAAAGGAGCTTCGCTGATTAAAGCACCAACTCCCTGCGAGGGGCCCAGAGTGCTAATATCAAATGAAAGCAGATGTCCTGAGGAAGAGCTGCATGATCAGTAATTTGAGTTGGGGGAAAGATTGATTACCCAAATCATGAATAAACAGAACAGTAAACTCCTGAAAAAAAATAATATACTTTGCTTTTTCTTAATTACCTCTCTG
>NW_005363277.1:0-508 GCF_000412655.1 Myotis brandtii
TCATAGCACCAAGAGTAGGTGACACCAAGCAGAGGTATGTAGACCCACAGCAGTTTAGTACAGATGACCAGTGTGATGATGATAAACACACACACTGAGGGACATAGAATGTTTATTATGCACATAGTTGAAATCTCTGTGAAACACAAGAAAGGCCCATCAGGAATTCAGACCTGCTTTGATGGAGGCAGGAAAGGAGACTGGCTCAGGGATTTTATTTTGTAGAGGTGGGAGGAGGAGCATAATTCTGCTTCCTGGGGCTTATGTGGATTCAACCGAAATCTGGAGAGGAGACCCAACTTTTCTTTTAATATTCCCATGTGTGGCCAAATGAGAAGAGGCAGGAATGAGCCATCAGTTTTCAGCAGTCAAGCAAAAACTAAAATAAAATAAGGATATTTATTTTACTGAAAAATTATAAAATTTGAGCAAACATTAAGAAAAAAGGCCATTATTTGGTACAAAAACAATCTCTTTAGAAATTCAGACAAATGATGATAAATAACAA
>NW_005363278.1:0-498 GCF_000412655.1 Myotis brandtii
ATGCACATGAAGTATTTATTCTAGTGTTTTACACATACTGGTGATTGGTAATATAATTATCATGCAGAAAGAAACACATTTAGATGATTAAAAATAGTGGTGCAATCACATTGTAAGGTATAAAATGTCGAATCACTATATTGTATAACAGAATCTAATATGACTAACATAGGATTGTATACCAACTATATTAAAATTAACAAAATAGTCCTACTCATCAAGGAAAAACAAAAAGAACAGAATGGCATCTACTAGAACGTGCATGACAAGTTATCCATTTTCCCCTAAACTTCAGTTTTTTTCATCTATGAAATGAAATTACTAGAATATTCTAACATCCCATCCAACTCGAATTTTCTTACTTTTATAAAAAACCAATTGAATATGTGTCTGTATCAGAAATAACTGTTCACTTAAGCTCAGCGATTTGGGTCAATTGAGTTGATCTGGTCAGACTGAGAAGGTACATTGCTCACATAGGTTAAAATAGGTGAAATG
>NW_005363279.1:0-842 GCF_000412655.1 Myotis brandtii
ATTGCTAAATAAATACATTTTAGATCAGTAACTAATAAGGGTTCTATATATTACACTGATGGTTGAGTTAGAGTATCCAGAAATTCCATGAATTATTTGTGGAAGTTTATACATATGCTTTAAAGAGAATTCACATATTTCATCATATTGTCAAATGTAGCCATTACACCAAGTAAACAATTATTATCTTAATGAAAAAAAAATGGTAGATGCATAACTCATATTTTGGCAGTATACAGGGGTAGCCTTCTTGGAATACTTACTATTATCTAAAGAAATTTGAAAGGTAATTGTACATATTTCTGTCTATATCTGCATATATCTGTATGTACATACATATAGTTATATATGTGCATATATCTATACACATATATGTGTGTATAATATATGTATATATTACACAAATATTCATATATACACATATCCTATCTAATAAAGTTGGAATATGCAAATTGACTGTCACTTCACAACAAAGATTGTGGCACCCACAGCCAATAAGGAGGGAATATGCAAATTGATGGGACAAAGATGGTGGCAGATGGGCTGGGATGCTTGTGTTGTCGCCATGGCGACGACGCAGGCGTTCCACTCTGCCCCAGCCACTCCAGGCTTCTGGGCAGCATTCGTGCAGACGTGGAGCGGCCAGGGTGGGGCAGGGCAGGACGTTTGCTATGAGGGGTGGAGGGAGCTACAGGAGGGTGACAGGGCCGGAGTGAAGGCAGAAAGCGGCTCCAGCCCGGTGGAAGGCGGAAGGCAGTGGCCAGATTGAAGGCCCGGGTCCTGGGTACAAGAAGGAAGCCAGTGCCTGGCAGCCAGGAGAAGGAAGGCCTATTCTTGCATGA
>NW_005363280.1:0-569 GCF_000412655.1 Myotis brandtii
AGGCTCAGCAGCTCAGACCCCCTTCTTTGAACAACAACATCCCCACAACCTGTAGAGTACTGGCACATCCTACAAGGACCCATGGTCTCCATTACTGCCTGAAAGATGTTGGCAACATTTCTACCCACCACTGCCACCTAATGACTCTTTTGGCTACTACAGCTCTGGTTCTACTTTCTGATTTTGAACTCTGGGTTTCTGGCCCCAGGCAGAGAGGTGTTGACTTGGTAACCCGAAGGTCCTGTTCCATCTTGGGAGCCTGAGATGCTGTAATTGCCTTTGATGTTAGAAGGCAATATTTGTCTATTGAAGAGCAAGAGACCTAAATGAATCTAAATCAATAAAACTTTGATGAGATCTTCCACAAAACTAGAAAAAGAAAACACACCCAGAAGACTAAAAAGCAGAGTGTAAATGTAAAGAGGTTGGCAAATGGGGAGCATGGCAGGCCAGCAGCTTTGCTGAAGCAGTGGCCACATATGAATACTTGTTATTTTTTACGGCTGGCTCTTCCCTCTTTAGTCATGTATCGCATTTTTGCTCAAGTTCCAAGAACATGCTTTCACTTG
>NW_005363281.1:0-570 GCF_000412655.1 Myotis brandtii
CTAAATATCAATATTTTTGAAATATTAAAATGCATAACATAAGCAGTTATAACCAAATAGGCAATGTGATATATACCAATTAATAAGACATTGCTGCTTTGACCTTCAGAGCAGAGATTTCATACTTAAAATGATTTCCTATGCAATTTCCTAATGTTTTCTACACTGGAAAGCCATTTCCCCAAATCAATTAAAACATGATAATAGTAGTTTTCTAGCACATATACTTTACATGTAAGAAGAAAAATATTAATTTTTTTTCATGAAACACATATTAATGTATCACAAAAACAAATTATCCCACCAAGAAATCTGGGAATGAGAGACTTTAAAGCAGCAGTCACCAACCAGTGGTCTGCGGACCACTGGTGGTCCATGAGGTCCGAAAGGTTGGCGACCGCTGCTTTTAAGAGTTTAATGCAGTGACTGTGTTTAGAAAGGATAGGAGGCAGATGATTCTTAAGCCTTTGGAGATTAGTTAGTTGGGAAAATTTAAAAAACAACAGCACACAAAACCAGAATAAGCACCTGATTTCTCTGTTATTCAAATTTTGAAATTTAAAAATATAA
>NW_005363282.1:0-780 GCF_000412655.1 Myotis brandtii
GTTTTTATGGATTTATGTGCAGAATAAATATTCTTGCATTCTGCTGCCTCTCTGATCTTCTCCCCCTTCCTGGACCTGTGAGGCAGATAGAACAGGTGCCACCTCATTTTACAGTAAATTAACTAAGGCCCAAGTTTTATACCTACGAAGCTGGGGAGGTGGGACTTGACCTCGGATTTCCTGGCTGGGTGCCTAGCCCAGTATCTCTTGGCAGTTTCCTTGTCCCTCTGATCTTTTAAGAAATGTTTTTGAATTGTCTTTTGTTGACATTTGCTGTGTACTAAAAGAAAGATCTGATTAATGCCCAACTGGGAACTAGGCCTCAGTGACATATGTTGTCCTCCAGTTTCTGTCACCTCCCTCCCCTGTGCCTGTGCCGTGGAATCTCACAGCAGTTAGCCAGGGCTGTTCTTTTGTTGTGTGCATTGGAATATATATATTTTAGGTTGTCTGAGGAATCTTGCAGATACTCATTTATGTCAAAGAACCATACATGCTATTGTTAAAGTAAATAGTGAATCAGGTACCAAATGTTCATCCTGACGGACCCTTTTTTGGTTGGAGATAAAACTAATGCCATCAGGCTGTGGAGTAGAGGGATTAGAAGCATCCTTCAAAGCCCCCTTTATTCACAAAGAGAAGGGGGCTAGAATTTGTGGGGGCATAAGACCATGTCACTTTTCAACACTGAGCTTGAGATGTTTGGGACACAAATGGGGTTTCCTATTAACTATTAATCTTCTTTTTTTTTTCTTTGATCCTCAGCCACTCACAACTGAC
>NW_005363283.1:0-3454 GCF_000412655.1 Myotis brandtii
CTCATTCTTATGGTACCAATATGGAAATCTATCAGCCCCAAACCAGGCAAAATTTGAAGCAAATCACATCTGCTTGCATGATCTCATTTTATACAAGGTTTTTGGAACTAAAGGAAAAGCTGCACCAAGAGCAATTTTCATGCTGTTCTTCTCAAAGTCCTTTACTCTGAGGTGGGTGATATGAACAGACCAACTTTGGGGCTTGCTCTGTTTGTGTGCCTGCTCTGCCACTGCACTTGGCTGTGTGACCTCTGGAAAATCACTCAACTTCTCAGATCTTCCATCTCCTCAGCCATAAAAGAGATGATCTGCTTTCATGAGATACATTTGTCAAATGAGATACAATAGCAAGTTATCATAAACAATATTTTCTCACAGTAAAACACAACTAAACCACAGAATTGTGAATATGTTACCTAAAACTGCATAGCACACCACTCCAAAACTTAGTGGTTTAACATAACAACAGTTCTCCTATTTTTCACTGTTTCTGAGCTTCCAGAATTTAGGAAGGACTTAACTGAGCCATTCTGGTTTAGGGTTCATCACAGAACTGTAGGGCAGCTCCACATGGGCTAGTTAGGGCCTCCTGGCAGCATGGTGGCCTCAGGGCAGTTCCACTCTACATGGTGGCTGGAGTTCCCCAGAAGGAGGGTCCCCAGAAATTAGGCAGAATGCATGGCATTTTTATGACCCAACTTTGAAAGTCATACAGCTTCTCCAGTGGTCAAGGCCGACACAAAGCCCCAATTCAAGAAGAGACATTCAAGAGATCCAGGTCACTTAGTAAAAAGAACACGTGGAAAAGGAGGCCCTGCTGTAATCATCCTTGAAAAATATGATCTGCTGCAAATAGCATCAAAAGCAAAACTTTCTAACATGAATGCTGGTCTTATTGAAAAGATACCTTGAAGGTCTCCAATGGAACCGCTGCTCAAGACCATTATCCCACTGATGACTTTAGAATGACATTACTACACCCCACAATCCCCTTTTAAGTTGCAAAGAATAATATTTAATACTATGTGAAACATCTGCTCTTCATCAGATAATATTCTACATGCTTTACATACAATATTATCAATCCTTAATCTGGCATTGTAAAGTAGGGAGTATTTCTATTTTAATAAGGAATCCTATTCAGAGAAATGATGTAACATGCCCAGGTCACAGACTTCAAAATCAGATCAGTCCCTTCTTTTACTACATTTTATGACCTATATCTTTAGTAGCAAATACTTAACACTAAGTTCTAGGCACTCGGAAACACACACACACACACACACACACACACACACACACACGAGTCTTCACTCAATCCTGTCAAGTACTATTAATATTTCCATTCCGTAATGAGAGAAATGAAGCAAAGAGGAAGTATGTAACTTGTCTAAGGCCAGACAGCGAATAAGTGTTGGAGCCTGATTTTGCACTAAGATCTGAATCCAAAATTATTCTGGAATTATTATGATCTTAACAATTCAGCATAAACCAGCTTTTCAACTTATTTTTTTCCCATGGAGGGAGGGGTCCACACTGGGTATTTGGCAGGGGAGGAGGTCATGAGAAGATGCAAGGGATGTTTTAAGAAGCTTCTTGTTATCTGTGAGTGATCACAGTGGTGAAGGTTTAACATGGAAAGGCGGCCAGCACACAGAAACCAAGGCCTGCCTACTCCCCAGTTTTTCTAGGGTGGGATTAATGAGACTTGACCACCAACACTCATCTTAAATCATTGTTTTAGCAAAACACCTTTTCTCTGGTGAAAGGGAAAATACAGACCTTAATCAAACATAGTATGCTGCTGTTACTCTCTGTCAGATGGAAGGCAGGCTTCTTTCATTTATCATGCATTATTATTGTGCAGGTATTTATAAATGGAGCTCCACATCTTTTTTGCTTTATTGGTGAAAAGCAGTATCACACAGCAGGTGTTCATTCTTTGCCCTTAACCTTTGTAATACAGGGTGAGGAAAAAGTCATTATTTGCATACTTTCATTACTATAAGAAACTTAAAATTCAACTAGAAAGCAAGCAATTCATTTATGACAGGTACAAACCAAACACTGTTATTTTGCATATTCCAAGTGACTTCTGCATTTTTGACATTGCAATTGTAGTTGCTTCTTTTAGAATCAGGTTTCTATGAGGAAATCACTCAATAGCTGTGTGATAAAAGATGACACACATAACTTGTCTAAGCTTCAATTTACTTGATTGCAAAATAGAGTTAAAGCCTTCTCTGACCTTGTTATAGGAAATGGGAGCTGAAGAAAAAGGTTAAACTGTAAAATGCAAATATATTCTATGAAAGCTTTGTTGTCATATTAATTCACATGAAAAGACACATTTTTATTTGGTGAGTATACACAAACATTATTATTCATTTTAAAAGTGAATATTTCTTGGTGCCCACACTATGCCAGATGCAGTTGTAGGTGCCAAGGATAAGTCAGTTAACAAAACAACAAAACAGTCCTGTGCTCCTTGAACTTTTCATTCTGATGGGGAAAGATAGAACACAAGTCCACAAGTAATTACCCAGTATGTCAGATGTTGGCGATAGTTGCTACAGAGAACAATAAAGGATAGAGGGGGTGAGGGAGAGGCATGGTGATGAAGTTATTATCTGTGCATTGGATGGAGGAAGAGGCACTGGTTTATACAGATAGGATAATCTGGGAAGACAGCTCTGATAAGGTACCATTTGAAATCAGGTAAATTTGAGAATTTTATATCATGCCATCAAGATAATACAAAGTAGGCCAGCTGGTGTGGCTCAGTGGATTGAGCGTCTTCCCATGGACCAAGAGGTCCCGGGTTCCATTCCCCATCAGGACCCATGCCCAGGTTGTGGGCTAGATCCCCAGTAGGGGCCATGCAGAAGGCAGCCAATTGATGTGTCTTTCTCATTGATGTTTCTATCTGTCTCTCCTTCTCCCTTCCTCTCTATATAAAAGTCAATGAAACATATTTTAAAAAAAGATAATACAAAGTATTGAAAACAGTTATTTTTAAAAATGAACACATCATAAATAAAACTTTTATTTTAAAAGTATATTATTTTAAAAACTGCACATAATATTGGTTTGAAAAAAGTAGAATTTTATCGAAGGGGTAAGAACTAGTTTTATTTCAGCTTTATTTGAATAATGAGAATTTTTCAATTAATAATTTTTTTACTTTGTTCATGTAGAACAATCCCAAGGGATTCCCTCTGTCTTAATAGCTCTGATGTATTGTCTTCTATGTGCCATATATTTTAATAATTTATAACTACTATCTTTACTTTCAACCCAACAATGATCCTGAACAGTAGGTACTGTTCTACTCATTATGGATGTATAAGGAAACTATGTTTGATTATCTAATTGCATCCTTATAATGATTTGCATTTCAAGTATTTCTAAATGAATTTTATTTTTTCTTTATTGATTAAGGTATTAAATATGT
>NW_005363283.1:3999-11783 GCF_000412655.1 Myotis brandtii
TTTGTTGATTTGTTGATGATAGCCATTCTGACAGGTGTGAGATGGTACTGCATTATTGTTTTGATGTGCATCTCTCAGATGATTAGTGACTTTGAGCATGTTTTCATATGTCTCTTGGCCTTCCTTATGTCCTCTTTCGAAAAGTATCTATTTAGGTCCATTGCCCATTTTTTGATTGGGTTGTTTATCTTCCTTTTGTTAAGTTGTATGAGTTCCCTGTAGATGTTGGAGATTAAACCCTTATAAGTGATAACATTGGCACTGCAGTGGGCTTTTTTGTTGTTTTGTTGATGGTTTCTTTTGCTGTGCAGAAGCTTTTTATTTTGATGTAGTCCCATTCTTAATGAATTTTAAACAAAAGAAAATACTTGCAGAAATATGTGCTCCAAGGTCACATACCCACTAGATGGAGAATCAAGATTCTAGCTTAGCTTCGCCTGACTCTGACATTGCTGCTCTTTTCCTCCACATCATGCTGATTACCCCATCTCCGGATAATGATGAGATACTTCTCTCTTGGAATATGTCCCATGGGTTTCAATATCCTGCCAGTTTCTTACAGCCTGCTTTGTTGCTTCTGAAATAGGTTTAACAACAATTGAGATTTAGCTATGGATAATTACTCCATGAGAGTTAATGAAGGAGAACACAGGGCTTCCTGCATTTACAACTAGAATCTTTAAACATGACATCCACTGAAGAAAGTACTACAGCTTATTTAATATCACATTCATTATTTGTCTTTGATCAGCACAGAATGTCCTTTCTGTCTTTGCAAAATGCAAGAGCCTTTTATTTGAAGCTGATGGGTCTGTAAAGTAAACACATATGTGTGACTAGTCTTTAAGATGAGAGGGACACTGATATTGGGCTACTCTGTCTGTATGCTATAAGAGTCCCTACAAAAAGAGTGAATTTGCTTTTAAGTCAAATTGTGTATTACTCCATGGATGCTATCCTTAACACCTCATTCTTCCTCACCAAGACCCTTGATGTCTAATTAATGAGCAAATCCTGCAAATTTTGCCTCTAAAATCATATTTCATGCTCTACAATCACTACTTTAGTTTAAACCATCATATCTTCCCTGGACGACCATGGTGACCTCCTCCCTAGCTGATCTTCCTGCTTCCCCCTTAATTCCTTTAGTCCATCCTATACACAGAAGCCACGCTGATCTTTGGAAAACACAAATCTGATGATGTCATCATACTCCCTTCCCAATTTCAGAGTTTTCTAAAGCCTTTGATTGCTCTTAGAATGAAGACCGAACTTTTCATTGTAACCGACAGACCTCTAGATGCTCTGGCCCCTGCTAATCTGTCATTACCACCTTCATATCCTTCCCATCACTATGTTTACTTTTACTCACCATTGCATTCCTACTGCCTATCACGAGGTTTGGCATAGAGCAGATGCTCTGTAAATAGTTCTTGAATGAATGAAAGCACTTTTTTTTAAACAATTTATATATGTACTATGTCTGTCAACCTGTTGGTCATGTTGGAATGAAAGATGGGCCTGGCTTTTCTGAAAGCAGAGAAAAATGATGTAGAAAAGAGCACATTTAAAAAGTTGCACACAGGCATAAAGCAGGTGCAAATATGTGGATCAAGACACCTTTAAAATCCCAACTTTGCACATTAAATATTTCTTCAAGTCATTTTCTAGGTAGCAACCCACTCTACATTTAGAAAGAACGGCTAAGATCAGGCTGGATATGGAAGGGCATTTTTATATGGATCAAATCAGATTTGTGAGCATGCTGCCAGACACAGTTGGGAACTGGTCAGCATTTTCCCCCAAATTTATCATTTCTTCTAGGTGCCTGGAATCCATGTGTACAAGAGCTCAATCTCCTTTCTTTCATCAAGTGTTAGATTGTTCTCCAAGGAACGCTTATATTCCCAGATCCAGCTGTGTGCATCTTTCTTGAAATGGGTCACTTTCACCATTTGCATTTTTTACTTCCTTGGAGAGAGATTCCTAAGATCAGAAATATGCTATGGAATTTATTGGAAGATAGATCACATCTAGGACCTCTACTCCTTGCTACCATCTTGGACCTTAAGATGATTTCCTCAATGATCTAAGAGATATTCAGACAGCAAACCTGTGGTATTACATTTCATTTTAATGGTTTGGCACCCAATCAGAATATTGAAGTCTCTTTGCAAATGGTTTTTGGTTTAAGGATAGGCACACAATTCAGACTGAACAAATAAAATGCACTCTTTATACTTTGCTTTTACTGTTGAGACAGTAATGCTCTCATTTCTTCTGGGTTTGGACTTGTGGGGTTATAAACAGGAGGTACAGAGAGCCTTGCAACTGGGAAAGGCAAGCCTGAATAAGAATGGAACCAATGTGAAAGAGAGCAGAGCCAGGAGATGGAGAGTCTGGGTGCAGATAACCAGGATCAAGCCAGGTTCACCCCTAGAATTTTCATTTATGGAAACCAATACAGTCCTTTAATTTGCTTAAGCAAATCTGGGGTGATTTTATTTTTCACTTGTAATTGCAAGAATCCTGACTAAATCAAAACTATTTTATCTATTTGGATCCCTGCAAAGCATCTTAAAGAAGTATATTCTTTTAGTGGGAGTCCCCATTAGTTTATCTACCTTGACTGTGGACACCAGCATTCACTCATGCATCCACCAAACCTAGTGTGAGGCATCTATCCTCAATATCGTTGGCTTACCAGCTTCATAAGGTAGTTGCAATGCTCAAGTGCCTAACATTTTGTGTTCAAAATAATTCAAACATACACAGAAGAGTTGAAAGTATTTACAGTGAACAATCATGAACTTGCCAACTAGATCCTATCATTAACATTTTACTGCACTTGATTTATCATATCTATCCCTCTATCCATCTCTCAATCCATCTTATTTTTGGATAAATTTCAAACTAAGTTACAGACATTACACTTCCGGGTTTGCATGCAGCTTTGTTTTTAACTAAATGAATCTCTTGGCAACCCACCCTCGCTGGACCTTGGTTGCACATATGGAAAAACATGGAGGTTGTTTTAGATGACCTCCAAGCGCCTGTTCCAGCTCTGACATTTTGTACTTCTCTGATATTTGCCTTTTTAATTGATTGGCATGCTTGTGCAAAATGCCCTCTTGTTGGATTTTAAAAGGATTAACATGGAAAATAGATTCTGTTTATCTATGGAATATTTAACTACTAAAGCCTGTTTGTTTTAGAATACTGTGCTAACCAGTCTGTTGTGATTTTGAGCCAAAGCAGATGTTTTCTAGGGGTCTAGGGAAAAATAAAAAAAAAGTATAGGTATATATTTTCAAAATTATGGGAAGAGTAGCATCTTATCCAGTAAAGGAGAAAAGGAAAAGAGCATGCAAGAGAAAATGGATTCTAATGTGAGTTATACTCTGCCAGTCCTGGGGTGGAGGGAGATCAAAAGTATGATGGCCAGATGGCAAAACAACAGAAGTCAGAGGTCTAAGGCCACTGAGACTGTCAGAATTATCTCTGTTTAGTAAATTCAGGGGCATCTCTGCCAGATAATTTTTTACACTGATGATTTCTAGGAATTAAGAAAATGGCTTAAAACAAACACTCCCGGCTTTGCAGACGCCACTGCCCAAGAACCGCCCTGCCCGTGACCAGCCACAGTGAACCCCACCGTATTCTTTGACATCTTCGTGGACTGCAAGCTCTTGGGCCGTGTCTCCTTCGAGCTGTTTGCAGACAAAGTTCCAAAGACAGCAGAAAACGTTCATGCTCTGAGCACTGGGGAGAAAGGATTTGGTTAAAAAGGTTGTTGCTTTCACAACATTATTCCAGGATTTTTGTGCCAGGCTGGTGACTTCGCACACCATAATGGCACAGGCAGCAAGTCCATCTATGGGGAGAAATTTGAGGATGAGAACTTCATCCTGAAACATACAGGTCCTGGCACCTTGTCTATGGCAAATGCTGGACCTAACACAAACGGTTCCCAGTTTCTCATCTGCACTGCCAAGACTGAGTGGTTGGATGGCAAGCCTGTGGCCTTAGGTCAGGTGACAAAAGGCATGGATATTGTGACAACCATGGAACTCTTAGGGTCCAGGAATGGCAAGACCAGCAAGAATATCACCATTGCCCTGACTGGTTTGGCTCAGTGGATAGAGTGTTGGCCTGCGGACTGAAGGGTCCCGGGTTTGATTCCGGTCAAGGGCATGTACCTTGGTTGCAGGCAAATCCCCAGTTGGGGGTGTGCAGAAGGCAGCTGATCGATGTTTCTCTCTCATCGATGTTTCTAACTCTCTATCCCTCTCCTTTCCTCTCTATAAAAAATCAATAAAATATAAAAAAAGAAGATCACCATTGCTGAATGTGAACAACTCTAATAAATTTGACTTGTGTTTTATCTTAACCACCAGACCATTCCTTCTGTAACTCAGGAGAGCACCCTTCACCCCCATCCGCTTGGAATGTTCTATAATCTTTGTGCTCTCTCCACAGTTCATTGGCTTCCATAATTCCCTTAGTCCTTCTCAGTCTAGCTGGATTGCAGAGTTAAGTTTATGATCATGAAATAAAAACTAAAGTTGTCTATGAAACATACACACACACAACACTCCCCTCCCCCAAATAAAAGATATTATGAAAGTCAGTCTTACAGAGAACTGGTTATTTCTAGAAATATGTTATTTTTTTCTCTTATGAATACTGAAGCAGGAATTTGAGTGTACCTGGATGTGAGAACTTTGAGTGAAGCAAGGTGAGTAAATGAATTTGCATACTTTTTGTGAGCACCATTTAGCTGGCTTAACTTTAGTCATAATAGTCAACTCTTCTTAGATAATAGGGGCATAGTTTTGGAAATGTGAGGGCTGAGCTCAACTATAGGCACACTAGCAGCTGCAGTGGCCCTGTCAGAAGCTCCCGAGGCACACATGGTAATGGAGGATGGTGACTGGATCTGGGATTGCACTGTACAAGTGCATAGCTGCAGCTTGCTAGCTTCAAGTGAACCCAATGGGGCATGCAAGTGAGAGGAGATAGGAAAGGATCTGGTCCCACAAGCAACTATGTGGCCTTGGCTCTCTGCATGGACCCATGAGGTTGTAGAGTCTCACCCCAGACATGTGCATGGTGGTGGAGGCCAGTGACAGAATTCAGACTGGCAGCATGCTGGTGCATGCATAACTACAAGAGATGGTCATGAAAGCATGTACCATGGTGGTGCTCAGCTGCAAGGGTCAAGGCTGACATTTTGCATTCACACAGCTTCAGAGGCTAGAAATGGCTGCCATTGTGGAATCTGGGCTCCAATGAGAGGGGGAAAAGGGAGCATGGGGGTGGAGGGGCTCAGGTTAGTGTCTGCAAATGCAAAAATTGGTAGGGTGAAACTTTCAGTGGTGAAATATGTAGTGGTTCTGCAGCACTGTGCTGGCCTTTGATTTCTTCAGCAAAAAATATGGGGGTCTTCTGCAGAACAATCTTCTGGGGTCTGTGATGGGGTCATGAGTGATGAAACCTGAGGGAGTCTGCATCATCCACAAGGACTATAGGGGTCTTTACTAACAAAACCTGCTGGGGTCGTCTACAGAACAGGACCCTGGGAACCACACTTATGCTGCATGACTAATGCTAGTGACCCTGCCCTTCTTCCTTGTTCCTATTCTCAAATTGCTCAGCTTTCCTGGGCTCTGGGTGAGGTGAAACTGAAGTGAGTTCTGTGAGCAATCCCATGAAAGGCTGGGAAAGGTAAGTAGCAGGAAGGGTAAGGAGGGAGAGATGCGAGCCATACATTTTAAGATGATTCTACAGGCTTGAACTAATGATAAAGCATGAATAATGATAGAGGAAGAGGAAGCATAGGTGATGCAAAAGTTTGAGCCTGAGTTGAACTAAAGCATCTTCAGTTTTTAATTGAATATTTATTACTTTAAGATGTATTTTAATGTCTATGTTATTTCTTCAAGCTGTATTTTTAATTTATGCATTCAGCATTTTGCAGGGAAGTGTCATAGAAATAACGGCAATGGAATTATTGAATTTACTGACTATGGCTCAAAAATGTTTGCTCTCATGCCTAAACATTTAGGCCTATTTTATTTCTACAGTGCCAGTACTGTGTGGAGAGGGCTGAAAGAGAGAAATAATTTTATGAGTACATAGAGTCCCTGAGAAATGCTATGAACATTTAGAGAGAGACATTAAGACTTTGGATATGAAAGGATGATGATTTAAAACTTTATAAGTGGGTCCCATAGGATCTATCATGATTAAGGGAACTCTAGTCTAATGGAGAATATTTGAAATTTTCAGACAATGTGGTGGATAGCATCATCCTAATGCAGCAATGATTGTTTTCTACATATTTCCTTAAATTAGATATTAATGAAGCAAATGTGAAATGTATGAATAAATTTGAACAGACTATAATAATTGTTTAATTTGGGTAACCTGCTGATTTCTTAATCAAGAAGAAAATAAGACAAAATCTTACAGCTTAAGAAGAATCAAAGTTTGGAATGATTTCATTGCAGCAAAATTTTCTCAGATAATCTAATTATAATACATACCCATGTACAACAAATATCCTAATAGGAAGAAATGAAATCCATTGAAAATGAAAATGTTCAGAATGCATAGAAATGGAGCCGGTTTTATAGCATTTCACTATAAGTATTAAAGTTTTTATTTTGCAAACACATGCAACTTATTTCATTAAAGCAAACTAATTATTCCCTCTTTCCAAAAAATGGGGGGGGGGAGGAAATCCCATAATTTTGCCATTCTCACTCAGTTATAAACTCCAAAAATATGAAATTAACCCATTCTTTTGAATGCTGCTGGCTAACACTTACTGTTTAGGTG
Organism: Myotis brandtii; assembly: GCF_000412655.1. NCBI lineage: Eukaryota > Metazoa > Chordata > Mammalia > Chiroptera > Vespertilionidae > Myotis > Myotis brandtii. The sequence goes on from NW_005363283.1 coordinate 10,843, forward strand.
TTATCTCTAGCTTTTACATTAGGAAGCAGTACACTATTCTTGGAATAGGTACAGAAAGCAAATCCTGAAAGCAATTTCAACAGTTTCATATGCTTTCTTCTCCTCTCTTACAAACATCAGAGTCAACTGCTATTTAAGATGATAAATTGTGGAAAGGAATCCTGGCAGCATCCATTGGTTTGAGCCAAACATATTTTTATTTTATATGCAGGGATAGCAAGTCAGTGGAGGTGATCTCAAAAATAGCATGTTTTCTTGCATTCATAATTTTTTTTCTTCTTAGAGGTTACAATATTGAATTACCTCTCATCAACCATTATACTCAATAGTAATCTTTCTCCAATGGGTGACTGATATTTGGTTGAAAAGAACATATTCAGAGGATTTCCTGTTGAAACAAAATCCTTTTAAGGCTCACATTTTTATGGATGTTGAACACTCTCAATTAAAAATAAATCAAAAGAAAGAAGTAAAGTGGGTTTCATAGGCATACTATTTTTCAAATAAAATACTGTTGAAAAATATCAGGAGTCTGGAATTTAATCTGAAAACTGTATACAATAGAAAAACAACTTCATTGTAAACATTTCTTCTAAACTTTAAAAACATGAACATTCTCTAAGCACATGAGCAAGTTATATTAGTTACTCTTATACTATTTAACTCTTAATGTAAATAATTAGTTAAACCTAGCCTGGAGAATTGTAAATTTAGTAAACATTTATTTGAAAATGAAAATTATCCACCACAACATTCTCTGAATGGATCCAAACTGGCAAGGTCATTCTACTTACTGATAATGCATAATTTGCTTACTGATTTAGTAGTGGAAAGACCAGGTTATGTGGATTTTGAAGGTAAAAGCCCAGGCACTGATTCTTCCACGTATTATCTAAACACTAGTTTTTAAACAGTATTAAAAATTATAAAATTTATGCTCA